>NC_141332.1:28006691-28076691 GCF_037954235.1 Aulostomus chinensis | reverse complement strand
ACATTAGGTGTGTGTGTGTGTGTGTGTGTGTGCATGTGTGTGTGTGCGTGTGTGTGTGTGCGTGTGTGTGTGCGTGTGTGTGTGTGTGTGTGTGTGTGCGTAGCCTCCCTCATCTCTGACCCCCACAGTTTAACAACTGATGTTGGACTTTCTGTCTGTATTTGGAAGGTTATTAACCCCGTGAACGCTGAGTAGCTGACGAGGGTTTTTACTGTGTCGCTGTTCTCATTCACCCATCAATCCAGCATCTCCATGGAAACAACACAATCAAGGCAACAATTGGGAAGAACATATTATAACATCAGTGGCTCTCAAATCTCTAAAATATTATATGTATCTGTGATCCGTTGCAAATTAAACACACATAAATATTAAGAAACATTTGAAATGAATCATGTGAAAGGAGATAAAATATCACAAATTTCTATTTCCTTTAGCCCCTGACAGCGTCAGACATAACAACCTGGTGTCTCCATAGCAAAACGAGGGGGAAGTCAAAGGTCAAGGTCCCGGTGACAAGAGCTCATGGGTTGGTTGTTGCCTCTGCCTTTGATTTAAGAGAATAATCCTGCTTTCAGTTGTGGAAATACATTTCCCTCAATGCTAGTGGGGCGGCTAACAGGGGCTGGCAGGCATTCTGTCAGCTCCCTCCATCAACAGCAGGAGATCTGGATGATTCTCAGGTTTCTCTCTCACGTCTCCACAGATTTATGGAGGTTTATTATCGACAAAAGATCTTATTTTGGGGAGAAAGTGTGTCACGAGTCTGAAGCTGTTTCTAGAACGTCAACAGATAAACTGCAGCTTTAAAATCTCATTAATTTATTTGTTTTCAGAGGGAACTTTATCATGAGTAGATCTCAGGCTGCTGTTTATGTGCTTCAACTTGCTTTTACAGCAGTAAAATAATTAAAATGTGTGATTTGGCAGCAAAACCTGAAAATCTAATTTTTGTCTTCACAGAAACTGGATGATGAAGGCCGACTAACGAGCAGCTGATTTAGTAAGGAGGTGTAAATCGTTTTGGAGCTGCAGATTCATTCTTTATTCTCCACGTCTCATTTAAAATGTTGTCAATACTAAAAACATAAAGGCTCCTCACAGAACAGATCGTGATGGAGTCAGAAACCTGCTGAACAACAAATGTTGTTTGAAATGCTTCAGAAACGAAGGAAGCAGGACCAGCGTCTGCATCGTAACTGGAAACTACATTTCACACTTCAGAGGTGAAACTGCGATGTTCGGCTTCTGCTGGTGTGAATACCTGCCAACTGGAATCACTACATTTAAATAACGTCAGAGCACCAGCACATGCACTCCTTCATTTTGGTTGATGTTGATGATGATCAGTTACCCAGGGTCAAAGGTCACACAGAGGAAACCGGCAACCTGATTTTTTTTTTTAAGATTTAAAAAAACACATCACCAAGCTGCTGATTTTGGGAGAAGTGAATAAATTCCGTGTTGCTCCTGAAATGAAACTGCCGGGTCCTCCAGGAAGCGGCCTGCGCTCTCAGCCGCGGGAACCAGCAGCGTCTGAGGGGGAAACGGCAGCAGAATATTTTTACATCAATCTCATTTCCCTGCTCGCTTTGTTTCCTAAAACACTTTATGATCAATACCATCGCCCGGGCAGAGTAATATTTATTCATGCTCTTCGTTTTCTTCCCGGGGTTGTTTTTGGAAGCTGGCCGGTTCTTTCCCTCCCGGCTCAGCGGAGGATTCCCCCGACGGCAGATTAATACAGCCGTGACCTTTCTGCACCCACATTAGCCATGCTTAACGCCTCATTTGTAGCCGCTTTGTGGCGAGCTGAGTCTCTGACTGGCAGAGTTTGGAGAGAGACGATGCCGGAGGAGGAGGAGCAGCGGCGCTCAGGTGTGTACCAGCGGCTCTCTGAGTGCTGCTGCCAGCAACACAACAGTGTTGGAATAAAATAACAGCAATACAAATCAGACTTCAACACGTTCACCAGCAAATGTGTTCAGCGGCTGCCTGTGAACATCTGCTCCGCCCGTGCGTTCATCGCAACATGTCGTTCCATCCAGGGTGTCTGCTTCACTCTACCAACATCAGATGGAACACATCGCTGCAGCGAGCAGGATGATGCGCGATCCGGGGTTTACAACGTGACATCATGACTTCCAACCGTTCAAGTCGTTTGATGCATGACGCCGTTTTTAAGACGCCGCTACCTGATTGGAGGCTGAAATACCGCAGTCACTCCCCCATGAGCAGATCAAACGGGTTCCGAGTCTCATCCATGTTCAGTTGATGGAAATGTTCCAAATGGATACAAATAAAAGTTCCTACATATTCATCATACAGAGAACAACAGAGAGTCCCGTCAGACGCGAGGTGTCACTCCAATAAGCAGACAGAAACAAGGCACGACATCATGACGCTGACGTCGAGACACAGAGACACAAGCAAGTCACTGTAAAATGCTTGTTTTCTGAATGAAGTTCTGATTTACAGACGTCCGATGATGCAAGTCGACCCGTCCTGAATTCAAGGGTACCTCGACGTAAAGGTCACTGATGTTGACCCTGGACTTGGTGTTAGGGACCACTGCTTATGTTACAAGCACCCACCTGACCAGCAGGGGGACCCATATCTGCACCATCAGGGCGCTGCTTGGTGTTTTTTTGAACCCTCCAGTTCAATGTGAGGGTCCACATCTCTTTAAGTGCAGTTCCTTCCATGAAATCCCAGAGGTTCACTTGCTTCTGGAACCTTCCTGGAACCCATCAGTTGTGTGTGGTCCACAATGACATCATTCTTTTGATAAAGAACTCTTTTAGAATGTAATAAATCTGCGTTAGTTTACTGGCTGAAACATCCTCAGAATTGACCTTTTTTACAGACGTGACAGTTTTTGGCAGAACTGACACTTGTTTAACTTTTAAATTACTAAAAACAAACAGAGACAAACAACTGTGGTGAATTTGGCACCTGCGTCATCCAGAACGCCATGAAAGCATCACTTCCACCACTTAAACACCCCATTATAACAATTACACACAATGCTTTTCAGCGGCCCTCCAGACAGCCTATCGCCACCGCCGCCGCCATCCTCATCCTCTCACTGCTCTGCCTCCACTCAGAAAGCTCGTTAGCATCATTATTATTTCAATTATGCTAATTGCGGCTGCATCCACTCGTCAGTGCGACTTGTATCCGGCTGTTAGCACTTGGCACAAGGTGTAATAAAAACAGTATCGATGGCACCCGGCTCGCTCGAACATGCCCAGAGTGTAAATCACACGCCAACAACCTGAGAGGAAAAATCACACACACAAGCACACAAACACCCACACATGCACTCACATGCGCACACACACACACACACACACACACACACACACACACAAACAACCACAGGGAGGCAAACGAGGGCCGCCGACCGGCACGTTTGTACCACAGAGCCTGAAATTAAAGGTCAGTGGGAGTCGTGTCAGGCACTCTGCAAACAATTACTGAGCATGACAGTGGTCCAGTTCACACACGCGCGCACACACACACACACATTCAGAGTATTTGTGTTCTGTCAGCCAGTGGTCCCAGTAAGGATCTACTGGTCTGAATGGGCCTCAGCTGCTTTACTCTCCTGGTTCACATTTGCGTGCAGATCTGAAAGTTCCAAAGAGGTCAAAGCTGCTCACTGAAGTTTGGAGAAAGTGTCTAAAATGTGGAAGATCTGCGAGATTTAAGAAACTTCCTGTGCTGCTCAGATGTGCGTTGTTATTTTGTGATTGTTCCTGCTGACATCAAGAGTCCGAAGCTGCTTGTTGGGTCTCTGGGTCCAGAGACTTTCTCAGCTGATCACACGCAAAGGAACGCTGGTCCTTTTAGTAGTCAGCAGGGAGGAGGGGTTTTCGTCGTCCAACAGGAAGTTAGCATGTCAGGGAGGAGGGGTTTTCGTCGTCCAACAGGAAGTTAGCATGTCAGGGAGGAGGGGTTTTCGTCGTCCAACAGGAAGTTAGCATGTCAGGGAGGAGGGGTTTTCGTCGTCCAACAGGAAGTTAGCATGTCAGGGAGGAGGGGTTTTCGTCGTCCAACAGGAAGTTAGCATGTCAGGGAGGAGGGGTTTTCGTCGTCCAACAGGAAGTTCGCGTGTCAGGGAGGAGGAGTTTTTGTAATCCAACAGGACTACAGAACAGCTCTAGCAGAGGGAACTGTTTGACTGAGCAAGCTCGTTAGCACGAGTTCCTCGTCCTTTCAGTATTTAGCATTTTGATATATTTGATATTCAAGAGGTTAATACTGTCTCACCTGTTTAAAACCAGTAAACACTCCAGTGAGGACTAGCTGAACCGAGTTAAAAACTAGTTCTAACGGGAACCTTCAAACCCAGCCAGAACACTCAAACCATCTGCCAGATACCAGCCTACACACACACTCACACACCTGCTTGGTCGTGCGTGTGTGTTTTCACTGTCGAATCGAAACACTCATTAAGTGAATCAATAGATGAAACTCTCTCTCTTCTCCTGCCCTGCGTTATATCAAGGACGTCAGACCTCAGAACCCTGCCTCGGTTCTTCTGTTAGAACAGGTTCTGCTGTGTTCAGTGTGACTGTGAACACCTGGGGTGCCGTCCCTCCGTCCTGACTGAACTGAACGGGCCAGTCGGATCAGGACTGGCATTCCAGCACCAGACGGGTTCATGGGTTTGACTGTCGTCTGACCGACGGTCACAAGCCCGCGATGTGTAACTGACATCTATAGCGGTTTGGAATGCGGCCATGGCAACGAGCGGAGGGGGGGTCTTCCACTACTTTCACAAGCTGATCGCAGTCTCATCAGTATCTCAATATCACAACTTTAACCCTTGATGCAATTAATACACAATTAGTAGTTTTACACACTTCCAGGTCATAGTGGAGAAGTGACAGGAAGTACCCTTCACACACAGCCCAGCCACGTGTGTGAAGGGTACTTCAGTAAAAGTACCCTTACAAAGTCATAAACTACAATACATTCCTGACACACATTTGCCTTCTTCCACGATCCGTCTTTTAAACGTGATGACAGCGACCCTCTTACTGGGCTGGCGGCTCAGCTGCAGCAGCCGTGTCCCGGACCACCTGCTGCTGGGTTAGTTTGGAACCGTCAGGCAGACGAACAGAGGAGCCTAAACCCTAACCCTCCAGAACCCAGAGACCCTGGCAACGTCAAACACTCGACGTTCTCTGCCATGAGTTACATCCTGATTCTGAAGAGTTGGGAACATGTTTGCTTGAAAAATACTGAAAAGACTCATCGATGATCAAAACAACTGACAATTAATTTTCTTGCGTTTGGTAATCGATTAATTGTGGCAGCTGTGAAAGTGATAATTTAATGAATTAGTTATCAGTTGTTTTTTCTTCTTGTTTCATTCAAATGTATTAATTGTGATGTAATGACGAAGGGCGTGCAGGAACACCGAGGAGGTGAGCAGGTACCGGACGTGTCTGTCAGTTGAGTCCAAATTTCATTTTAATTTATTTTATTTGGGGTTTCCTGCTGCAGACGGACGTCCGTCGACGCCTCGCCCACTGCTGACGATGGCGAGCCGACAGCTGCGAGTCCACGTCCGTCTTTCCATTAAGACGCTTCCTCACACGGCGAGCACCTCGCACAACACACTAATTATCACGCGTACTGTTCTCTCACACACAGACGAGGTCAGGAGGGGAGAGTGAGCGTGTGCAGAAGCGCCCTCCGTCTAAAGACTAATTTGTTGGTAATTGCAGCATGACAGGAGCAGCCATCGCAGCACCGAGCCGCCGATTCTCCGAGCCAGGCGCCCTAATTAGGAATGACACACACTATTAAGGTGCACAAATGGAAATCAGTCAGCAGGCATTTGTTCCTCCATGGTGGCGCCGCCGCCACTGAACTCCCAGCAGACCCCCCCATGATGCTCAGTGATGGACCGTCCACCAGCCCCCAGCTGGAAGGTTCTCCAGTTCGTCTGCTGTTTGGAAACATGTCACCATACGGAACATTTCAGCGGCTCTGTATTGACTGGTTGGCTGCTGTTGACGCCAAGGGTGGATTGGCGCACGGGAAGCCAGGGATTTCCCCGGTGGGCCACCAGAAAAAAAGAAAAAGGAGGAGAAACAAGTTTAGTGCAACAGCCAACAGCGTTAAATGGCTGGTGGTGGGGGGTAGGTCGGGCCGGGGTCCATTATGCGTGTTCACGTATCACTGCCTGCCTGCACTGATAATAGCCAATCAAATTTGGTCAATGTTGGTATGTCCCACCCATTTCCTCTGGCTGTTGCAGCTGTCACTGTCACTTGTCAATCAATCACACTGCACTAACAGCGTAAACAGCTTCGGTGGACAGTGGGCCAGCGCGATCGGGGCCGACGGAGCATAAAAATGTAAAGCAAGGGATAAAAAAGAAACACCTCCAGGAAGTTGCAGCAACAAGTAAGAAAATCACGGACTTGTTTGGTGGTCGTTGGGGTTCAGCCGTCACCACCAGACAAGAATCTGACGTTGCCACACCCAGCACTTTCTGAACATGCACCTGAGTCCGGCAAAGATATGACATCATCCATCAAATGGTAAAGAGAGGAAAGGTGTTGAGTACAGCGGACCAAGCGATCGTCCGAGCTGCTGGGCCAGGATTGTTCCCATTTTAAGGTTTTAGTTTTCAAATGTCAGGTTTCTATTTTCAGTTTAGTTTTCATCATCATAAATGTTCTGGGTCAAGTTTTTATGTGCCTTTGTTAGCTTTGTTGTTCATCTTCTTTTAAATACCATTTTATTGAAATGGGCTTCTTGTTGTAATTATGTTGCCCTCTAGAGGTTTACTCAGGGTATAGACAGTGTCATTCAATCCTACATGTCTAACAGACCATTGCACCAATGATCCAGGATCAAAGTCCCTACATGCTGTCACTGTTTCACTCTCGGCTACTCAAGGGTTCAGGTCATTGATTACCAATCAAATTATGGCCCAAAACAACGTGAAATGCAGGTGTTTTTTTCTCCCCATCAAGTTACATAAAACTTGTGTTGCCGGCTGGCTGGTCCCCAACACCATGCATGAAGTGGGCCGGTCTGCCAATGAGTCCCAGACAGCCGGGGCCTCCATCATGTGATCAGAACATGTCGGCTTGTCTGATGACGAAAGCTTTAAATAGTCAAACCTGTATGTTGTGTTCAAGGTTCTGGAAATCTGAGTTCTAGTTCATGTCAAATGCGGTGGCATTTTTTCCTCTATTCTGCTGTTTCTCACACACACACACACACACACACACACGCACACACACACACACACACAAAAGCTGCATCTGAGAGGATGGTGAGCAGGTTAACAAACCAATGGGCTGGCCATGTGTGTGTGTGTGTGTGTGTGTGTGTGTGTGTGTGTGTGTGTGTGTGTGTGTGTGTGTGTGTGTGTGTGTGTTAAAGGTGGTGGACACTGCTGTTGACCCCACGTCCTTCTTGGACTGCCATGATAAGTTGCAGCACTCTGACAAAATCCATCACTGCCAGAATCTCTACGACTACAAATGTCCCTCGGCAGATAGACGAAGTCACACAGGTGAGGAACATCCAACCCACAGCTCTTCACCTGGTCTCCACCCCTCTGACCTCATAGCCTCCTCCTTATATCCAGGGGACAAATATGGGCATTGCAGGAACGTCCACTCTTCACAAAATCATTTAACTCATGACAAGATAAAATCGTCGTCAGTGGAATCTGCGAGATCAATTTAAGGATTTTGGAAAGAGACTCAATTATCCTCAGAATCAAGTCCTCTCATCTCCCTCGTCAGTCCTTCACGACACCCAAAACTAGAATACAAAGTCCCACTTGCATGGATAAACACACTGCATTTCCTCACTGACCTGAAAACCTGTCTCACATAGAGACACTTTGACAAGATGTGAGACAAAAATCTGACTGGAACTGGACTCCAAACACACGTTGGTGGATCGTTGTCTGAAAGGTGGCTCCGCCCACCTCTGATGAGCATCTGAGCAAAAGCTGATGATTCAAAGAAACTCAGATGTGTTACAGGGCCCTGTTTGTCTCGAGGAGCTTTTGAACACCCGAGGTGAGTCAGAACCAGAACTTCAGCCCAACTCGTGGTACTACGCACGACTGACCTCGATCAGGTATACCAGCTTCCCTGGCATGTTCACACCTGGAGCTGCCTCACTCAGCCACTCAGGACTTCCTGTACCCTTGGCTGAGTCTGCAGTCTGCTGCCACCGGAGCCTCAGCGGCGCTGACAACTCTTCGGTCCCACCAGCCCGGGGATCACACCGCCGGTCACAACCTGGCTTCTCCAACATTTGGGCTGCCCCTGAGTGCTGAGGTCATCATCTTCACCCATCAATAAGTAACTGCACTTGTTTAATTTAACCATCCAAAGTAGTCATGACCCACCCCTCCAACAAGAGTGCCCCACGTAGTCCACCTTCAAACCGAGTCTGTGTCCTTCGCGTCACACCTGAAGCCGTCCAACCACGGAGCAGACCTGCAGCTCTGTCCTCTCATTTAGTTTCAAGAGACCCAACTACTCCTCACAAGGAAGCACATCTGAGATGGCGCCGACCCACAAACATTCTCCAAACGCACCGAGCCCATGGGCGGCCTTCTGCCTCGCCCGGCCGGCCGGAGTGAGGGGGGCGGCCTCGATGAATGAAGTACATAATTCAGATTCAAGATTCAACAACCTTTATACACACACACAGACACACACTCACAGACACACTCACAGACACACACTCACTCACAGACACACACACACACTCACAGACACACACACACTTCACACACTCACTCACAGACACACACACACACACTCACAGACACACACACACACACTCACAGACACACACACACAGACACACTCACAGACACACACTCACTCACAGACACACGCACACACTCACAGACACACACTCACTCACAGACACACACACACACTCACAGACACACACACACTCACTCACACACTCATTCACAGACACACACTCACTCACAGACACACACACACACTCACTCACAGACACACACTCACTCACACACACACACTCACAGAGACACACACTCACTCACACACACACACTCACTCACAGACACACACACACTCACAGACACACACACACACTCACTCAGACACACACACACACACACTCACAGACACACACACACACAGACACACAGACACTCACAGACACACGCACACACTCACAGACACACACTCACTCACAGACACACACACACACACACTCACAGACACACACACTCACACACACTCACTCACAGACACACACACACACTCACTCACAGACACACACTCACTCAAACACACACACTCACAGAGACACACTCACTCACACACACACACTCACTCACAGACACACACACACACACACTCACAGACACACACACACTCACACACAGACACACACACACACACTCACAGACACACACACACTCGCAGACACACACACACATTCACTCACACACACACACTCACACTCACACACACACACAGACACACACACACTCACTCACAGACACACACACTCACTCGCAGACACACACACACACTCACACTCACACACACTCACACACAGACACACACACACACACTCACAGACACACACACACTCGCAGACACACACACACATTCACTCACACACACACACTCACACTCACACACACACACAGACACACACACACTCACTCACAGACACACACACTCACTCGCAGACACACACACACACACACACACACACACACTCACACTCACACACACACACACACTCACACACACACACACTCACACACACACACACACACACACACACACTCACAGCCGGTCTAAATTTGATAGAAATTCCATTCCTAATTTTCATATTATTCTTCTCAGTGACTTTCACTTTTTTTGATCTGGAAATCATCTTGTGACTCTCTGGTGGGTCCTGACCCTCACTTTGGGAACCCTTGCTCCATCGATCACATGAAAACCTGAAACCAAACGTTCCCAGAACGCCGTGGTGAGAAGACGAAGGGGGACGAGCTGACCCACGAGGACAGAGGGGCCTCTGATACTGACAGCGCTTATATTTGTTGATGCTCCTGTTGATCTTTATTGCTCCATTGTGCGGAGTAACACAATAATATCGCCATGACAACTTATTATTGATCAAATTATTTTCTGATCATATTAGCTGATAGCTGATGATCTATGGAAAGGTTCCTTTGGAATGATTTTAGGGTTTCCGCAAAGCTTGACCTGACAACACCAACCATGATGATTATAATTATTACAATTATTATTATTATTACATAAATAATAGTTTTATTATTATTGTCATTATTATTATTATTATCATTATTATTGTTGTTGTTGTTATGTTGACATCCGCCAATTGCTGAGCAGCTGAGACGGCGCCGCCAGTCAGAGTGAGCTGGCCATCGCGTTTGCCAGCGCCGGTCCTGATGAGAGCGGGTCGGGGCCTCTCGTCCTCCAGGTGCAGGCACAGAGGGACAAACTCCTCTGATTGGCCTGGGAATGCCACGCCTCCACATTCCACAGAGGTATTTGGTGTGAGTGCAAAATGAACAAAACTTTTTTCAGAGTTGTAGAAGAAAATTCCCACAATACGTTGTTAGGAACTAGCGAACGCAGTAAACGTCCGAGTGTGAGGAACGTCCTATCCGGTTCAGGACGTTTCCTTGTGACACGAGTTTCTTCAATTCAACAACTGTTGAGTTGCGGAGAGAAAAACAATTCTGAAGCGTTTTTGTGATTTCACTGTCACATGAGAGACATTTCTGACTGACCGCAGAGTTTCGCCATCAACGGAGCAACACTGACATGAACGAGACGCGTCTCAAGACCTCCAGCCAGCTGAGAACAAGTTCATGAAACTATACAACATAATGCCCCGGGTCTACAATGTAGAGATGAATACACACACACACACACACACACACACACACACACACGCCACCAACACAGGAGAGAAGACAACCTTCTGCATCTGTAACAGAGAGAAAATAAGGCCTGTCTGTCTTCCAGCTGAGACGACGACGCTCCAGACGCTCAAATCTTTGTCACAACCTTTTCTACATTTAGTGTTCTATTTCTACAAGTTCAAATCCCTCCGGACACATTCACCTGAGCACACACGCGCACACACACACACGCGCACACACACACGTCTTTTCCACATTTGTCTCCAAAGAGAGAATTGCAGAAAAACTCGCCGGGCTCTTTATTTCTATTTCCATCTTTTCAAGAGTAGAGGAAGGTTCGCCATGTCCAGGCTGACTGAAGTCTCTTGTTCTACGGTTCTGTTGCGTGTTCCGAGTTCCTGGAAACTTTTCACAGGCTCCTGGTAAAGATGTTGAACTCAGGTTTATTCGCAGTGAATCTGTGAGGGTGTGGAACCGTTCTGTCAGATTAACGAGCCAATCACTTCACACCATTTCCAGGAATCATCAGCAGGATGTAAAGCAGGCGACGCTCTCGTCCTCCAGCACTCAGCCTGATCAGATAACCGATCATTTATCAATAATGTGGATTAGTGCTGAGATTATCAGACACACTGCTGATATTGGTCAAGATTTTCTTCACACACACACACATACACACACACACACACACACATGCACGCGCGCTTTCAGCTGAATAAAAGCCAAAATAAAAATCAATAATCATTCTGCGCTTTTTCCTGAAATCACATTTCACAGTTCCATTTATAACTGATTTAACTAAAGAATAAGGTCATGTGACATGAAGCTAATATCACAAAGTGGATTTAAATTCAATATCAAAATATCTAAGAAACAAAACGGTGTGTAGGGGTGAATATTTCCTCTGTGTCTGATGTGAATTCATGCAACTATGGATTTTAGTAACTTCAAAAAGCTGCAACATCGGTATTAATCATTTTAAACGAACAAATGTAAAATGATGTGGGTAAAGATTCATGTACAAAGGCGCTCACACTCTCAGCGGCACATTCTGATCTAAATGATTCATAATTAATCATTTATGATTTAGCTGCATCGGCAGGAGCAGAGACCCAAGATTTCCACACTTTTATAGATCTGAATATCACAGCGATGAAACAAATAAACTGAATGTGTTTTAGCTGAAATGACCTGAAGAGAAGAGAGTAAAGACACAGACTCTGATGAGGAGGCGCCACACCTGAGGTGAAAAGGTCAGGAGCGACGCCAGGAAGGAGCTCGGGACCTGGATGGAGGCTCGCACCAGCGGGATGAGGGGCAGCGGTTGCCAGGGAGGCAGAGCGATGCTGCTCACACATCCCACCACGCTTCCGCTACGTATTTTGCTTCATACGACATATTAAAATGTAACGTTTGAAATGTCTTTGTGACACAGGAGAGTGGGACGTTCTCCCGAGTCCTCCTCCCGTTATTCTCACGATCCTCACGCTGACTGTTGACGGTAAATGTTCTGCAGTGAGGCCAGATGCTGGCGGTGGTTCTCGCCGTCACAGTAACCTTCTAGTCTGCTTCTCACTCCTTCAATCTGGAGGCGAATCGATCTGATGTGAAACGCCGCTGGAGCGCCAGCGGCTCGTCAGCGGTACGGACCAACTCACAGCTGCAGGACGTTCCTCTGCTGCTTCTTGGCGACTCGAACGCTGAAGGTTCCCAGATTTCCCACTGTAATACAGCGCCTCCTTCACTACTACGACGGCACCCTCTCTTCTTGACATTTACTATTTGATTGATGATTTTATTTTGTTTCATGTCCACTGGCAGTTTTGTAGTTTTGAACAAAGTTTCACTGAACCAGGAGCTGGAGACGCTGAAGGGAGACCTCCAGCCAAGAACCGCAGCAGTCGTCTCAGCCTGCACTCACAGAGTCAAACGCTGAGAGACCTGATGTTGTCTGTTGTCTGTCACACAACCCTAACTTCATGAGTCAATTCGTGTACTCGCGTGTACTCGCGTGTACTAATGTGCTGGGAGCCGACCATGAGCTGCAGTCCACTCAGGCTCGAGTCCCGAGTCCCGAGGAAGGCTTTCAGGGCCGGAGAGGCGTTGAGGACGTCTCCCAGTGACTGACAGCAGCCGTGTCACACGTTGGTGAGCAGACGGAGGATGTCGGACCCGGACCGCAGCTCAAGCTCATAGTGCCTCTCGTGTCCCGACATGGTCCCTGTCGCCGGGCGAGTCTCTCCTTTCTCTGAGGCTCGTAAGGAAGAATTCCTCTGGTGCCTCTTCCTCAGAGACGTTTTTATCTTTGGGGGTTTTTATTCTCTGAGTGGAGGTTTGGTTTGTGACGTTTAGAGAAACCTGGGGAGTTTGTATTTACTTGTCTGGCTGAGTCCTCTGATGGGGTCGAATCTTCCTGGTCTGACAGGCGACCGTCAGGACCAGGAAGCCCTGCTCGACTATCAAATACATTTTGAAAAGCAAAAGAGCATTTAAAGACCTTCATGATGATATTTTCTTCTTTTTGCAGACAAGAAAATTTTGACTGAGGAATCAGGGAAATAATCCCATTAATTGAACAAATAACTGTTAACTGTAGCGTTCATATTCGTTTCTCCCTCTAAATTCATGACTCTGTTTCAGGCCTAATTTTTCTTTAGACCAAACGTCACATTTTGCAACATGAAAAATTCAGTGTGTAAAACAGGAGTTTCAAATATATTTTCATGAAAAAAAACTCAAAAAGATAATTATTAAAATGCACTACGCACACGAAAGGCTCTCTGGTTATTTTCGCAGCTGAAGACGAAGCACATTTTACAGCTGGAATTGCGAGTTTTTCCTGCAGAGTTATGAGCTTAAATATCCCGAGCGGAGCAGAGAGCGCTGGTGTCAATCATTTCACCGAGGAGCACGCAGCCTTCCTGGGGCTGGGCTCGCATCCCGCAGCGCTCAGCTTCTCTGGAGGAGACGCGAGAGTTCGCGACGTTCAGAACTTGAGAGAAATTCTGGGAATTTAAAACTTCACCCGCAGTTTTTAGCTCAGACTCCCGGCGAGCCCGCGATTTTATAATTGTTGTTTTGTTTGTTTCTTTGCTTGTTTGTTTGTTGCTTTTAATTTGAGGGATTTGAGGTCCGGTGAGTTTATCTGAAGGTCAAACTGAGGCGCGCTGGTTCTCCACCTTCAGATTAACGACATTGTATTTCACGTTGACGGCGGGCGTCTCTTCTTCTCCTGTATCAAACGTCGCAGCTCGGTTCCGGTGTTTGGAGTAAAATCATCAGGTTTTTATTCTGTCAATCATCTTCCGACGTCTCCGGCCCCGCGCGGCGCGAGGCGACCGGCGCGTCCGTTTGGTTTCACGGACCTGAGTTTGGGGGCCGAGCGGACCGACCAGCGACTTTAATGTATTTAAAAACTAAAACCCAGGTGTGTGTGTGCGCGTGTGTGTGTGTGTGCGCGCGCGTGTGTGTGCGCGCGCGTGTGTTTTAAAAGTTTTAGAGGTTTTCTTCTGGGGAGGAAGAACCGGTTCCTCCTCTCTAAACCCGCAGCAGCTCCGACTGACGTTCCACCTGCAGAGGAACCCGAACCTCCCGCGCGGCACAGTTCGGCCCCGGCGGCTCGCGAGGTCCGGACCGCCGCGGAGAGGACAGGCTGGGATGCGCGGAGTGTTTTACCTCTGGGCCGCAGTGTTGGCGTCCAAGATCCCCGCGCCCTGCATCCAGGAGCGGACCGGGGTCATGCCGGTGGGGAGCGGCTCCTCCTTCATGGTCAGGGCCCCCCGGGGGAGGCTGTCCTGGATGGAGAACATCAAAGTGTCCTTCTGGGAGCTTCGTCTTCTCCAGAAACAGCAAAGAACAAGAGTAATCCTCCCGCAGCAGCCACTCAGACAGCCGGAGGACCACCTGGATTAAGGTGGAGATAAGAGGAGGACGAGGAGGAGGAGGAGGAGGAGGGGGAGGGGAGGGGGACACTCAGTGAGCTTCCCTCAAGTACCGGGTCCTGATCCAGAAAAGTGCCCGGATCCCTCTGGGCTTCTCCGGGTGGCTTTATTTCCCAGCACCGACAGCGGCGGCTCACAACCGGCGTGTCTGAAGTTGAAAGAGGGCGGAGAGCGCAGCGCGGAGCGGGGCGAGCATCTCCGAGGAGCCAGGACACGGAGCCGGCAGCCGTGGGCCGAGGAGCGGGGCGCGGGAGAGCGGAGCGGGAGAGCCGGGATCAGAGGGAGGCGAGCCGCCGCGGATTGTGGAGAAATGAAAAGTGGGATAAAAAACAAGCCAGCGCTTCAAAAAGGAGTAAAATGAAATGATTAGCAAACAAGAGGGAGGGCCGGGCCGAAGACGGCGCTGCTCCCGGGGGAAGCGGGGGATTGGGCAGCGAGGAACCGTCCCCTCCTCCCCGGCTCTTTATGGCTCCTCCGTCCCGGCGGAGAGCTCCTTCTCCCGGGGTCCGAGACTCGGGATTCCCGGGGGACCAGCGTGGACCGAAAGGGGGCGTTACCAGGTCCATATTAGGACAAGCCACATGAATATAGGCCACACCTCCGAAATTTTATTGGAGAACGTCGGCCTCTGCGTCATCGTGTATTCAAAGCGCGCGCCAAATAAGGGTTTCCGCGTGTTTTGCGGCGTGAAACACGGTGGAAGTGAGAGAGAGAGTGAGAGTGTGTGTGTGTGTGTTTGTGTATGTGACCGTGACTGTGTGTGACGGAGAGTGAGAGTGTGTGTGTGTGTGTTTGTGTATGTGACCGTGACTGTGTGTGACGGAGAGTGAGAGTGTGTGTGTGTGTGTGTGTGTTTGTGTATGTGACCGTGACTGTGTGTGACGGAGAGTGAGAGTGTGTGTGTGTGTGTGAGAGAGAGAGAAAGTGCAAGTGAGTGTGTGTGTGTGTGTGTGTGTGTGTGTGTGTGAGAGAGAGAGAGAGTGTGAGTGCAAGTGAGAGTGTGTGTGTGTGTGTGTGAGAGAGAGAGAGAGAGAGTGTGAGTGAGACAAGAGACTATGTGTTTGTGTGTGAGAGAGAGTATGTGAGTGAGACAAGAGACTGTGTGTGTGTGTGTGTGTGTGAGAGAGAGAGAGAGAGAGAGACAGTGTGTGTGAGTGAGACAAGAGACTGTGTGTGTGTGTGAGAGAGAGAGAGAGAGAGAGAGAGAGTATGTGAGTGAGACAAGAGACTGTGTGTGTGTGTGTGTGAGAGAGAGAGAGAGAGAGAGAGAGAGTATGTGAGTGAGACAAGAGACTGTGTGTGTGTGTGTGTGAGAGAGAGAGAGAGAGAGAGAGTATGTGAGTGAGACAAGAGACTGTGTGTGTGTGTGAGAGAGAGAGAGAGAGTGTGTGAGTGAGACAAGAGAGTATGTATGTGTGTGTGTGTGTGTGTGTGTGTGTGTGTGTGTGTGTGTGTGCGTGTGTGTGTGTGTGTGCGTGTGTGTTCATCAATGATCAGAATCAGGTGAAACCGACTTCTCTGTCTCGGTCTCCGGTACCGCCGTGGTCTCTACACCCCCTGAGCCGGCGGGCCCGGACGGTGTCGCGCGGGAGGTTCGGGTTCCTCTGCAGGTGGAGATGCTACAGGTTCACAAACGCGCGCGGTTCCGTCCCCTCTCGCGCAGAGGTCAGATTCCCCGCCTGAGACTCCGCTCAGCTTTCTGCGGGTTCGAGGCTTCAAGCCCGCTGACGGACACATCGGCCGCGGTCGGCGGGGTGGTGCGGGATGCCTCCTCGTGTCACTGACTGACGAGCGTTTGGCGCCAATTTGCACTGTTAAACACGCGGACACGCACGCGCGCAGCCGTTTATAGGGACGGATAAGAGCTTTTTATCATTAACTGAGAGTGGAAAGTCGTGATGATGGCGATGGTGAATTCAGGGCTGAGCAGAACTCCTCGAATTAAGAGAAACCGGCGAGAAGCTCCGGGTAAATATTTATCTGCTGCGGCCCCGTGGGACGCCCGGAGTACACACACACACATATATGTGTATATATATTTTTATATATATATAAAATATATATGTATATATATGTGTGTGTATATATACATATATACACACACATATATATGTATATATATTTTTATATATATATATAAAATATATATACATATATATGTATATATACATATATATACACACATATATGTATATATATTTTTATATACATATATAAAATATATACATATATATATACACATATATGTGTGTGTATATATATTTTATATATATAAAATATATATACATATATATTTTATATATAAATATATATATACACACATATATGTGTGTATATATATGTATATATACATATATATGTGTGTATATATACTATATATATATACACACACAAACACATATTATATATAAATATATATGTACACACACACTTATATACATACATTTTAAGTACGTATATAAGTGTGTGTGTGTATGTGTACATACACACGTGTATGTGTATATAATTTCATATATAATTTATGTACATAATTTATACGTATAAATTATATTTTGTGTGTATATTATATATAAATATGAAGAAAGTAATTTAATATATTTATATATAAGGTTCCAGATCAAGGAAGCAAGTAGGCAACAGATGGACCCAAATACTACTGCAATTATTGTCATTATTATTATTATTATTATTATTATTGTTGTTGTTGTTGTTGTTGTTGTTGTTGTGTTCCGTCTGATCAGAGACAGGTTTGTTGGATCACTTCGTGTAAATCTTCCACCCGATTGTGTCATTTTCTAGTTTTGAAGACAGAATTATGTATCACTATTTGGTGCTGTAGTTCCATCTCTGTTTCATCTAAATGTGTGGGTCAGTTCTGTTTGGTGAACATGAAGAACATTAACAACCTCTCAGCAGGTACTTCATTTAAGAACATGCCAGAACCTTTTCCCTAAATGTGTCACCCATTTTTTCCAAGTACTTAAAAACATAGACGTACCTGAGGTGGTCCCAGTCCTGGCAGAGACCCACCAGGACTCTGAAGATTCCCACAGGAGTCACAGAAAACACCAGAAACCTCGTCATTTAGGCCAAAGCCCACAATCCAGAAGAACCCTCAGTAAGCCCTGGACCTGTCTCAAGACCTCTGGCTGAGACCTGATCTGGATCCCTCACAGAACCCCCAACACCTTCAAGAACCCCTGAAGCTCTGATAGAACCAAGCCTGGAACAACAGCAGCTACAACCTTCTGTGGAACCCACTAAGAAACCCTTCCAATCATCTTTCCTATATTACCTTTCAACACGTCTTGGATTCCTCTGGTTCTCCTGGACCCTCTCAGAACCTACAGAACCCCTCCACCAGAACTCCTAGAGCTTTCTGGGAATCATCAGCACCTGGCAACAACAGCGAATAAACTAAACTAGAACAGCTGGGATCACCTAAGAACAGGAGCCGGAATCCTCTGGACACCAAAGCAAAGCTGGGTCTCTGAAGAACCACAACAGAACATCAAGAGAACAATTCTGAAAGGATTCTGAACACATCCTCAGAATCTGAAGCGCCTGGATTGTCAAATCTTTGCCAACTGCCAGTAAATCAGTACCGAGGAACCCTGCAGGCTGCTGCGTTCTCCTGCGGGCTCCGGACTCTGCTGCTGACCCGTCCCGTGTGACACTCGGATGCCCCTCGGTCCGCTCCCTCTGATGCGGGACCACCGGGCCTCCGGTCCGTTGCCGCCGCGGTCGCAGGGCGCCTCCTGGCGGACGGGCGCAGGGCTGCAGCGCCGCGTCGTTCTTGCTCTTCGGGATCTCCAATAACGCTGGAATGTTTGACTGGGCTGGTATGAGTTCCAGGGTTCATTGGGGGAACGCTGAAGAACCCGTGTAGACATTTTAAAGCTTTGCTCTCTGACTCGGTGGATTTCCTCTAAAAAGGTCACGCTGACGCCACTTACCGCTACCAGGGTGGCAGCTGGGCCTGCACACGAGGTCGGCCAGTGACGACACTGATTCCGTCAGATGACGTGACGCCGGACCGTCCGTTCAGTCAACCACAGCTCTCCTCTAAAAAGAAGAGGACTTTCTGAGAACTGTGGAACCGTTGGTAGAACTCTACTGATTATTAATTAATTCATGACTAATTATTATTATTATTATTATAATACTAACTCTACTGATCCGGATCAGTCCACCTCAACAGTGGTTCTTTCTCCGTCTGTCATGAGTTCGTGGTTGTTTATAGGTAAAACTCTCAACTGGTGGTATACATATTTAGGAATGCATATATAATAAGATGCTTTATTTTTAATTTGATACACCAATTTTAAAGCAGGGACAAGGCATATTAATGAAAATTTCCATTAATTATATGCAAGATTACCTTTATTATAATTTGTAATCATCTTTATTGTTACCATCCTTGAAGCCTGCTGGGAAACTTGTGAGACAAAGAAAAAGGCCAAAAACACCTGAGAGGCCGTGTCCTGACGGGGTCTTGGTCAGGCAGGCTGACCTTCCCTTGAGAGAACTGAACCTGTCTGTTCTTCTGTTGAAGGAGGCGTGTGTGTGCGTCACTTCACACCGTGCTCTTCCTCCCTGGCTGGCAGCTCTCTGGCTCCCACTGACGATGTAAACAAACAGATGCAGGATAAAAATAGGGACTTGTGTTGTTCGCTGGGGACTATTTTCAGCGGCGGAGTGAGTGAGACACTGCAGTGCATGTGATTATGGTGAAGGAACCTCTCGTCAGCGGGAGGGAGGATGTGGAAGGGCCTTGGATGGTGATCACTTTTGATGCTGTTTTCTCAGGACCACAAGTTAATTATTGCATCGTCGCTGCTCTGGGAGGACGGCTTCACCGACCTGAAGACAAGGCCTTCTCTCCAGGTAACGACAAGTGAAACTATACAAGAGAACAAACTTGGTTCATCTTGAGAGCATGAATGTTGTTAGAATGTTCTCTCTCAGGTGTTCTGAGCTTCACCGTCTGGAACTTAACTGGTCCTCACAAAGACAGAAACCCAGGATGACAGCTTTGTTTGGATTCCAGCCTGTCTTTTTCTCTTCTGATCTGGAATCAAAGCTGGTCAGATCAGTGGCTCCTCAAGCCTGCAGACCTCCTGCTGCGAGAGGTCATGACCCCACTTGACCATCTGAGGGGCGTTTAACCCTTGAGATGCCCCCAGACACATCTAAACATCCTAAAAAACGCCGCCGATGCCCCGACACTGGGCAGCCGCTGGCTGGTGAGAGCCGGAGACGCACGTCCGACACTCTGTCTGCTTCACTCTTTTCTTATTTCCTGTTTTATTTTCACATTTGCTTCTGACTCAGTTCCCTTCCTGCCTGAGTTCCCACCACGATGAGAACGAGCAGAATTTCCCAGACACACACAAGGAGGATCAGTGGTTCCTGTGTTAGCTGCTTCTTTTTTAAAGAATTTGTGGAAACCTGAAGCGATGCAGAAGACGACAAATACCTGAGGAAGCACCTGGCATGAGTAGGAGAGCACAAGAGGAGACGTTGGATTTGAGTGTGAAGTGCAGGTGAAGAGTGCCACCTAGTGGAGACAACAGCTTCATCATCATCATCATCATCCATGTTGACTTCTGAGAGACTGATAATGAATCAACCATCCGCAGCTGGAAGGCAACTCACCGCTGCAGTCCATCATACTCAAATGAAAAGGATCCATGAAAGCTCCAGAGAGCTGTGAAAACAGACTCCTTCAAACGAGTCCGACCAACAGTTCTGACCCAGAAATATGAGAATTATGAGAATGAGTTGAAAAAACAGAACCACTCCACGCTGTTGGTGCATTATTCCAGCACGTATCAACCATCGCTCACTTATTTCTAAACCACAGGGAGGGAAATTCAACCATTGCCTCTAGGCACAAAATCCACAAAGACGTGACGGGTGCTGAAGCCTTCTATTACCCTCTATGGCTCACGTACATCAGGGTCACATCCTGAGACCATGCATGTGAGATGAAGCATCCCCACGACAATAACATGCAAATCCAGCGGGACAAGACATGTTCAAACATGAGTGATGGCTGCAGAGAAGCAGCACAGACCACAACCGATGCCTCTTAGGGTAGCAGGGTCCAGTGACACAGTTCTGGAGTTACACTGTGAGCACTAACCCTGAGAATAGAGTGGATACAATTGAAATAGCCCTGACCGTCAACACACACACACATGCTGGAGGTTCAGGTCTACATCAGATCCACCAGTAAACACCAGACCGGTGGATGGTGGAGGTTCAGTTCTACATCAGATCCACCAGTAAACACCAGACTGGTGGATGGTGGAGGTTCAGTTCTACATCAGATTCACCAGTAAACACCAGACCGGTGGATGGTGGAGGTTCAGTTCTACATCAGATCCACAAGTAAACACCAGACCGGTGGATGGTGGAGGTTCAGTTCTACATCAGATCCACCAGTATACACCAGACCGGTGGATGGTGGAGGTTCAGTTCTACATCAGATCCACCAGTAAACACCAGACCGGTGGATGGTGGAGGTTCAGTTCTACATCAGATCCACAAGTAAACACCAGACCGGTGGATGGTGGAGGTTCAGTTCTACATCAGATCCACCAGTAAACACCAGACTGGTGGATGTTGGAGGTTCAGTTCTACATCAGATCCACCAGTAAACACCAGACCGGTGGATGTTGGAGGTTCAGGTCTACATCAGATCCACCAGTAAACACCAGACTGGTGGATGTTGGAGGTTCAGTTCTACATCAGATCCACCAGTAAACACCAGACTGGTGGATGTTGGAGGTTCAGTTCTACATCAGATCCACCAGTAAACACCAGACTGGTGGATGGTGGAGGTTCAGTTCTACATCAGATCCACCAGTAAACACCAGACTGGTGGATGTTGGAGTGGTGGAGTCTTAAAAACCTGGGTTGCTAACAAGAATCTAGAGGAGCCTACAGAGGTCATGGAGGTCATTAAAAGGTCATCAGGGGGAAACACAAGAAGCTTGAAGCTTAGTGGTGGTGACCTTGAGGTCATGTGACCCTGGTGTATCTCCTCCATAGGCTAACGCAGGGGTGGGCAACCATGTGCCACGGAGGGCTGTGTGTATGCAGGTTTTCCTTCCAACCCAACACTTTAACTGGTGACCTCACTGATTAACACTCCTCTGTGGCTGAAGGTGTGTAAATCAGTGAGGTCACCAGTTAAAGGGTTGGGTTGGAAGGAAAACCTGCATACACACAGCCCTCCGTGGCACATGGTTGCCCACCCTTGGGCTCACGTTAGCTTAGCACTGCTAACCGTAGCGTCCAGGCTTCCAGCATCATCAGAGGGTTCATCAGTGAAGATGATCTTGATGAACTGAACCTGGAAGATCATCAACTTTTGTTCACCAGAGCTGATTTACTGGTTCAATCACCACAATCACATGGAGCGATCCTATTGGCTGCTGGGGCAGGAACCAGGATATGACCACTTCCTATTGGACCACAAACATACCTCATCCCTAACAGATATTGCAAATTAGCATTCACTACCAACACCAATATTTGCATTGCATGGCTGGTTTCAGCAGGTCTATCGACAGCGTAGTATATTTGTCCCTATCAAATCAACCCTAACCTACAATTAATAAATCAAAAGTATCTCCTCCCTGCTGGCTAACAAAAGGACCAGCGTTGCTCTGAAAGTTGGAACTGAACGCTTACCGTCACTCCTTTGAACCCCTCTGGCATCAGACCTCAGCCTCCACAGGAGCAGCTTCTCCTGGTGAGAGATGAAGACACCACTGTGTGAGTGACAAGGTTTCTATGTCTAACATGATGAACACGGTGTCAAACAGGCGCCACAGCAACACGGAATGGGACCCAGTTTATCCCTCTTGTTTATCAGGTTACTTCATGTGAAGACAAATCAGAATCAGAATGCTTTATTAATCCCGGGGGGAAATTCTGTTGTTTCAGTTTTTTAAAGCTCTCCAAGTACTATGAAGTAAGAAATTACAATAATTAGAAAAGTGCAGACTTTAAGAAACAAGATAAACTGTAAGAGTAAGAGTAAGCATAAACGATTTACAAAGCACAGTAGTTTAAGACAAAGAGTATTGCACAGTTTACAATATTGCACAGTTAAGTAATGACATGTTATTTCGTGTTTCTGATTTGGGTTATGATTTGACCCTTTTGTCCATTTTGCACAGTTGAGCGTCATGTTTGAAATTCCCAGCTGGGGAATTATCCCAAGCTCAGTTTCTGGCCTTATCTTCAGAATCCCACATAGCTTTGCGAACTATCTGGATGCAAACTTGTTTTCTGTTGTTCGGACAGAAACATTCCAGCGGCGTTAACATCAGTGACCCATAGCACCTCCAAGTAAAGACCATATTTGCATGTAAAACCAGCTTTTATGTTTTAAAGATAAAGAGAAAATGAGTATCTAGTCTCAGTTCTGGGGGGGAAATAAGGAATTTAACTGTAAGCACTATTTAAGTCAGACAGCTTGAGGGTAGCCATTATTAGCTCAATATAGCTCAAACATTTGTTGTTGCATTGGGGAGCCTCAAGGCATCCAGGAAAAATGAATACATCTGACAACACAAATTCATAATTATACTAAAGTTTAAACAAACAAACCTCGTGAACAGTGACCACCGGGACTGTGTCATAATGAATGACTTCCAGAACAACATCTTCCGTGTGAGTCCAGTTTATTTCGATGTCAGTGTTAATTTAGGGCTTAACTTGTAGTCAGGTGGGTAACTGCAATTCAAAGCTTGCAAATATGAGGCCATGGAGGGAAAATCCAAAGACTGTACCAAAGTGTGGAGGGGGAACGCATTCTTCCTTTTTACAACAGCGCCGCCGCCATTTTAGATGAATGCGTCAACTGAACCATTATAACGTCAACAAAACGAGACACGAGACGCCAGGAAGGAAGTGTGCAGTCGAAAAAAAGCGTCATGTAGTTTCTCGACTAGTCACATTTACCGGTTTTTCTGGTACATTCTTGGATCCAAAATGGCGGAAAACGATACACTGTTAAGTTGTTAGGTTGTACTGCAGCCCAGGGCAGCAGGTACACGCCCGGCGGCAGCAGCAGCAGATGTGCGCCCGGCCGATGGACGGACGCCCGGTCGCGGCAGCGCCAACTACCGGGAGACTATTAGGTCCGGGAACTGATAGTTTGTGTGTTCGAAGCAAGTACAGGAGGGTGCGTTTTGAGGATTGTGACAAACTGTAAAGACGGGATCGACGTGAACAGGAAGCCATTTTAAGTCAAGCGGTTGAGGTGGAAACCGGATGTGGATGTAGCGTGGTTTCTCATGGGAACAGGGTCGCGGGGGTGGAGCCCCCTCTGTCCCCCTGACATTGGGTGAGAGGCGGGGTTCACCCTGGACGGGTCACCAGCAGCAGTTAGGGGTTCAGAATCTTGCGCATGGACACATTTTTTCAACCTTTATTTACCCAGGAATGCAACATACAACAACTTCTTATTTACAAGTGTGATCTGAAGCAAAGAACAAAGGCTCTTTGAGAGGGGAGGGGCTGCTAAAAGGAAAAACAAGCTCATAGAAATTACAGAAGAACAAATAAATACATGACGATAAAACAGAGGGACGTGACAAGTAGGTTTTGCTTGAAGACAGTAAGCTGAAGGTGTTTGTAAAGTACTTGGACTTGGTCACCGGGGGAAGTGAGGATCGAACCAGCGACCCTTCGCTCACTAGTCAGCCACTCTACCTCCGAGGCATGCCGCCCCCCAGAACATAATCTGAACAGTCCAATGTTCCATCTCTCATAACAAATGTATGAGCTGCTGGTTTATCACACACAGTTCAGATAGATGTTGACTTCATTTTAAAATGTTACATTGATGTAAGATTGTTGGGTTAAATTAAGTCACATATCATGAGTACATAAAGGACTGAATGAATAAATCAAATTAGAACAGAAACAGGTCAGTTTTTGAAATTTTGTCAGTGACTGCTGATGCTGCTTTCCTTCAGTAATATAAAACGCACTTTAAATATGTTGGATCAAAAATAATTCATTACCTTTTCATAGTCTAGTCTGGCAGCAGAGTGAGGAAGCAAACCAAATGAGGAGATCGAGGAAACTAAACACTCCATCAACACAACAGTCGGACTTTTGCCTGACAACGTCGGAGCGTTGACTGGAGCTCCCAGAGCGATGGCTTTGAGAGCTCAGAGGACGACTCACCAGAGACAGAAGTCAGATCCGTCTCACAAAGATAAAGCTTGGGTCAGGTCGCATGTTTGGTTTTTACAAACTAGATAAAAGTGTCATCAAAGCAACTGAAGCAGAGACTGCTGCAGGGCTGCAGACAGGTTCAGAGGACACTCGCTGAATGAAGGTGAAGAATATCGTTCATCAAACAGTAGAGCAGCCTAAACCTGTTTCCTGGGATTATCGGGTGTTTTTGGGTCTTGCATCGTCAGACACGCTGGCCAGGGTGGATCCGGCCCGGACTTGTGCTCAGGTAGCATTCGCTCCTCCTCAGGGATTCCCTCTCCTCACTCAGAGAACATCCTCTGCTGCTTCTGACGTTCCCTTTTCTATGATATATATATATATTATATTCCCTTCATATAAATATATACACACATACATACGTATGTATGTATGTGTGTATATATTTATATACACACCTATATACATGTATATAGGTGTGTATATATTTATATACACACCTATATACATGTATATAGGTGTGTGTGTATGTATATATATATACATATATATGTATGTATATAATATATATATGTATATATATATACACACACATACACACACACACTTTCTGCTGTTGAAACACAAAGATTTCAGATTAAAATATGCAAACACATGAACACACACTCGTCGTCGAGTTTAATTTAAAGGTGAGAGTTTGTTTCTGTGTCAGGGCATCCATGAAGCTCCTGGTGACCTTCAGTGTTTGTTGTTCCGGTACTGAACGGAGGCTGCTAAACCATGGAGGGCTCCTCTGACCCCGGCCGTGTTCGTTAGCCTGAAGTTCCCAGATGTTCTAAAACCATCTCAAGCCGACAGCTCGTTTCACTTCCATGAGGACGCAACAACTTTAACTGTAATTCTGATCTTTCAATGGAAGCGGACACGTTTTTATTTTGCTTCAGTAAATGTAGACATCTCAGTGTTCATCTATGACATCCGGCCCTCTCGACCTGTACAAGGACCTGCCCCCCCCCCCCCCCCCCCCCCGGCCTGAACCTACAGGTGCCTGGTAACGCTTCAGATCATTAGCACCAGGACCCCCAAGAAGACCCCATTGTTCTAACAACGGCTGGACATTGGAAGACCCCTGATGTTGTAGCAGCCAGATTATCGCCACACATGGTCAGTGGCCGGGGCGTACATGCGCGGGGTGTAGATCTCCGGGGCGTACATCTGCTGCTCCCCCCAGCCCCCGCCGCCGCCGCTCCCGGTGCTCGTTGACAACTGCGGTGTGCAACGGAAGACATTTTGAGCCGCTGCGGTCGCTCCAGTTTGTGATCCGTGTGGCAGCCTGAAGTGTGGGCTGCTGAGCCGGGGAGCCTGCCTCCAGCCGAGCTGTAGTCGCTGGAAAACACCAGACTTCCGAGGACAGTCGTAGTTTTGCAGGTGTATGTGTAGCTTAGCAACTTAGCTCAGCGCCTCACAAGCAGCCACTCAAGCTAGCACAGTCCTAGATGCTAGTCAGTTAGCGTCACCTAGCTGGCCTGCCCTCCTCTTCCTCCTCGTCCTCGACCGCCGCTTCGTTCACGTTGACACAATGGCTTTAAAACGAATTTCCAAGGTAACGAATCTCCATTTTACGTCGATTCCTCACCCGAGTCTCAGTGAGTTGCTTTCAGTTTCGGGCTGGATGCTAACAGCCTCATAGCCGGCTACGCTGGTCTGCTCTGCCGGCTGCTGGCGATGACACATTCGACACAAAGTGTTAAATGTCGGTGCCTGGTTCCGTTTGGGGTCAGTTTAGAGGGAACCGCGGATGTTTGGGGCGGAGGAGTTTCCCTGAGTGGCCGATGACGGGGGTGTAATGGGACTGACGGCCTGGAACTGCGCTTAGATCAAACAATGGTTACTGATGTAGCTTCATGTTAGCTTTAGCTTCAGCTCCAGCTGCTCCAGGCCCTGGACATTAACCTGAAGTATCTGAGGATTGACGGTTCGTCGTCAGAGTGAGGAGGCGTTTATCAGACGATGGTTCTGCCCAGTTTGTCTGGCGGGTTAACCCTGTTATCGAATAAGTCACCGCCGGTTCTACCAGCCAGGCCGTTCAGGTGCGCTTTGACACGTCAAAACAACACTGACCGACGTGTGGATCCCTCCCTCCCGACTGCTGCCTCCCGGTACCACTGACCTGCCCTCCGGGTCCGGGTCAGTCCACAGCAGATGCAACAGGTCACTGGCACAGGCACCTGTCCAACACACACACATGTTTGTGTGTGTGTGCGTGTACAACCTCTTGAGCTAAACTTGGCTGATTTAACTAAATGAACCAGTATCTGCAGCTCCTGGTGACGTGTTGGTGATCGTGGGGCATCCGGAGAGGAGGAGAGTCCGTGACTCCATCGTTTCTCCAGCTCAAACGTCGTAATTCACATCCAACTTTTAGACAGTTCTTGTTGTCCTTGCTGCGTAAATGTTGTGTATTATTTCATGTTTACATGTGTGTTCTTTTACAGCTTCTGTGGCTGGGCTGTCACCAGCTGGGGGGGCGGGGGGCTCAGGTAGTGGGCCTGCATCTTCGGCCCTGGGCTCTGATGAGCTGCAGTTCTGTGTCCAGTGGGAGTTCCAGCAGGTGCTGCTGCTGTGAGCTCTTAATAATGACAACTTTGGCTACTCTTGTTGAGTTGAAGATGATTGGCCGAGCAGGTGAGGCTCTTCCCCTGGGGACCTCCCCCCCAGGTGTGTCTGACTTTATCCTGGAAACTGAAGGAGAGGAGGCAGAGGGATTTCCAGCCGTGGGCACATTTAGTGCAACATGACCTCATTTCCTCTGAGCGGATCAAAATCACCGGAGCGTTTTCGCCCGTGTCTGTGGTTTGTGCTCCGTCAGCTGCTTCAGCCGCGGTCAAGCGTCCGGGCTCCGGACGGGTCTGAAAGATGAGCCGAGCCTGTCAGTGGCATAGCGAGTCACTCTGCCAGCTTGGCTGCAGGGGGGCCTGCAAGCTGTCATACAAACCTCCCGTCCTATAAGCAGCCGTGCACCCCCCAACCCCAGCAGACGGTGGCTTTATCCTGATTCAGCCTTCTGACTTGTCCGTCCACGTGGTAAAAATAGAGCCGCTGCTTTACACGTGCGTGATGGCCCCTGATTCTCAGGGGGAGGGGCTTGAAGTTTGTGATTGAATTTTCCTGTCATTCATTTGGCTGAAAATTTGGGGAGAAGAAGGTTAAACTTCAACCTGGCGTCCAGGGTCGAGTGTCAGTAATCAGGCCTGATCGGATCAATGGGCCCTTGACTGGCCGCGGTGGGACCGAGGAGAACCGACGACACCGTACCAGTACTGATGCTGTGATTGGTTCTGCTCGTGGGTTCGGTTCTTTGTTGTTTGCCTTTTGATGCTGGTCAGTTTTCTTGAGCCTCCTTCACGGCACCAGTTCCCTCATGGCAGAGTAGGAAGAGCATGAATGTTGGGCTCTGTCCCTCTCTCTGTCCCTGTCTCTCTGTCCCTCCGTCTCCCTCTGTCCCTGTCTCTGTCCCTCTCTGTGTCTCTGTCCCTGTCTCTCTGTCCCTCTCTGTCTCTCTCTGTCCCTCTCTCTGTCTCTCTCTGTGTCCTGCTCTCTCTGTCTCTCATCCAGAATCGTAGTTTTGTTCACAGTTGTGATGTGAGTTTCTTTTTCCTCCCCCCTCCCTGTTGTTGTCTTGTCTCCAGGAACTCACTGATCTGTCCCGAGACCCCCCGGCCCAGTGCTCTGCCGGACCCGTCAACGAAGACAGTAAGACGACCACCATTAACTGTAAAAACATGATGCTGGTGTGTGTTGACGAGTCGACCCTGACGCTCCTGTCTGTGTTTCAGTGTTTCATTGGCAGGCGACTATAATGGGTCCGGTAAGTAGCAGCGTGACGAACTCAGCTAGAGACAACAATCAACAATCAATCAAAGCTGTCCCCGTCCATGTAACTGTGTCTCTTCTCCCACTGCAGCCCGATAGTCCTTACCAGGGCGGCGTGTTTTTCTTGACCATTCATTTTCCTACAGATTACCCCTTCAAACCACCCAAGGTCAGTAAACGCCTCCTCGCACCGTCACTCATGTCATTCAGTGTGAAGTCTGAACTCTGTCTGACAAACATGGAGACACGGTTCTTCTCTGAAGTTCTGGTGTGATGAGTCTGGGTTCTCTTCCTCCAGGTCGCCTTCACAACCAGAATTTATCATCCAAATATTAACAGTAATGGCAGCATCTGTTTGGATATACTGAGATCACAGTGGTCCCCCGCGTTAACCATCTCTAAAGGTGAGGCGCGCACACACACACACACACACACACACACACACACGTGCGCGCACTGGTGACGGTGGGCGACCGCCAGTGTGAAGACATTTAAGGTGTGTTGTGTTTGTGTCTGCAGTCCTTTTGTCCATTTGTTCTCTGTTATGCGACCCGAACCCTGACGACCCGCTAGTGCCAGAGATCGCCCGCATCTACAAAACAGACCCGGTTAGGTGAGTCCATGTCCTCACTTGGGCTGGTTCTGGTCCAAGATGACCCTCAGCAGCCAGCTAGCAATCATGCTGGATGATGCGAGGTTATAAAATAAAGATGGCCACCCAAGTTGAAAGGAAGTCCCAACATTAGCGGGTCAGCTGATCAACATCAGTCACATGGGGCCTTGCATGTGGTCATGTTTGCTGTAATTATTAGAAAACATAGAGTGTGTCAGTGAGTGACTGATGGCTGTCAATCACAGAAGGTTGTTGGAGACAGACGCACAAATAAGGACACGTTGATCATGTGATTTATCAAACATCTGCTGACGTCCGTGTTGTGTGTCTGCAGGTACAACAAGACAGCTCAGGACTGGACTCAGAAATACGCCATGTGATCCTCTTCTGCTGAAATAAACTCTTTATTCTCATTCGGCCACGCCCCTCTCATCGTCCAATAACGGCAGTTTTATTATTTGTCACCATCCTCAACGCTTTTAAAATTAATTTTCTCTGCTTCCCGACTGGAAACGAGCAAAGGGCTGAGGAGGCGGAGCTGCGAATGTGCCAACTGCACCCAGAACCACCCAGTGAGGTAGAGAGCGAGCGGACGGAGCGGCGCCGTTACTAAATAATATTTGAATGCATGTCAGCGATTGGTTCATGTGCTGCTCTTTTAAAGGAAACGCCGAGAGCTTTGGAAGGTTTTTGTTTGTTTTTAGACGAGAGCCGTTAGTTCATCCATCACCTCAACACTGTTCTCCTCTTTTTGCACTGAAGATGAAACTGAAAGCTCGACGGCTGATTGGTCAACTAATCGCTCTGTCATGTTTTTTTTCTCAATAAAGTTGAACAAAGTGCAGTTCAGTTGTAGCTTTTTTGTCTGTGACGGCAGCTTAAGCCACTGGGTCATTGTGTTACCTGGAACAGGAAGTGACCTCAGCAGCAGGTGAGGGCTTCCTCCCAACACTGAGCTGCTTTGTTGGCAGCAGGACCTGAACACCACTGACAGGCTTTTGCAGATGTTTTGAATGAATTCTACAAATTCAGCATGTTGACGTGTTCTTCAACATGTGATTATCCTACACGCTTGTTTCTACTGACCACATCTGTAAGTATCAGCTGATCATTTGTCAGCCCAGAGTCCCCTGTGGTGCCTCCCTGCACTCTACTGAAATGACAAACACAAAATCCATTCAATGCATTCGACCCTCAAAGTTCAGGTGTTTAGGGACCTTTGGGCTTCGAGGGTTTGGGAGTTTCCCTGTCGTTTTTGAGGGGTGTTGCAGAACGAGCCTGAGGTGGTGAAGATGCGGGTCTGAGGGTTCAGGATGACGTGGGCACCGGCAGAGTTTGGATGCCATCAGCAGATGTCACAGCTCCTGTGATTAAACTGAAGTTGGTGTTTTAATTTGGATCGATGTTGCAGCCCTAAATCCTTCACTGCCTCTCCGCCCGACAGACGGAGGCCTCGTAAGTCCGCTCGTTTATCGGTTTCATTCCTCAGCTTGCAGGCGGCGTCCTGAACATGAACCATGTGACTCATAACATCAGCATGTTTTGATTTTCCATTTTTAACTCATTTAAATCAAACTGAAGTTTGGAAGGCGTTTGGGAGGCTTTTGGAGCTGAAGGGGAGTCATACTACCCTTTGACCACTAGAGGTCACCAAGTTCAAATTACTTGACATTGATTTCCTTGGCAACAAACCAAGGTGCTGATTGGTTCCAGCTGACTGAATCTGTGAAAACGCTTAGATCTCCAGGTTCATTGGGAGAACATTTCTTTTTGTAAATAATTAACCAAGAAACCTATGTTTACTGCTAGTTACTGATCAATAACTAGCTGAAATGACTAGTTGTAGGTAACAAACATGAGCATCCCAGTCAAACATGTAGAAAACAACTTTATTTAAAAAAAATAACCCATTAAAAGCACACGTTGAACTGTACAGTGGCAGGCGAAGATATAAATAGTTCAGTTAGAGGTTTGGTTTATACTGACAGCTCAGGGCTTCCTTTCCCACAATGCCTTGTCGATGAGGTGAGCGGGAAGCTCCGCCCTTTGACCCTGCTCACACAAGTTCATCCAGGTTTCACACGAGATTAATGGCCCTCAACAGAAACATGACTTCCACCATGAACCCTTGAAGGACACGTTCAGTCTATCAACGCCGCCGGAGACCACAAACAGACCTCTGACAGTTCCACAGGTGTGAAGGGACACCTGGCTGAGCTCCTTCGGTAAATGTAGCAAACCGTGGTGAAGAGGAACCGATCAGATGACGTCTCACTTCCTGCAGCTCTGCCTCCTTGGCACACTGTCACACTTGTTTGTTCATATGAAAGAAACGATTCCAGCTGCGTTCATGAACCTTCCACACAGCCGCTTTTGATCACCACGGTAACCTGCTCCTGTACAGGCTGGGAGTGCATTACAAGCTCCGCCCACTGAACAATCATCTCATGGAGGATTGCTGACCTCTGGGGGAAGATGATGGGAGGGTCTCCCTTGCTGAATGCTGGCGATTGTGGGCGGAGGGAGTGATTGACAGGTGTCAGGCAGTGGGAGCAGATGTAGCCAGACAGAAGAATCCCAGACTCTCTCCAGGTATGAAGAGCGGCTGTAGCTGAGAATGATGCCAATATGTCTGATACACATCATCAACCTGCCCATTCACTGGCTCCGCCCCTTCTACATCAACATGCACACACACAAGTGAGGAAACGCCGCTTTCCAGGTACCATGCTGACTGTTCCACAGGTGAGTGTTGGACAGTCCTCTGGTACCTGGTAATCTTCACTCATGCTAAGGAAGTTAGCATGTCCTTGTTCACACCCTGACTGTCCCCCTGTGTGCTGCCCCCTTTTGGTGTGGAGGGGGAGACGCCTTCTGATTGGACCTTTAAAATGACTACGAACTCATCATCTCATTCATCGTTTGTCATCTCAACTACAGAAGGAAACGCAACACCCCACTGCCTGAGAACACCACTTCCTGTTGATCTTGTGACAGTCGTGAGTTCAGTAAGGAAATGTAAACATCACCTGATCCAACCAGACACTTAACACGTTGTGTTGTGCGTCGCTTTGGACGAAAGCGTCTGCTAAATGAGATGAAATTGTAGGACGTAGGTTACTGTATTAAGACAGAAAGAATCTGAGCGTGTCCTTCAGAGCGTCAACGCCGACATGATGTTTAGGGGGACACATGATGGAATGACAGTGGGAGGAGTCAAAAATATACATTTCAAGGTGAATAAATCAACCAGCTACATTCTGAGCGTCTTGCCGCTGGAGTTGAAAATCATTGTCGACATTTGATTTTAAAATAAAAATTCCACTTTGATGAGCCATTGAAAAGCTAAACAATTCAGAGCAGCATTGGCGCCGTCTGACGAGGACGCCACAATGCCATGGTTACGCTGTGGAGAGCTCCACCCCGCTGTCACACATTCCGCTATCCAACCGAACGTCCACCTTAAGATCATGCAACTGAGCGCACACACCATCACCTGTGGACATATACCGTTGTCATGGTGACACAGTTACCACACAGTCACAGACCTCTCAGTCTCCATGATGTCAGCTGTACTCACCTCTCATCTCGCTGGTCGTGTCATTGTCAGGGCGAAGCAGCGTCTCCTCCAGAATGCCAAGCGCCTTACACTCGCCAACCGACCTCAGAGCAGCCAAAAGATCTCGGACCGTCCCGCCAGACACCTGCAGCACGGAAAGGTCAGAGGTCACAATTTAACATCCAAGGCATGCTCATGCAGAAATACTTAGATCCCGTTATTATATCCATCCATCGTGTGTGTGTGTGTGTGTGTGTGTGTGTGTGTACCTCGTAGCTGTCCAGCAGTGTTTTGGCAGGGGAGGGGCTCAGTCTGAATGCCCGATTGAGGATTCCCAGACCCAGACTGTGAGCCAGGTTCTCCCAGCATCCTTCAGTCTCCAGAGCAAGACACATTGCCTGCCTTACCTGCACATTCAGACTTGCCAGGTTGCCTTACACACACACACACACACACACACAAAACAATCAAAACAATGCCTGGAGTGGAGGCGGGGCAAGATGTCCAGCAGAGGGCAGTGATAGGGTCTTCCCAGTACCAATCCTGCTCCCATTCACACCACGGCTTTACCAGCACATTCCCTGGAATGTCACTGAGTCTGCAGGTGGGACATTAATTCTGGCCCTCATTCACACACAAACCCTTCTAGTAAACCTTCTGTGAAAGGCTGCAGGTGTGAATGAGGCCCTCTGGACCCAGGAGCTTGCGTTCCTGTGCGCAGCTGAACAGGCACAGGCCTGGAAAGCATCTGGATTATACACTGGTTGTAGTCCTCGGAGGGGACGCTGGTGCTGTCCGTTTGCCGCTTCTCCAGTCGACCCAAAATAACATCTTTCAAAAGTTTTTAAGCAAAACTATATGCACCACTGAACAGCACCACAGAACAGTGGACGTTTCTGGATAGTTATCAGGTAGTTTTCGAGTCTAGTGGTGGCCTACCTGTTGCTGCTAGCACAACGCCTGCTCGGAGACTCCCTGTCTACTGTCGTCAAAAAAGTCTTCTCCTGGACTGCCTGGACTCAGCTTGTCCCTGCCATCCAGAAGTGCATCTAGACAGCCTGAAACCACCATTTGCCGCTGCAGAGTCGGAAGTTCCTGTAACCACTGTAGCATCCTGGCTACGCGGCTAAAAACAACCTGCATTTCTTCCTCGCTGCCGCGGCCAACACCACCACTATGTTGAGTTTGTGCGTCAACCAGCGGATGAATTTCAACAGTTTCTTCACTCCGCCGTGAACTGTGGTGATTTAACAAGTAGGACTTCTCCGCCGTCCACGTCACATCCACAGAAGTTCCCACAGAAAGTTTATCTACTCATAGACAAGTTCTACCTTCCCATCTCTCTGGTCAGCAACGCAAACTGTCGCTCCACACACGTGTCGTCAGAGCGCTCTCTCCAAGTGGATAAGTAGTTTGGACATCTCCATGGCAACACCCCTCAGTGAGCTGAATGGGAAACGAGGAGTAGACTCCAGTCTGCTACGGCCAGTGCAAAGACGTGTTCCATCATCAAGTAGAAAGCTGAACTGTTACAAATTATTATCCATTACAAAACCATATCAACCATATCCTGGATAAACATCTGGATTACGTGAGCATTCCAGAGACCTGGCGCCAACCAAAATACTTTTTCCTCTCTAAAGAAGTGTTGTCCCCAACTGTCTTCATCTGAATGCCTTGAATTTAAATGCAAGTCCCTTTCCTCTGTGCTGTTTCTCCTCATTGACCGGCCACCAAATCCAAAGTCTTCATTTACCACTGAGATGTCACAACGTCTCACAACTCTCCGCACACCCTCTGCCGATAAATTAATCATAGGTGATATGAACATCCCCTCCTGCCACCCTGCAGCTGCTTTTGTTCAACTACTGGACTGCTTTAATTTAAAACAACTTGTTGATGTCCCTCCACACACCAGGGGGACACCTTGGTCCTGGTCATTGCAAACTCTGCCTCTCTCACCAACCTGCAGGGGTATGACTGAGGTGTGTCTGACCACAAGGCCATTTGTATGGACTTGTCACACCTCACCTTGAGCAGGGACAGCAGTTCCATGAAGAGTCTTTGGTTCATACTCTTTACCGTTGAGAAGCTCCAAAACCTGACACACACACACACACACACACACACACACACACACACACACACACACACACACACACACACACACAGTGTTGCATGACTGTTTTTAGTGTTACAGTAATTACTGTAGAGTGAAACATAAAAATCATACTGTGATTATTTTTGACCAAAATTGGGATTTATGTGGACTATTTTCTTATTATTTTCACTCAACAAAATATCAAATTGATTTAGTTTTCATCAAAGATCCAGAGACTGACAGCTGGAGTAACAAAGTATGGAATGTGGTTTTTGATTAACTGCACAACTGTTATATATTTAGGAAATGTAAAGTTGAATAATTTATAATAATTTAAGGCGGCCCGGTGGAGCAGTGGTCCTCACGGTGGCCCCCAGCAAGAAGGTTGTGGGTGGAGAGAAGATGGATGGATGGAGGGAGGGAGGGAGGGACGAACTGATTAAAGGATGGATGGAAGATGGATGGATGGAAGATGGATGGATGGATGGAGGGATGGATGAACTGATTAAAGGATGGATGGATGATGGATGGATGGAAGATGGATGGATGGATGGAGGGATGGATGAACTGATTAAAGGATGGATGGATGATGGATGGATGGAAGATGGATGGATGGATGGAGGGATGGATGAACTGATTAAAGGATGGATGGATGATGGATGGATGGAAGATGGATGGATGGATGGAGGGAGGGACGAACTGATTAAAGGATGGATGGATGATGGATGGATGGATGGAGGGAGGGAGGGAGGGAGGGATGAACTGATTAAAGGATGGATGGATGATGGATGGATGGAAGATGGATGGATGGATGAACTGATTAAAGGATGGATGGATGATGGATGGATGGATGGATGGAGGGAGGGAGGGATGGATGAACTGATTAAAGGATGGATGGATGATGGATGGATGGAAGATGGATGGATGGATGGAGGGATGGATGAACTGATTAAAGGATGGATGGATGATGGATGGATGGAAGATGGATGGATGGATGGAAGATGGATGGATGGATGGAAGATGGATGGATGGATGATGGATGGATGGATGATGGATGGATGGATGGAAGATGGATGGATGGATGGAAGATGGATGGATGGATGAACTGATTAAAGGATGGATGGATGGATGGATGGATGAACTGATTAAAGGATGGATGGATGGATGGATGGATGAACTGATTAAAGGATGGATGGATGGATGGATGGATGAACTGATTAAAGGATGGATGGATGGATGGATGAACTGATTAAAGGATGGATGGATGGAAGTTCTCTGAGTCATAAATAGAACTGAGTTGACCATAAATATCAAAAGAGGCACTGATGTCATGAACATGTTGACTGATGTCATCATTTCCTATTGGTCTCAACATAGCATGTCAGGCTCTAATGCTAACTGCTATCAGAGGACAGCAAAGGGCAGCATGTACCAACCTGACTGGTGGCAGCCATGTTGAGTGGACTGGTTCCTGGGATGTAACCTTCACACTCATCCTCCTGCTCCTCCTCGTCCTCCCTGAAGAACAGAGGCTCGTAGTTCTCCTTGTGAGGGTTGGCCCCTGGAAACACGAACACAAGCGCTGGTGTGTAAACGTGTTCGTCACAGACCTCAATTTTACATAATTGACCATCATTTCACTGCAGCCGCCATTGATCTGCTGGAGGATTTTTTTTTTGACGAGAGAAAAAACTCCTGAAGTTATTTGAGCTTTATTTGTTTCAGGGACATCATTACTTTCATGAGCAGAGTGGCGCTTCCAGGCTAATGCTAAGCTAAGCTAAACTAAGCTAAGCTAAGATAAACACTATGTGGTTTTAGCTCCAGTGTGTGTACCTGCGGCCATCAGCAGTGCTGTTAGCTTGACAGAGCCCCGCCCTGCAGCAATGTGGAGGGGGGTGGAGCCATTGAAGGTACAGCAGTCAACTTTGGCGTAACCCTGACAACAGGAAGCATGAAGCTGTTTTCAGACCTGCACACTCACAGTTTGATCGGCTGACGTAGTGGCGTGTACCTCTAGCAGCAGGCAGCCGGCCAGCGACACGTTGTCACACTCGGTGGCGAGGTGGAGGGCCGTCCGTCCACTGCTGCGCTCCTGAGCCTCCACATTGGCCCCACCCTCCAGCAGCTCCCTGAGTGAAGATAGCTGATTGGCCAGAACTGCCAGGTGGATCGCACACAGACCTGTTACCATGGCAACATAAAAGATGATCAGACCAATCATTGGATTTCCATATGTGTGTACGTGCATGTGTGTGTCTGTGTGTGTGTGAGTGTGTGTACCAGCAGAGTTGCTCTCCTCCATCAGTCCTCTCAGGTCACCATTTTGAAGTAGATACTGGACCATCCCTCCACCCTCCTGCTGGGCTGCCAGGTGGAGCACAGTGTTGCCGTAACGATCCGTCAACGTGGGGTCGGCACCGGCCAACAGCAGCGCCAGCACTGCCTCCTTCTGCTGAGTGATCACTGCCAGGTGCAAAGGAGTCTGGGATACATGGTGGTGACAGAGAGATGAGCTATAACACATCCTCACAAGTCCTTCCCCACCTCCTCAGCTCCTGGTCTCCTTCCCCACTTCGTTGCCTCCTACCCTACTTTATCACCAGAGCACCTGCCATTTCTGTACCTGGTACAGGTGGTTCCTCATGTTGAGCACCTCTTCGCCAGGCAGAGCAGTGACCACCTGCGTCAGACTCCTCAGCGCCTCCTGCTGGCTGTGGAGGACCGCAAGATGGAGCCCACTAATAGAGGAGAACATGACAGACAGATAGGAAGCAGTCACTGCGCTGAAGAGACACGAGGAAGACTTCAGGTCAGAGGGGGTCAGGTGGAGGTCTGAGGGTGAAGGGGGGTCTAGTACTGACGTGTCTCCGTCCTCGTCCTGCGCCGTCATCAGGGGGCGCTGTAGAGCCAACAGGTACGCTGAGTCCCCTGTAATGGAGTACTGGAACAGCGTGTCCACCTGTCTGCTGGTCACCTGAAGCAGCAGCTGGTCCACATCACACACTGAAATACACACGCGCACAAACACAAACACAAACACACATGCACACACACAAACACGCATGTACACACACACGTTAATAGTCATTTCAAATGCGTGTCTGTGAGAGCAACGCCTCACACACACCAGTGGAAGCTCCTGTGTAGGTGAATGCTAAAACCCAACAACGCTGTGAAGTTCTGCTGACAGTGAAGGCGGTTCAAGGTGAACCCTGACCATGGTGGGTTCAGGCTCCGCCCCCAAGCCTCAGAGACACAAGGTTATTTTGAAAGTAACTGACTTAATTAATTTATTACTTTGGTAACAAATGTCGACATGAGCAGATCAGCATGTTTATGACTGTATTGATATTGTTTAATATCCAATCATCATATAATCAATCAATAAAGGTGAATGGCGAGTCTGCTGATGCAGCTCGTCCAACTTCAGCACAGCATTTTCTTTCCCCATGACGTGATGATCTATTTGAGCCCAGAACCTGAGGCTGGCTGGTCAGGGTCAGCTGATCAGTCCTGGCCCGCCCACACTGGACCGATGCCACACGAGGCCCGTTCCACTCTGGCTCTTACCTCTAGCACCTTCTGACTCCGCCCTGTCCCTGCTCCTCTTGGGATGCTCCGCCTCCTCAAGTCCTGGCCAGGCTGAACCACGAGGCATGGTCGCCGTCTCTGAGCCATCATCCTTATCACTGTGGTCATCACTGTCGTCTGCTGCGGCGTCGCAGGAGGGGTCAACACAACGATAACATGAGGTTTATTCTGAACATGTAGCTGCCTCCATGACCTCGAGGTGAGACGCGGGGTGGTGTAATCATACGTCCGCGTCTGTTCTCAGACTCACCAAGTTTGATTCCACCTCCTGCCAGAGCGGCCGAGTATCCCGCTGGGAAGCCGCCACCTCCTCCTCCTCCATAGTTGAAGGTGGGGAAGCTTGGGAAGTATCCTGGCAGACAAATCAAACTCACGATCTGATTTCCTGTTAGCAAGAATAGCAGATTGTGTCAATCTTGTCCAGAAAATGTGTTACCTCCTCCTCCTCCTCCTCCTCCTCCAGAGCCAGGACCCCCACCAGCAGCTGGACCGCCTCCTCCTCCTCGGTACAGACCTCCTCCGCCTCCTCCATGACCACTGAAGTCATGAAAGTTTGGTAACGTCTTCTGCCTCTTCCTCTGCACCTCCTCTTTATCTGAACACACACACACACACACACACACACACACACACACACACACACACAAAACATTTGGGCTAAATGCATAACAGCATGCTAACGTTTGGATGTTCAGCAGGTGTTAACATGAGTGCTAGCATGCTAAAACTAGTCTTAGAAATGTACAAGAGGAACTTTAATCAAAGCTTTTAGAACCTTTGAATCGTCTCAGGTACCTGTACCTGCCGTGTGGGCGGAACTAACTGACGCACCTATGATCTGAGGGTGGTAGGTGAATGGTTTGGGCTCGCTGGTTTCGTTGTCTGACTTCCTCTTTAGCTGAACCAGAACAGATGTCGGCTTCTGCAGGTTCTGGTCTCGATACTTTGGGGTCTTGAAGACGATCGCAAACTGAAGGCAGACAACATGTCACCATGGTAACACTAACAGACAACAGGCCTATTCAAGGTCATGACGCCATGTGGACAGGTGGGCGTGTCTGTCAGCAGGATGTTGTGAGTGAATCGTTCAGTTTGTGGAACTTAAACACTCCTTGACTCTTGTTCTGACTATCAGCTGGGAAAAGTCTGATTCTGTCGCCGTGGACGCTGTGAGAGAGCGAACAAAACGCACCACTGACTCATTCTCTGTCAAGAGAAAATTAGAAGGCATCCGAATTGATGGCTGCTCCGCCCTCCTGCCGCCAACTAGCACCGCTACCAACTTCATGCAGTAGCTACAGTCCCGGTACAGCTACTATCACTCGTACTGTTGTTGCCACTAGTGTGAGAAGCACACGCTGAGGCGTTAGCTCCGCCTCCAGTGACTCACCTGCCTGTGGACGTCTGTCGGGGAGAAATCACCCAGAGCCTCCCAGGTGAACCCTGAGTCATCTTCTTCATAGAAGCGAACCTGGATGTCGTCTGTTGAAACACACCCACACACACAAACCCCCCCCACACACACACACACCCCCACACATACAAACCCCCACACACACACCCACACCCACAAACCCCCCCACACACACACCCACACCCCCACACACACACACCCACACACACAAACCCCCACACACACACCCACACCCACAAACACACACACCCACACACATACACACACACACACACAAACACATACACGCACACACACACAAACACATACACCCACACAAGCTACTGTTATTAGGACATTCCATTGACTTCCAGTCACATGGAACACCTGACTCAGGCCCTAATCCTGGTCCTGGTCCTGTCCCTGGTCCTACCCTCAGTTCACACTGTCACTGTGACTCTAACAGGAACTCAGAAACCAGACTGTACTGCATCAGGAGGGTCTTTGGTCCTCAATGAGGACTGGAGGTCCTGCTAGGGTCGATGTTTCGACCAGGAAAGAGCCGGTCCAGACACTTTTTCCTTGATGAAGGGAACAAGGAAACACGTTCCCACACTGTGACAGTAAACCCTTAAAACCTTGAAAAATACAGACGTTAACTTTGATAAACCATAATAAACCCCAGGACGCCAGCATGGACAGTCAAGCGCTTCTACGGAATCCAAACTTCATTATCTGTTACACGCCCTGTACTTGTGATGTCATCGTGGTGTAATGAGCATGACAGTGACATTCAACTCGATGCGAAGTGAACAGTCATTTAATTTGCCGAGGACTCCTGGGAGATCCTTGGGGGCCCCTGGGTGACCCCCTGGACTGAGGTTTCCTTGGTGTCTGCAGCTTCTAAAATCTAACGGGTGGGTTTTTGTTTTTCTGGTGGTTGTCTCACCTTTCTGGACTTTGTCACAGAGCAAGTAGACCTCCTCGCCGCCCGTCACGCAGCCGGCTGTCCGATCCATCCTGACGATCTTCAGGTTGGAGGCATTGGGAGCTTCTGAGGACACAAACAGACAGAGGAACTCAAAGTGTGAAGGGACAGAACAATAATGAGCACCACGCCTGAGCAAAGCCACAGGCTGAACTCAGATGGCGACACCGGTGGCAACTCGCGGTCACGCCAGTTCGGCAGGTCGACGTGTCATCTTACACTTCACGTCATTTCTGTGTGAGTCCTATTTCTAGTTTATCCTCGTTTTTGGCTGGTAAATGAAGCCGGTGACATTTTTTTGTTCAGACTCACTGCTGTCATAGATCGGCTCCGACACCACCGGGTCCAGCCGTCGGGAGAACCCTCCGTCGCTGTCGGGGAGGAAGGCCGTGAACATGAGCCGGACCACACTCAGGTCCATTTCTTTAGCCTGAAGAGACGCGGTGCTGCTGATCACGCCGCGCTGGTGGTCTGCAGACAGAAACCCACAGACCTGTTAGTCTCATCCAGAGAACCAGCTAAATTAGTCTGAAGAACTCGGGTTCAGCAGCAGCCGGTTCTGACCCGGAGATAATGAACGTGCTCACTTCTGATTCTTTATGAATGGACCGCCATCGCGGGAGCACTGGAGAATCTCAGTATTTATGTCCCACAGCAGCCAAAGACAAAGTGAGGCACATTTGTGCACCTGTCTGTCGTCACAGGTAGCAGAAACGTGGGATTATGAACTTAGAGAAGAGTGAGGAGGTGTGAACGAACACAGGACAGAAACACCAGCAGGCTGAAGCCCTCAGTCCAGCGAGCGACTCTGAGGCTCAGTTCAAATGAAATCTTGCTTTCTTCTTCATTTGTTTTTCCAGGCCTGGGAGTTGTTCTTCTTTCATTTCAGACTTTTCCAGGTTTTTCATAAGCATAGGAACCCTGCAATACGTCTCCTGAACTCTCAAACCCGTCTGTGACCTCACCGCTGAGGTCTCGGGGGACTCGGACCTCCCCCCGCAGCGCGTCGATCTCTGGGTGGATGGCGACGCCACAGTTGTGTCCCATCCTGAAGGCCTCCAGCATCCTCTCCTCCAGAGTCTTCGCCACATTCTTCTTGGTCACGTGGAGGATCCCCAGGTTTGGAAAACTGACGACAGAACACACAGACACACACCCGTGAGTCTCGGACTGACTGTCTGTGTGTGGGGGTTGTGGCGGTGGGGGTGGTACTGACCTGATGTCTGAGTCTTTGGGCAGCAAGTCGACGATGCAGATTCCCTTGTCGCACTGTTTCCCCACCAGACTGTGAGCGTGAAGCTGGGGGAGGGGCGTTGACGCCGTCACCAGCTGGACCACCAGCCGAGCCGGACCCTGGTAGTTGCAGATCTGAAACACACGCGCCACCAATGCTCAGCATCTCAGAGACACGCTGTGAGTCGTCACACTGTTGCCAGACACGCGCAGGGTTTCGGGGGGGCGCAGTAGAACTGTTGCTCCTTCAGAGGAGTCAACTGAGGTGATTTGGGCACCTGATTGGGACCCATGCTGACGGAGGAGTTCCGGTGGGTCCCCCCTAACAGGAGAACCCGGGGCTGACCCAGAACACAGGATTACCCAGTGCACTAGTTTTGGAAGGCCTCGGCCCACGAGCGCTCCTGGAGGGCCCTGGACTCTCCCCCACAGGGGAACGTTGCAGAAGCAGCGAGCGGTTCTGAGGGCCGCAGCTCCTCACGCTGATCAGTTAGACTTCACATCCAGGAAGTCAGACACCATCAGAAGGTTCTTCCTGTTTCTGCAGGTTTTCATTCATCTGCAGGAACTTTGCAACAGCCGGCAGTAAATATACATGAGCCCACTTCCTCTTCCTGCTTCTCTCGACCAATCGAACGCTCCGACAAATGAAATCAGTTCTAGACACAGCCAGTGATGGTTTCCTGTCTTGACGACCATCACAGGAAATGCCAGCGGTGTAGTGAGACATCAGAGTTGAAGAGTCAGTGAGACAAAGGATGGCTGGTGGGTTTATGATCTGGGTCTGCTTCCAGCCTCCCACACGCATGTCCACGCTGACAAAGACAGAAACAAATCCATCAGATTCTCTGATGTGGTGGTTCAGATGGAAGCGGCAGCTACGAGACTCGCGCCTACCAAGACCCTCTGATCGCTGCTTAACGCACAGACATTAAAAATGAAAACATGATTTGACTTTTATATCAAATGTCAAACATGAACTCGCCATCTGTTCTGTTTGTAGTCATCATGACATCAGAGGAGCAGAGATAGCAACTAACTGGCCGAAAGACCGACAGACCTGGGATCAGAGTGAAGAGGGACAGAACCGGACGGGACAGCTGCTTGTGCTTTCACAATAAAAACTCATCTGAACAGTTTCCACATCCAGAGCTGACACACACACACACACACACACACACACACACACGCACACACACACACACACACACACACACACACACACACACACACACACACACGCACGCTATGTGGCATGTGGGGTTAAGCGTGTGTCAGTATCCGTGGCCGAGCAGGAGCCGCCAAGCTTTCATCTCAATGCTTTTGCTGTTGCTGACACAAATGCACTTCCTTGTAATTACTCAGAGGTGTAGAGGAGGAAATTCCCGACAGACACTGAACACATCACCTGGGCTTCAGCGTGCATGTGTGAATGACACGCGTGAATTACATACATACAGAGTCAGAGTCTGTGTTCAATAAGAGAAACGTGTGCAACAGACGTTAGCTAGCTACATCCAGGTCATGAGACGTTGTTTAAAAAAACTGACAGAGAAACAAGTGGTCCACCCAGCACCCAGGAACATGAATACACAGACATCATGGTTCCACTGATTCACGCGTTCACACACATTTTCTCAAAGTCAATTTCAGACATGGAAATTCACACCCAGCAAAACAAATGACGTGGTACAAATGTTCAAGTCAGGTGACCAATCAGAGTGACGCCAGGATGGAGGAGGATTTCTTGTAAGTCATGAAGGATATAGTGAGAGTCAAAGCAGACAGATCCAGTCTAACAGATCCCAGGCTGGTCCCCCCAGGAAATCCACCTTGAAAACCTCACGTTTCCTGCTGAATCTTTGAGAAGACCAAGATCCTCCTCCTCCTCCTCACTGGTCGGACCAGAACTGGAGGGGTTTTCCAGTCTGCAGCCTCAACATGCAACACATCCATCTCACGCCAGACTTCCTCCTTTGTTGTGATGACATCACACAAACGTTTGGTCTCAACACGCCACTCAAATCCTTGCATGAGCCAAAGAGCATCACGCCACAGATCATCGTCTCCTCTGAACATTACAGAGCTCAAACAGCTCAAGTTCACCTTCTTGGCTTCTTTTCAGAGGACATTTTTTCAGGAAAGTTCCTGAAACAAAAGAACCCAGAGAGACCAGAACCGATCCCGCTACTGCCAGCGTGTGGCGGCTGTGACACGCCTCTAAACCCATCTCTGAGACGTGACTGGAGTCGGTGGGCAGAGACGAACGAGAGGCTGCAGGAATCTGGGGATTTCCAGTTTCCTGGTCTGCTCGAAACACGTGGGAGTCAAAGTAACATGAACAACATGACAGTTATGATGGTCTACATGTGACTGCAGGGGAACGTGCCGCCACCGCCGCCGCCGCCTTTGATGTGGGCCAAAGACGGTTGTGACTCCTTCTACCCAGGAGTTTATTAAGGTTGATGATTGCTGGGTTGTTACAGTGACAGCGTCAGGAAGCAGCTGAGCTACCTGAACGCCACAGTAAGAGAAATGCCACACAAATCTTCCGCCTCAGCGCCACGCCAACCTGGCGAGGACGACCAGCGGCATCATGCTTGGGTCAGTTTGAAGATTCTGAGCTCAGAATCTCATTCAGGTGGTCACGACCAGGTTTGTACGCTGGTGGCGAGCACAGCCGCCTGGCCACCATTCCTCCTCCCTCATACAGAGAGCATTCCACACGTCATTGACGGTTGTTAAAGAAAGAGTGGTCAAACCTGTCAGTGACGCCTGCCTCCCTCGCCACTCCTCCCAGGTGGTGAGCCCTGAATGAGGATCTCTCTTACAAGAAATCAATCCAACAAAGAAATATTGATTGTTCATTCAGTAAAATTCACTAGAAATCTGCAGCTCAGTTTTTAAAGGTCAAGACCTTCGCTGGTGGAAAGTGACCTCGCCCAGCGTCTTCGCCCGGCAACAAGCAACCTCCGCCCAGACTTTAGTTTTTAGTTCAACCTGTTTTAAGAAGCAGACTGACCCGGTTTCCAGAGCGAGAAGAGGAGGGCGTCACCGACTCTCTCTGCTCCCATCATCACTTCCTGGGCTTCGTAATGAAGAATACAGGAAGACAGGAAGTCTTACCTTGACGGTGGGGTAGGTTTTCCTGTTCTTCTCACTGGAGGCTCCTGGCAGGCCGCCATGAGACGGACCTTCACAGCCGTACCTGAACCTGAAGCCACGCTGGACACACACACACACACACACACACACACACACAGATGAACAGAACTGTCCACAACCACATGACTCATCATCAATCCTAACATGGCTGCTGCAAGTGCCCGCCCACCACAGTTGTTGATAGTTTGATAGGCGGAGCCAATCTGATGACATTTGACAATCAGATATTTTAGTGAACTTAAGACTTAACGAGCAGTCGTCAACTCCAATCATCCTATTTGAGGCTGAGCTATAATTCCACCTGGCAGGTGATCGGACACCTCAGCATTCCCACATCAGGAAGCACAAACACGTCAACATGTCTGCCACGGAGTCAAAATGTGTTCAGGAGATGTGGTGATGACAGCAGAAATCCCACCAGGTGATGAACAAGAGCCCCCCCCACCTGGACCCCTGCACAATGACTCATCCTGGTGTCTGAGACCAGACCCTCAGGTCAGGTGAGATTTACCTGCTTTGGCTGCTCCAGGATCTGCAGGAACGGCCCGTCCACTGAAACCACACACACACACACACACACACACACACACACACACACACACGCTATGGTCAACTACTGGACATGCAGAGCAATAATAACATCTACCTCCATAAGTCTTCTCTCTAACTTGTCAGTCAGGGGGATGTGAAGTCACGTCAAGCTTCTGTTTCCTAAAACGCCACGGCGCTGATGAGAAGCTGGAGGTCATCAGGGACCGCTCCCAACTTCCAGCTGGTTCCCCCTGCTGCTAGTTGTTGTGCCAAGCTAGGCTAGGCTAGGCTAGGCTAGGCTAATGCTGCATAAAGTAGAATATCTGAGTTTCATGTCAGAACCCCCCGCCCCCTGAAGGCTTTATGTGGTGTTACTCTTCCTCCCCCACCTGCAGACGTGTTGCTGCGCCTTCATAGGCTCATCGGTGTCATAAATAAAGCCACTTTTATACATTTCTGCCTGGGGTGTGATGTTACTCTCACTTCCGAGGTCAAGTGAAGCATAACTTGATCCCAGAGCTGAGCCGGGGTCAGTGGCTGCTCTCACTGGATGGTTTCACCAGGCGGTGCCTGCTGCTGACATGTGACCCGCCTGAGTTTCTCTCCTCCAGTGACGAATCAGCCATGAACTCATGACTTCATCTCAAACCTCCATCTTTAGTTGAGAGGGGAAGTGAGAGAGAGAGAGAGAGAGAGAGAGAGAGCGAGAGAGCGAAAGAGAGCGAGAGCGAAAGAGAGCGAGAGAGACCACACCACTGCCCCATGGACACCATCACGTCATGAAACTCTTCATCTCAACTGCCTTTCACACACACCAGCAGTTTCAGGTGCAGAGCAGGAAAGTTCTTGTCCACTGAGCTGCTGCAGCTGGTTTCTGCCAGACGACTAGTGAGGAGGAAGTGCTGAGGGCTGCACGTTTCCTCCTTCACTTCTTAAATCACACGCATTTATAGATCGACAGAAGTTCCAAAAAAGCGTGATTGCTGCTACACTTCGGTCTGTGACGTGTTGCAGAGCGGCTGAACCGGGAGCGCAGACCTCTGCCAAAGCTAAATCACCAGATTCCCATCGATGACAAAATCAACTGATTGTTCAACCTCAGTTCTTTCTCCCGTCCACAACTGTTTAAGTTCTCCTGCTAATTAATGCCTGTGATCACATGACCTTCACCCTTCCTCCAACAAGGGAACAACATGTCTTCGTATTGTGGGTCAATACCTCCTCAAATAAACAAGATCTTACGATGATTCTCTGTCCCCTGGAACTCCAGGGGCCCGACTAACACCTGGAAAACAATGTTTCAGGTCAGCAGATTCCTGTGTAAATAAACCAGACAGCAAACAGACCGAGACGCAACCACGAGCACATTGGCTGGTCCCACTTCAGTCCATCCTCAAACTGAACTGATGTTGTCTATTGATGATTAATACCACACATGAGCAGCTCAAACATCATGTTGCCATGGAAACACTTAGCTGCTCTTTCTCTTGCTGCATCATGTACCTAAACACGCCACTGCTGTCCAGAAGGAGAGTCACATGACTGTCCTGCACGTGACAGAGCTGCAACTGCACAGTCGATCTGAAGCTCAGACACAGCTTCGATCCTGCAGCTGCCACCCACCTGCAGCTGCCACCCACCTGCAGCTGCCACCCACCTGCAGCTGCCACCCACCTGCAGCTGCCACCCACCTGCCCGCAGAGACGTTGTCTGAGACATGACAGGATAATGTGTCAACTCCCACGTTGGATCCATCATGAGAGTGTCAAGAATCTGGGAAGACAAACAGGAAGTCAGAACATTGATGGCGTGACACTGACCGCTAACCCCTCAGACACACACACGTGCTAACACATTAGCTGAGCACCCATTTTAGGTGAAATATGCATTACAAACATGACAGGGAGACTAGCTAAGCCCCTCCCATTCATGCAGATGCATCATGGGAGGAAAAGTGGGAGTTTCACACGTAAAAATCAGAAGATGCTGAAGGAGAGATTGATGATGTAGGTCATACACACACACACACACACACACACACACACACACACACACACACTCACACTACATGTACAGTGCACTGGAACGTCGGCCTTCCTGAAGCCGCTGAGAGTTGAGAGGTTAACACCAAACGTCATCAACTGTCTGTCCATGTGTCAATCATCCATGACATCACCCCCAGGAGCGCCAGCACTGTTGCTCCCTCCCATTGTTCAAATTCTACATCTGTGAGAGACAGAAGACGATGAGCTGGTGATCAACTGACCTGGTTGGATGGGTGGAGGTAGTGGTCGTCTCCAGCCATGGTGTCTGCAAAGGTCAACAGCAGAGGTCAACAGCAAGTCTCCATGACCGCACAGTGACCTTAGGGACTCGTTCACTGGTGCTGGTCAACTTCTCTTATGCGTCTCTTCTTTGAGGGACGATGGATAATTGGAAGGCAAAGGTCCAGACGGACGCATCGTCCAGGCTCTACCAGCCGAGTCGACCAGTCAAGGTGCCAATTGTGCAAAATGATCAAAGACTTTTAAATTCCTGAGACATTTTCCTGACTTCATTGACACAAACATGCCAGAGGTCCACATGTTGGCACCCACATCAGGCAGCGCGCAGGTGCGTGTACCTGAGACAGGACACCAGCTGTGGGTCAGGTGGACGCTGATTACCTCCTGTGAGTTACTGACGACACTGGAATGTTGCGAGACCTGCCAGTGTTTTACAAATAAAGCTGGATTGAATAAATACGTCAGGAGCAGCCACAGCAGGAGCTGTGTATCCGTGGAATGAGCGGCAACAGCGCGCCTGTTAGGCGCTTATTTTGTTGTTTGTCAACAACCGGACACTTGTTGCTGTTTTGCCCCGCGCGCTCCCGATCCGCCTCCTCACGAACGCGCCCGTCTGGACCGGGCCGGCCGGCTCGCCCGAGCCAGCAGAACCACGCTGACTCTGTCGTTGCAGCATAGAAGAGCGTGTTGGCTGGCAGCCGCCGTGAGGCTGCTCGTCCCTGCTAGCCGCGCAGCTAACGTTAGCTCCGGCGGTTCCGTGTCGAGGCAACACGGAACTCCGCTCAGATTTTGCAGGTTTTCCGCTCCGTGGGCTCGTACCGAGACGTTAGTCAGTAGAAACCCTCCCGTGTTTCTGCGTGAGGCGGATATACCGGACGAATCACTTGTCAATATTGAACGTTCCCCCAAACAGTTTGGACGAGGCGACCGACGGGGAACGGGAACAGAGGAGAGGAGAGGGGATGGGAGGTGGGGGTGCAAAATTCCGATACGTCGCTCAGACTGAGACCTCTTACTGGGTCGAATGTTGCCGATGTGTCGAGGAGCTCCTACAGACACGACAGCGATCCTCGCTGTTGATGTTTGACGTCATTAGTTTGACCCACCGGAACGTAAAGGTCAAGTGTCCATGTTTCAAGTGCAGTTCTGTACCGCGTCTCCTAGCTAAGCAGCTAATGAGGAAGTGAGCTACAACAGAACGGTATGAGAGCCGCAGCTACCGGGTCACGGTCACGCTGCCCGGTACCACCGTGCTGTTACCTGGTTAGCCGGGGAACGTCTGAGTTCTTCAGCATCAACTTGGAGCAACAGTCGGTCTTCAGTTCGGCTGACTTCTGATCCCCAGCATCTCGCCTCGCCGACGCTCGAATGACGGATCCATTCACATTCAACCTAACCGGAGAGCGTCATGACGCGTCACCACCGCGTCATTACCGTTAACGACTCCAACGGTCCCTAATTCCACAGAAAAAACTGATATTAGACGAAGTCCCGGAGACAGGTGACAGCGGGCCGTTCCTTCCTCGTGGAAATTCCCTCTGACGTAGAGGAGGAAAAGAAGAAGAAGAAGAAGACCTCCCACTCTCTCCTCCATCCCAGTGTTGGATTGGTGAGCAGAGTCTGCGACTGCGGTTCGAGAAGGTTCTCAGCGCTCATGAACACAAGAACATGCAGGCGTGGAGGCAGATGGGACTGGGAGGACTGGAATAAACCAGCAAAACTAGATAAACATTTACATTACTACTATAAACATCTGCATTACTACGAAAAAACATCTGCATTACTACGATAAACATCTGCATTACTATGATAAACATCTGCATTACTACTATAAACATCTGCATTACTACGATAAACATCTGCATTACTATGATAAACATCTGCATTACTACGAAAAAACATCTGCATTACTACGATAAACATCTGCATTACTACGATAAACATCTGCATTACTACGATAAACATCTGCATTACTACTATAAACATCTGCATTACTATGATAAACATCTGCATTACTACGATAAACATCTGCATTACTACTATAAACATCTGCATTACTATGATAAACATCTGCATTACTACTATAAACATCTGCATTACTACTATAAACATCTGCATTACAACGATAAACATCTACATAACTACTATAAACATTTATACAACAACTACTATAAACTTTTAAACAACTACAATAAACATCTTCATTACTACTATAAACATTTATACTACTACTATAAACATTTATACAACAACTACTATAAACTTTTATACAACTACAATAAACATCTTCATTACTACTATGAACATTTACATAACTACTATAAACATTTATACAACAACTACTATAAACTTTTAAACAACTACAATAAACATCTTCATTACTACTATAAACATTTATACTACTACTATAAACATTTATACAACAACTACTATAAACTTTTATACAACTACAATAAACATCTTCATTACTACTATGAACATTTACATTACTACTATAAACATTTATACAACAACTACTATAAACTTTTATACAACTACAATAAACATCTTCATTACTACTATAAACATTTATACAACTACTATAAACTTTTATACACAACTACAATAAACACCAACACAACTACTATAAACATTTACATAACTACTATAAACATTTATACAACTACGATAAATATTTACACAACTACTATAAACTTTTATACACAACTACGATAAACATCTATACACAACTACGATAAATATTTACACAACTACGATAAATATTTACACAACTAGTATAAACTTTTATTCACAACTACGATAAATGTTTATACACAACTACGATAAATATTTACACAACTACGATAAATATTTACACAACTAGTATAAACTTTTATTCACAACTACGATAAATGTTTATACACAACTACGATAAATATTTACACAACTACGATAAATATTTACACAACTAGTATAAACTTTTATTCACAACTTCTATAAACAGCAACACAACTTCTATAAATATTAGTGACTTTGTCATTTAGAAAACTTGCGGTTGAGAGTGAATCATCGTCTCCTTTTAAACGGTCTTTGGTGGAGTTCTGCCCCCTACTGGTCACACAGCAGCACCACAGCTCCCGCTTGAAACTTTTCTCCTCTTCAATCAACTTTTGTTCATTTCATTTAACAAACAATTTTATAACATGTATATTATATATAATATTATTTTATATTGACCAGATTAAAAAGCTCAAAGATCCTGGAAAATGCGAGGCGGCTCCATGAGGCATTACAATGCAAGTCATCGTTGATAATAGTTCATTCCACTAGGAGGAGCTGTGGCTCCTGCTGGCTGCACAGTTCTCTCCTGCATCCTGGTATCTTAATTTGCATACTTTTCATCCAATATCATAATAATATACATCTTTAACGCAACCACGCAACCAGAATGTTTTCATCATGAAAGAGCGTCACACAGAAGGAACACCAGTGGTTTTAGTTCTTAGATGATCTTTAATTGATCTGATTAAACACATGAGAATGTATATTTATGTGTGTATTTGTACTACATAGTTATTACAACATTCATAATAACCTTAAGGTCACAGCTAATAGCATCTGTAAACAATTAGTGCAATTTACAGTTGAAACTTTACATTTAAACTACAAAACAGCTTCTGTCAGCAAAAATATACAAATCATCTATTGAGCCGAACACGCAAACGTCCAGTAAAAACGCCATCTACTTACAGCGAACGCAGACGAATGTGACGAACGTCTAGAGGCACGTTAGCTGAGGTTAACACACACGTTTAACATCAGAGCACTGGGGCGGTCGAAGCGTTCCACGAGGCACTGCGTAAGACGCCAAACTACCGCCGGGGGCGGGGCTTAATCACCACATGTATGTCAGACACCATGAGGCACGTTACAGCACGTTTTCACCAGCTGATGGAAAAAGAGGTCACAGCAGCAGTGAGGTGTCTGATGGGAAACGACAGGGGTCGTTCTTCAGTGAAGCCACAGACGTTTCCAGGAAATGTTGTGTATCAAGTAGAAACGGTGGAACTGGAACACGCTTTTCCATCACAGCACGTTCCGCTTTATTTTCTGTCTCACTTCATCTTGCTACTCTGTAGCCATCTTGTTAGCGGCCATCTTGTTAGCGGCCATCTTGTTAGCGGCTTTAACCTGTCAAACCCTATCACAAACACTTTTTAGTAAATTTCCCAAAACTTTCCATAATGAGTTAAAGTTCTGGATGTTGTTGTTTTTTACAGATTTCTTTGCAATGAACAGGCACACATGAGAATTAACGGGAATAAGATGGACAGTGAGGAAAATGTCCAGAGACTGTATCTGAGGTTCTTCCAACACTCCTACATTTGCAGCATTTCAAGAACCAAAATGTGTGCCGTGAACTTCAAGTTATGATCTGAAACGCGAAAAAACAGCAACAGCTGAGTCGAAGACTTGACACAAGACTCGTTCACCTGTCAGGGTTCTTGTTGACACACGGAGGGACAAAGTTGACTCGTCTGTCAAGACGCCGCAGTCAAAAACCATAGAAGAACACAGTCTTCCTGTCAGCGTTTACTTCATGAGAATGTGAATTTGAAACCCACATGGATGACAAGTGAGCAGCTTTAGCAGCTGCTAGCACACTGTTCCTCACCATGACGCTAACGGGCTGTGCTGAAAACAACCACCTTCATTTGCAGGAATTTGTGGCTGAACAGGTGAACCGTGTTAGAGCAGAGCAACGGTTCTCCATGATCCAGATAAAAAGTTCTAACTTCTAAATGCTACTGTCAGCTGGCACTGCGGGAAAAACAGCAACACAAGCAGAGACGACACCATAATTATTACGTGGTCCCGGGAAGAGACTCCTCGAAAACGCCATCCGTGATTCACGGGCAAAAACAATTCTACTACATATCATCTTCTAGCAGCCATAAAACGATTCTGATAACAGAGAGCAGTTAAAAAGGACAGCAAGCACACCGATCAAATACTGCAGCGACAACCACTGGGCTGAGCCGCCGGCCAGCGCTGGTGCACTAGCCTGTGTCAGCAGGATCAGTCTGTCAGTTTCTAACAACACGACAAGGAGCGTCACTCCTCCGGCTCATGCTAAGGAAGTTAGCTTCTCCTTACAAACACACTCTGGTAAATGTGCTGCCCTCTGTTGGCTTGGAGTGTGAACCGTGAAACGTTAGCTTGTTCACGTCAGCTACGAAATATCCCTCATTAGCAAAACTCATTAAAACCATAATGCTTATAAAAATTAGATGACCTTCATGAGCCTGAGCAGGCGGAGTTTAGTTCTTTAAATATTGGACAAATCATCAGTTATGTGTGTCAACTGTCGGTTTCTTTCTAGGCTGAGCAGCAGTTAACCACAGGTAACCGGTGAACCATCATTTTTCTAGAAGCATCCTTCATACATCCTCGTTTACTCTTAATGGATCAAACTGATTTTGTGAGTTTGACCACCAGAGAAAGTGAGTGGACGGAAAATACACGCAGCATCACTTGATGCGTCTCCAGTGATTTTTCACACACGTGATCATTTGTGACTTCATAAATTAGGTGTCCAACACTGACAGGATGTGCTTCCAGCACTGGTGCGGTTACCAAAGTAAAAGCTGTTTTAAATTCTTGAAGCCTCCGCAGGCTGGAACACTAACCACTTCCGACTATTCAGCAGCTCTTTAGTCACGGCGTTCTGGCGCCACGCCGGCTGATCTCAGTCACAATACACACAATGGCCTCCTTGAGTGGTGGGAAACAGAGGCACACTGATGCGGCGCTGCGGTTCACACATTCAGAGTCCTCATGTGATTTCAGGCAGGAACGTCGGCGAAGACATTCGCTCCAGAGAAGAAGACAGGAAGTGTTCCAGCTTCTTCAGGTGTGCTGATGACAAAATGATCAACGTCCAGGTGCAAATCCCTCCTTCGTACTGACGACTGACTAAAATGTTCACTTCTACTCAGCCGACACGAGCAGTCCTGAGGAGCTGCCGCAGCATCAACCGTGTGTCTCGGTAAACAACAACAACTGTAAGGAGTGGGAGTGTTAGCCCACGATGGCGTGAGTGTCTGGTCACCAGGACGGAAGCGGGATCCCCGCTGGGCTGAACAGAGGAAGTCAAACCTCTGTCAGGTCGGCGGCGCTACAAAGCTACATGGGTGGAATCGTAGCCGACGGTGGCTCCTCCTCCTCCTGGGTGCAGCGGGAAGCAAGTGAAAGGCGGGACACAGGTGGTCACTCAGAGTCCTCCGTCTCTGGAGGGTGGACTCTCTGAGCGTCCGTCCTTCCCGCCAGCCGAGGACTTCTTCTGCTTCTGCTTGGACTTCCTCAGCATACGAACCTGCAGACCAGAGTGCAGACATGGAATCATGGCTGCAGTCCAGGGAGGCAGCACGCAAAAACATCCCGTGTGTATAAACACAGGCCACCGCGACCGCGTAGGTTTACTCTAAACCAACAGCAGAAAACCTCCATGGAAAAGAAAATCCTGTTTTCTGGTGAAAATAGAAATAGAAATTTTGAAGGAAAAGTAAGAATAAATCAAAAAGGCAAAACACAAATCAGGAGGAAGTTTGCACAGCGACAGCACAAACAGAAACGCGAGGGACGCCGGGACGAACCTTCGGCCCCGCGGCAGAGATGATGATGTGGCCCGGCGGCTGGATCCACGGTTCTCCGTCCACCTGCACAGGGATGGGCTTACTCACAATCAGACGGATGTAGTTCCCCTGAGCGATACGAATCCCAGACCGCAGACCGCTCTGCACCTGACCCTGCACGCACGCACACACAGAAACTGAGGTACTTCATGAGTGTATTAATTTAGCACATTAGCATGGACACATTAGCATCATCCATCCCAGATGTTAGGAGAGTGGCCAAATGCAGTTGAAACTGTTCCTAGGTCAGTGAGAGGGTTATCCATCACCTCACCATGTGAACGACCCCGGTGACCCCCACCACCTCCAGCAAGCCGTCATCAATACTTGGTTTCCCATAACGACTGTCGACCTCCGACCCCCAGAGATCAGCACCAGAGCCCCAGCTGCACACAGAAGAGGGAGGATGAGTGGGAGGGGTCAGAATGGCGAGCCACGTTGAAAATGAGGTCACGGGTCATGTGTGTTACCTGGGAATGTTGAGGAAGATGAGGCCCTCGATGTTAGGCAGGGGGATGGTCTGCGCGTCCACCTGCAGCTGGAGCTCCTTGTGAAGACTGCGAGTGTAGCTGATCTTCTGCAGGCCAACTTTCACGTACACGCCTTTGTTATGGAACCTCACAGGACAGGAAGCAAAGAGGATGATGGGAAAACCAGACCTCTAGCACTTCTGTAGGTCGACTGAGTGACCACGGCCACCCCAGATCTTCTTTGACCACATGTGCAGTGACAACACTGGACTAATGACGACAAACTCTGGCTAGCGGCTAACCGTTAGCATGTGTTATCTGAGCAGCAACTACATCAGTGAATTACTGCGGTCAGATAACAAATATTATAGCCATTAGTGTGTAAGTGAAAGGAATTCTGGGATACTGGATGGTCCAAATCAGTGGAGACATTAAAGCAGCTGGAGGACAGCGAGAACACCGGCCTGGGGGGGTACCTGCTGGTGAACTTGTCGGGTTCATCCTCTCGGGCCTGGTGGAAGTCGAGGCTGAGCTCTGCGTCAATGCCGAGACCAAAGTAGTTGTTCATCTGGACGATCTGAGAGCAGACGGAGGCCAGACTTCATTCTCAACGCGCATCAACACTTCAACAAAGGGTTAAAAACATCTCGACTGTCCCGGAGGCTTGGACCAGACCTTGGGTGGTTCCAGGAAGTGGTTGTCCTTGCCGTCCTCTGAGATGTCCTGAGCGTCCAGCAGGATGGTCCAGCGGTCCATCAGAACCTCCTCCGCCTCGTCCACACAAGCCAGGATGTGGCCGGGCTCCTCGCTGCTGTAGCCCGCCCCCCATCGAAGGATGCGAGCCAAGTCGTTCCCTGAGGGGACAGGAGAGACTCCCTCACTGTCATTAACCAAAGCAACAATCTCATCAAGTTACCTGATGATTGCCAAACCCTCAGACCTGTTCCCAGGGGAACGATGCCGATGGGGGGCTCCCGACAGACCAGTTTGTGCCGGACCGTCTCCAGGACCCCCAGCACCCAGCCAACCGTCCCGTCGCCACCGCAAACCAGCACCCGGAAGCTGGGAACCTCTCGGAACGTATGGAGGCTGAAGCAGAGAGGACCGGTCAACTCTTAGTCACTGGATCAACAGAACCTGTGATTCTGGAAAGCGTTGACCGAGTATTTTGACTTCCCTTCTGCCTTTTAGTCCGACTGCCATCTTTTCATTCCTTTCACTGAGACCTTATTGTTACTCAATTACGGCACTTTTAGTTCACAACAGTGTACAAATATGAAGTCAGGGAAATCACAAGAATCTCTTCAGAACAGGTGATGTCCTGCAGGTGTGTGCAGGTGTCCCGCCCGTCCTCACCCCGCCAGCGGCCCGCCGTTGGAGATGTCGAAGACCTGGTGAGGGTTCAGAAGTTTCCGGAAGCAGTAGAGAAGCTCTCGGCCTTTCAGACCGCCGCTCTTTGGGTTGACGAACACCAGCAGGGGGCAGACATCCTGGTCCAGCTTGTCGTGCTGCGAGACAACAAGAGCGATCGCTGGACGGGTCAGAACCACTGCTGCCATCAGCAACTGGCCTGGTGTGTCTATGTGAGTGAGAGTGTGTGTGTGTGTGTGTGTCACCATGATCTCCGGGATGACGAGGGAGGTCAGCGCCTTGTTCTTAACAGACGTGTCTTTCACCAACATGTAGATCCTCTCAGCTTCAGAGAAACATGAGATCTGCATCGCCACCGCACCTGAACACACACACATGCACGCACACACACACATGCACGCACACACACACATTTGTTGAACGCTGTTCCTTCTTTAGGAGAATAAAAAAACATGGGAACATCGACTCATAGCGTCACCCCCCCACGGTACCGACCATATCACCTCCATGAGTTATCGACCTGCACATGTCAGGAGTCTGTATATTACCTGTAATCTGTATATATCCTCATATCATGTATACACACATTATATATTATATATAAATATATACTACATATAAATACACATACAGTATATATGTGGTATACACACACATGTATATACACACACATGTATACACACACACATGTATACACACACACACACACCGTTTTCTCTTCTAACCTGTAGAAGAACTACATTTGTATTTACAGCGTTGTTGGAGGTTCATTACTGTAGCTCACCGTTACCCCCCCCCCCCCCCCATCACCCCACGGAGGGGGTGATGGGGGGGGGGGGGTAACCCTAACCCAAACCCTCACTCTGATCCCTCTCTGATCCTGGTGAGATGCCAGCCCTCATCTCCTTACTCTGTACTTGTAGACGCGCAATGACAGTAAAGTTGAATCTCATGTCATGTGACCATACGGAGGGCAGTTTCCAAGACAACCATCTCACCTTGACTGGCATAGATGTGGGTGATGGTGACCAGGTGACCTGCAGAGAAAAGCAGCACTTGGATGTGTAAGCACTGGTGCACATGTCGCCACACGGTTTAGTAACCCGCCGTCAGGTGAGTGAGGGACTCACTCTTGATGGTCAGGTGCTCCTGGATCAGCTGGGTGTACTGGTCTTTATTCAGCAGGGGGGGCAGTCCTCCGATCAGCAGGCTCACCTGTACCGGCCGGTTCCGGTTCTCCACCACGTAGAACCGAGTCTGGTTCATCTGCCGCAGAGACACCTGGGAAACACTGCACATGTTAGTCACAACTACGTCTGGGTCAAAGGTCACTCACCTGTTCTGACTTCAATCATCCGCTGGCCGAGTCAAACCATCACTAACGCTTCAGTGATCGTCTCCAGTAGGCTACACGTCAATAGTGCCACGCTGTTTCTAGATCATGTGACCGAGTCCGCACGCGTCGCCTCTTACCTTCCTGATCTCCTGCAGGTGGTCCAGGATCTTCTCCTGAGGCGTCAGCGTCTGTCTCTGCACTGAGGGAAAAGAGCGCTGAGGTCACAACCCTCTGACTCTCTTCATGATGTCACAGTCTCCAGGTGTCTACCGACCTTGTTTGCTGCTCATGAAAACCTCCAGCAGGTTGAAGCCGGCCGCGTCGTCTGCCTGAAACAAACGACACTGATGTGACTCAGAAACGCCATCCCTCAGCAAAAGAACAGAAGCTCCCCGCTGGCTGATTCCTCTGGGGGGAGCCGTATGAAGTGCTGGCTGCTGGGCTGCAGGTCCTACCTGTGTGTCCAGCTGCCGGCACGCCTCAGCCAGGACAGAAGCTGCTGTGCTGCTCGTGGACACGGAGACGAGAACAAAAGTTTCAGGCGACCTGAAACAAACGAAGCAGTCAAAGCAGTCAAGAACTGAGTGGACTGGACTGATTCAACCCTCAAACAGACCGCAGTCATGCTAAAATAATGACATCATGACGGTGATTAAGTCAAATATGAATTCACGATTTTCAGGTCTGCCACCATGACAACACGCTAACAACTTCAAAAATGCTGTCGTTCTGAGTGAAGTTTGCTCGTTCCTCTCCAAAGTTGAACATTTTCAACTTTAAAGATCAAGTTTGCGTCATCGCGCCTGTCCTGTCGCCTGTACGGATTCTTGTCTACGCGCATTTTTACATCGACTTTGTTTGGACAAACGCAAGACAAGAACTGTTCCTTCCCTGGACGAAGCGTTCTACCTGGACCAGCCGGCGTGCACCTTGATGACCTCAGCCTCATGAGCTTTGGCCCTCAGCAGCCAGGCGTCTCCACCGTCCTTCAGTGAGCTCCTGCTGTCCGGACCTCCGTTACGGTTCAGGATATCGTCACTGTGGAGCCGCTGAAGACCACCGACCTCGCACAGCTCGTAGTCCTGCGGGTCATCTGGGAGGTAGAACACCCTCAGCGCTGCCTCCTGCAGGGCAACACAGACACCGCAGCTTTAGATGAATGAAATCCAGAGGCCAAGTTGGGGTCCTGAAACGGTGGAGCAGAGGGTAAAACATAAGATGTGGGACGCCACCGGCTTGTTGCCACGACAACAGATACAAATAAACATAATAAGTATAATCAGAGGGCGTAACCTTCCACCAAGGATCATAAACATGGCCTCACTGGATCACTGATCCAGATTATTTCTGGAAACTGAAAAAAGTGCTTTCAGCTATTTCATCTGGACTCAAGGAATCTGATGGAGGGATCCGGCCCAACAGGATCCACTCCGTGATCCAGATCGCCTCCAAAAGTTCTGCACTTGTTCCTGGTACTTTAACTCAGCTTTGTATCAGATTTATTCAAAATCCTTCAGCTAGGACATGCAAACATGCAGGTGATCACATGGCTTCCTGGGCGGAGCCAAACAGCCCGATGTTGCAGTCATGGTGTGTTTATGCAGCTTGACAGAAGAGGAAGCAGCTCTTACCACCACTTCCTCATTCCTGCTGGCTCTGACGATGGAGACCAGGCGGAACTGGCCGCGCCTGACCGCATCATCGCCGTCGAACACCTTGAGAAACTGTTTACCTGTCCATCAAAACACAAGTGTTTTGTTTACTTCTTCTGTCTGACGTTGAAGACGCCGTGTTTGTGTTGCAGGAGGAAGATGTGAACTCACCCGAGTCTGGAGTCGTAGGCTGGCCGTCCTTCAACGCCACGGCAGACAGGTCGACGTCATCAGAGTTATCTGATCAAAACATGGAGGCGAACAGGTTATGGGAGATTTCAGCAACTGAGTGTGAGATCCAAACGTTACAAAGACTTCTTCTGACTGAGCGCTGTCACCTGGATTCAATTCATTTACACATTTTCATTACTCGGAGCGAGAGGCAAGCGGTGGGTTCCACCAGACTTGATGCTCTGGTTCTGACCAACCGAAACATGAATAAGAACATCAAATCACGGGACTCACGCTTCGCAAAAATGTGAATGAACAAACAAGAACAAAGCAACACACAGTATTTCCTGTGTGTCTGAGCAGTGAAGCACTCGGGGCTCCAACACTTGAGAGGATCTTTCGCGCCTGCATGTGTGCGTTTGTACCCAGGTCGTGACCGCTGCTCTCTGTGATGCGGAAGCAGTGCATCTTGCTGAAGTTTCTGGAGTCCAGGTGAACGCAGGCCGGATGCAGCAACATGCAGCCCAGACGTCCCATGGTGCACTCTGGTGGCAGGCTGAGGTAGCAGGCAGCGTGGCTCTGTGGAGACGACACACGCATCGGCATCGCAGGCGTGGCAGTGTCACCATTCCACGACCACAAGCATCCACAACTGCTCATCTAATCAATGATTTCAGAAGCTCCTCCCTCTGGCGTACCGTGATGCCGCACCACTCGCACCTCATCCCCGCCAGGACGTCAGAGGAACCACAGGAGCGCCGACAGACCTCACATCTCGCTGCCGACGGCAAGTTCCCCTCCCTCCAGTGGTGGTGAAACGTATCCTGCAACAACACAATGGAGACAGAAGATGAAGGCCCCCACACAGATACAAACACACACACACACAGTCTGGACTTGTTACTGACCTGCTCCAGGGTCCCATCCAGGTGACAAACCCGACAGTCGGCACAGCTGAAGACCGCGCAGTCAGCGTGGACATGCAGCTCACACACTGCAACACAAACACATAAAAGTGAGTTGATGCCATATTTCAGGTATTTGAGGCCCAATCTGATCAGTGTTTTATGACATGAGGTCATGTCAGCTATGTGAGGTCAGAGGTCACCGGTCCCACTGTAACCTGAGGCCCTGCTGGTGTCAGCTATGTGAGGTCAGAGGTCACCGGTCCCACTGTAACCTGAGGCCCTGCTGGTGTCAGCTATGTGAGGTCAGAGGTCACCGGTCCCACTGTAACCTGAGGCGCTGCTGGTGTCAGCTATGTGAGGTCAGAGGTCACTGGTCCCACTGTAACCTGAGGCCCTGCTGGTGTCAGCTATGTGAGGTCAGAGGTCACTGGTCCCACTGTAACCTGAGGCCCTGCTGGTGTCAGCTATGTGAGGTCAGAGGTCACCGGTCCCACTGTAACCTGAGGCCCTGCTGGTGTCAGCTATGTGAGGTCAGAGGTCACCGGTCCCACTGTAACCTGAGGCGCTGCTGGTGTCAGCTATGTGAGGTCAGAGGTCACTGGTCCCACTGTAACCTGAGGCCCTGCTGGTGTCAGCTATGTGAGGTCAGAGGTCACTGGTCCCACTGTAACCTGAGGCCCTGCTGGTGTCAGCTATGTGAGGTCAGAGGTCACTGGTCCCACTGTAACCTGAGGCGCTGCTGGTGTCAGCTATGTGAGGTCAGAGGTCACTGGTCCCACTGTAACCTGAGGCCCTGCTGGTGTCAGCTATGTGAGGTCAGAGGTCACCGGTCCCACTGTAACCTGAGGCGCTGCTGGTGTCAGCTATGTGAGGTCAGAGGTCACTGGTCCCACTGTAACCTGAGGCCCTGCTGATGTCAGCTATGTGAGGTCAGAGGTCACCGGTCCCACTGTAACCTGAGGCCCTGCTGGTGTCAGCTATGTGAGGTCAGAGGTCACCGGTCCCACTGTAACCTGAGGCCCTGCTGGTGTCAGCTATGTGAGGTCAGAGGTCACTGGTCCCACTGTAACCTGAGGCCCTGCTGGTGTCAGCTATGTGAGGTCAGAGGTCACTGGTCCCACTGTAACCTGAGGCCCTGCTGGTGTCAGCTATGTGAGGTCAGAGGTCACCGGTCCCACTGTAACCTGAGGCCCTGCTGGTGTCAGCTATGTGAGGTCAGAGGTCACCGGTCCCACTGTAACCTGAGGCGCTGCTGGTGTCAGCTATGTGAGGTCAGAGGTCACTGGTCCCACTGTAACCTGAGGCGCTGCAGTCGACTCATGAACTCATGCTGCAGCCAGAGATCCTCCACAGCCATGCGCTCTACATTCCTCTCATCCCAGTGCAAAAAAGGCTCCTTTACTGGTCTAAGTAGCCTCAGCAGCCTGCTGAGGTCAGAAGTCAGATGGTTAGAAGTGTTGGGGGGGCGGTCTGACCTTCGCAGCGCAGTGCCAGGTTTCCCTCCATCTGCTTCCTGCAGACGCAGCAGAAGCGTTTCTTCTGGGCAGCTGGACCGAAGCAGTGAGCCACCGGAACCTGCAGGGGGCAGCGTGACCACCACAACATCAGCATCACAGGATCATGAGGGACAAAACGAAACATCAGCGTTTTCCTCTCACTGCTGAAAAAAAACATAAACAATGTGCTACATTGGCTAAGCTGCATCCGCCAGTCAAGACATGGCCCGCCCACATCGGCAGTTTGTATCATCAAAGGTTTGTGTTACTGGTTATGACGACCGCCTCAGAGAACTTCGTTTGTAATGCAAATGTAAATGTGTTCCAGATAAAAGTCATTAGCCTGAAGAAGAAGAAGAAGAGGAGGAAGGTGTGAAAACGGGTCTCAAGGACTCTAAAGCGACCAGCCTGTTGAATCAGGAGCGTTCAGTCGTGGCAGAGACACGATGAGGGTCAATCCTCATTGATTTCTCTCAGCGGTGACAAAGATCAATGCCATTCTTAATTGATCAGTTCTGAGCTGACAGCTGATGACCTCATTAAACTACTTGCTGCCTGTCACAGACAACATGGTCTTTCTCGCTGTCGCTACGTGAGAGTGTGATTGACAGACAATCATTGACAATGCACGTGCGCGCACGTGTGTGTGTGCGTGCGTTACTCACACGGACCAGCGCCGCAGCCATGCAGGAACACAGCGGCGACTGCAGCATCTTCAAGCACTTCTCATGACACATGAAGTTACACACTGAGGAGACAGAGGAGGGTCACTCAGCAGGAGATCCAAGCCAGATATTTCAAAATAACCCTTCTGAGGTCAGAGGTCAGGGGTCAGATTGAGCAGTTGAGGTTTCATGAAATATAACGATGTGAAGCTGCTTCCTGTTGGGCTGAATGGCGTCGGGAGGACATAGAACGATGGCGGGCCCGGCTGCCACCCTTGCTGGCGTGACACCATCTCTTCAACTGCAGCACAAATGTCAAGGGGACTTGAAGAACTGGAAATAATGTAGTGGTCGGGGTCAAAGGTTATTGTGACACGCACATCAGGAGGCGTACCACTAGGGCGACCGCCGCCCACACAAAAGTGACACTCCTGATATGTGAACCTTGAATTTCCTTGTTTTGGTTGGTCGGATTGTGACTGTGATCCCGTAGATCCAGACTGTGGGCGCTGAGGAGGACATGATGCGTCTGTCACGCATCAGCGGCTCCAACACGTGAACACTTACAGAAGGGAGGAGCAGCAGGAAGTGGCGTCCTCTGGGTCGCTTCCTGCCTGCAGGTCTCGTCTCTGCTGACATTTAAAGAACATCTTCATTCACATCCGGACAGAAGCAGGAAAGCCGTGCAGAGCTCAGATAAACGCAGCTGAACAGGCACCAGTGAACGCAGCGTCAGGAGGCTTCAGGGCTCCTGAGGTGGGAACCAGAAGCTGACACCTGGGAGACGAGGCGAGGACGGACGTGTCCCCTGGCGGCCAGCTGACCTTCTGCCCACACCTCCCCGGCCTCCTTGACCCCTGGTTTTGGTTTGTTTAGCTTATTGTGGTAAGCATCTGCTGTCACGTCCCGTTATTTAGCTCGCTTAGGTGCAACAGGTGTGATGTCACCATGTCGCCATCTGTGTCATAGTCACGAATGACGCACAAAACCACCAAAATAAAAGCATGCTTGTTGTGATCGAAGCCGATCTGTTTATTCACTGTGGCGTCAGAGTGGAAGCACAGTGATGTCATCACGGGTCTGTTAATCCAAATGAGGGCTTAAAGAAAACTGTTATGTAACCATGGGAACAAGTCTTTACAGGCATGCACTGCTCATACTGGTGATGGTGTTCACCCCCACCACCACACAGCATCCCTGCCAGTCGCTGTTGCCATGCCAACCACAGGAAAGAAATCAAGACTTGCCTGCGTCCCTGATTGTGTAACAGACATTTGACAACTTCTCCTCCAACACACACACACACACAGACACACACACACACACACACAGAAGATGAAGGACAACCAGTGTGTTACTGGAGACTTCTAGATGATGGGAGTGACATTCAGACTAGTTTTGAGGTCATGGTTAGAGAGAGAGTCCTCACTCAGGTGTGTGTGTGTGTGTGTGTGTGTGTGTGTGTGTGTGTGTGTGTGTGTGTTGAATTCTTAATTAAGTGAGGGAAGAGAGAGAATAAGCAGCAGGAAACGTGCCAGAGAAAGAAAAACGAGGCCACAGACAGAGAGTTAAAGCGGAGTGAGAGAGGAAGACGAGGAATGAAACGCGAAGCTGCAACTGGGAATACTGGCAGTACTGGGATTAAACATGAACGAGCCCAGTTCAGTGAATCCCGGCTCACCTTCGCACAGGAAGCCGAGGAGCCCCCAGATGAAGTCGCTGCATCTGTGGCAGAAGGTGGGTTTGGTCAGCGTGACCCTCCGGAAGCAGTGGCCCGCCGCCGAGCTCTGGTGCCTCCGCTTCCCCGCCATGGGGCTCGCAGTCCGGCTGTCCGCGGCGTCCGGGTCCGCCGGTCTGGCCCGGCCGCATTCGGCCATGTCCTCCAACACGAGCTGACCGAGAGGAGAGCGACCGCGCGGGGGGAGGAGGGCCCGGATCTAGGAGCGATTCAGACCCCGGCAGCGGCGCATCCCACCGTGCTGCCCGGCGGCAGAGTACGGTGCCCGGCGAGGGTGCTGGCGCGTCACGGAGGCAATAATCCGGGTCCCGAACAAAAGGAGATCCAGAAGAGGCTGGTTCTCTCCTCGCCTGGGGTGGCTGCCGCTGGTCCCGGTGGGAGCTTCCCGCCTTCAGGCTCGATAGCGTCCGAGTCTCCACCGCATGAAGCCCCGCGAGGCCGCACACAACGACGGCGTGTCCTCTCGCGGAGGAGGTCAGAGCTCCTCCCGGCGACGGCGGTGCCACCCGGAGCTCCCCAGGAGGCTGGAGAGAACGCGAGGAAATCCGGGACCAGCCGGGCCGGATGCTGCGTGAGTCCCGGCGCCGAGGAGCCTCGCGAACGACGGCTGGCGTTTCCGCAGGAAGTCCGAACCCGCTGGTCCGGATCCGCGGTTCAGACACCGGAACCCGCTGTGACGGGCCGAGGAGCCGCCGCGGGGCTCCGAGGAACGACAAGTGAGAGGCGGCCCGAGGGGCGGGGGGGGGGGGGGGTGGGCTTCTCCGGGGCCGCGTCTTCCTGCTCGAGGCTGGCGCTTCTTCTTCCGCGTCAACGCTGATTTCTTCCCTCCCTCCTTCCTTCTCTCCTCCCGCCCCCTTCCTTCATCCTCCCTCCTTCCTTCTCTCCTCCCTCCCTCATTCCTTCTCTCCTCACTCCATTCCTCCTTCCTTCCATCCTTCCATCCTCCTTCCCTCCTCCTCTCTCCTCTTTCCCTTCTTCACCCTGATCCATCCAGTTGGGTGAAAATGTTCAGCTGGAATAAAGGAAAGGGGGCGTGGCTCTTCGCCCCCCCCACAAACATAAACACATTTTTTTCATTAACAGATCAATACAGAATGTAAGTGTGTGTGTGTGTGTGTGAGACAGTTGGCCTTGACCTTTGACCTTTCACTATCAGAATGTTAGCCTTCATCCTGTCTTACTGATCAGAGACGTCAGAACTGGTCAGTATCTTATTGATCGACCCTCAGTGCCGATTCTCTCATTGATCCGTTTGATCTGATTCTCACGTGCATCAACATGCACTAATCTGCGTGAAGAGGGCGGAGTCAAGGCACTCAAGATATAAAGAGTTGTCAGGTGTCAGCTGATAACACCTGGGTGAGGCTCCACCCCCATCACCTGCATCACAGGTACACAGAGGACTGAACTGAAACAGACTGACATGAGACGCAAATCAATGCCGTGTGTGAAAGGAAATCTGACAGATTATTGGTGATCGATCTAGCATCTCCACCTGCACCTGCTGCCTGTGGCCGCCAGGTGTCAGTGCAGCGCCGCGGCTCGGCTGGTCAGGTCTGGATGTGGACATTAACGGATGAAGAAGCTCGGCAGCGAGTTCAAACACAGCTGAGGTTTTTTCATGAAAATCACTTGATTGATCAAAATATTCCTTAAATCCTGAATTCTCCTATCCTGATCACCTGTCCGGCGTGCCAGTGCTGGAAACTCCTCCCACCCAGGTCTTCCAGGCTTCTCTGTGGTTTCTACATTCACACACCAGCTGGCGTCACTGTTTGCTTCAGTTCAGAGCTGGGCTGCCCAAACTGGGGCTCGGGGGCCAGATAGGCCCACCAGAAGTAAAAGTCAGGAAACTGTTTGTGTTGGTCTCCATGTGTGGGAGCCTGAGGGGCGGCGACTCCCAGGTGGGTCATCCTGCTCATCAGATCTGACTGTTAGCGGACGATGTAACTCGTTAGTGATGACACATTTGTTATGATCGGTTCAAAGTACACCTGAGCACAAAATGGCTCCTGACCCAACCTGCAGACCCTCAAAGTAAGCCAGAGGTAGCAGGGTCATGTGAATGAAACACTCTGGAAGGAGGCGGAGTCTGTGCTGCTGGTATACTTGATTCCAGCAGAGGGCGCCATGTACAAGACCCGGAGGAGATAGTGGAGGATTTAGACTTTGATCTTACAACAACTTCTCACTTTCTCTCTGTTGTTTATTCCAGTTGTGTGTTTTTGTTGGATAGAGGAAACAGAACGTGTGTTAACATCTGGATCTTAAACATCTGGACTTATTTGGTTGTTGAGTTAATAAGCACCAACACATCCATGTCAAGTCAAAACATGTCCCACTCGCCCCTGGTCTCCCCCTCTCTCTCTCTCACTCTCTCTCTCCGTCTCTCTGTCTCTCCTCTCCTCTCTCTCCCCTCCCTCTCTGTCCTCTCCCTCCCCCTCTCCCCCCCTCTCTGTCTCTTTTCAGTCTCGCTGCTGCCGCTCAAACAGCAACAGCTCCGGCTGCCTCCCTCCTCTTCTCTTTCTCTCTCTCTCTCTCTCCCCCCCGTCTACCTGTCTGTCTGTCTGTCTCTCTACCTGCCCCCCCTCCCTCCCTCCGTCCCTCTCCTCCCCCCTCTCGGTGCGGACATGCTCCCGGGGCTCCGGAGATGAGGCTCCGAAATGTCTCCTTCCTGACGGTCTTGTTGTTTGGGCTGTGCGGGCTGGTCTCCCTGTCCTGGTACACCGCCTTCAGCAGCTCCAGGGGTAAGACCCGCTGCCCGTGCGTGTGCGTGTGTGTGTGTGTGTGTTGGGTTTGTTCGCCGCTGCGCGCCGGAGGAGATTCTCTCCGGTCGGAGGCTTTGTGTTGTGGATTTTGCGAGGAAAAAGCAGCTGATGAGCGGCTGCAGGCTGAGGAGGTCCGGGAGTGAAGGGAGCGCTTCATTTGTGATGCATTGCATGCCAGCGGGGGTTCGATTTCGGTGCAATAACACAAGATGCTGCTGCTGGAGGGGGCGCTTGGTTTAAGGTGCTGTTTTGCCGCATGGTAGAAAACAGACGAGATGCTGGTGGAGCTCATGAGGCGCTGAGGGAGCGCCTGCTGTGCTACACCACATGCCAACGTGGGGCGGAGAAGCAGGTGTGTGTGTGTGTGTGTGTGTGTGTGTGTGTGTGTGTGTGTGTTTGTGTGTGTGTTGGGAGGGGGGGTCTCGTTCTGTGCTTTGGACACAAAAAATATCTAAATGTAGATGGGAAACTCATGAGGTAATGACGGGAGCGCTTGATTTTCTGCCATCATGTGCCAGTTGAAGGGAGAGCAGCTCCACTTCATGAGGGCAGAGGGGCGCTTGATTTGTGAAGCTCAGAGGAGAGGGTTTGGGGTTCGTTTGGTTCACTTTGTCAGACAGAAAAAGGATAAATGATGTTTGTGCAGGTCAGCTGAGGGAAGGAGCGCTCAGTTTGTGATGTGCTACATCCCAGCCCGGAGCCTCAGTGGACTCAGGACGGGTCAGTTTTTAGGGAACAAAACACAAGATGCTTGTCAGTCGTAGCTGCAGCTCTGAGATAATCAATGGGGCGCTTGGTTTGCTCTGCACCATGTGCCAGCTGAGGGGGGAGGGTCCACATCAGGAGGTCTGATTCTGTTGATTCCACTTTGATTTGTCAAAGAGCAGAAACGAGCGCTCTCACTCACAGGAGCGATGGATTTAAGATGCATGTCTTGCCAGTGGAGGTGGCAGACGGAGGAAGTGGCGTGAGGAGGGGGCGCTTGGTTTTGATGCAATGTGATGATGTTAAAATAAACAAAAACTAGATGTGGCGAATGAAGCTGCATGACTGAGGTCGACAAGGGAGCGCTTGGTTTGTGATGATGCATGAGGGGAAGGACACCAGAGGGAGATGAACATGATGTCTTGGTCTGGAACAGGACGGTTTGGACTGTGCACTGCCACAGAGGAGCTCCGGCACACTGGTGATGCGAAGAGTCAGGCACGGGTGAGAAGAAGCTCCTGGTTGTGCTCACAGCAGTTCTGGGCTGAAGCGGGTCGCCTGGTTTGTTGTGTGAGACGTCAGCGGAGAGGTGCGGAGGAGGTCAAGAGGGGTGGTGCTATGTGGAAACATCACCTGCAGCGAGATGGTGATGAGATGAGAGGTGACAGAGGGCAGTGGCGTGGGCAGCGTGGCTCAGAGTTCTAGCAACGAAAGGGTCGCGGGTTCGATCCTCACTTCCCCCGGTGACCATGTCCAAGTACCCTTGAGCAAGATACTGAACCCCTAATAGCTCCTGATGAGCAGGTTGGTGCCTTGCATGGCAGCTCCACTGTGTGCGTGTGTGTGTGCGTGTGTGTGCGTGTGTGAATGATTTGACACTGTAAAGCACTTTGAGGGCCGCTAAGGTGCTGTATAAAAACGAGTCCATTTTACCAAAGATGGCACTTGGTTTGTGGTGTGGATCTAATAGAGGTGGAGACATGGCTGGAGGAGGAGACGGGGCATCAGATGGCGCTGCTCCCTGACTCAAGGGAGCGCTTCATTTACAAACCAAGTGTATGTTTGGTTGTTTACATCCCTGTGTCAGCACCCCCTGGAGGAGGGGAGCGCCTGATTAATGATGCATCTCAAGACCTGTTGTTTTGCATGAAGTTGACGGGTGGGTGTTAGCTCACAGGAGCGCTGCAGGCTCAGCTGTCAGCTGCAGGTCCACGGGAGCGCTTGGTTTGGGTCTCCTCACGTCTGGGAGGGAGGTTGGGAGAGGAGCAGACTGATGCAGCTGTTTAAGTACATTCCTACTCAGCTAAAAAAGGAGCGCTTGGCTTGGGATGCATCGCAGCGGGGGAGAAGGGTGCAGCTGTTGTGGAACAGATGACGTCTGGAAGCCAGTCTTTTGTGCTCGGTGCATTTGGGCAAGCAGGTGGAGACCAGGCGGCTCCTGAGGCCAGGAGGGAAGCGGGGTGGCGTGAGGTGCAGATGTTTGGATAATTCAGATGTAACAAGTTTGGAGGCTCCACCGGTCTGAGAACCGCTTGGTTTTCCATGCGGCACAAACCAGCCGGGAGGAGACGCTTGTGGCCATGGACCCGCTCAGAGTGGGCGGAGTCTTTACTTTG
>NC_141332.1:27989191-28001691 GCF_037954235.1 Aulostomus chinensis | reverse complement strand
GAGTGATGTCGCACAAATAAAAGGTGATGCTAGGACATAAATAAGACCAAATGGAACATTTTTGGTTCCCAAAGGCTCCAGTGACATCATTATGTGTTCTGCAAACATACAGGGAACGGAACATAAAGATCTAGAGGGGACGTCCTATTATAATGTTCTCTTAAATGTCTCAGAATGACTTGAATGTTCCTTGAAAGTCAACCAAATAATGTCCCCCTAACCTTTAAAGACCTGTGGAAGCAGAACAAGCAAACGTCCTTCCCTAGAGAACACTCGGGGGAACGTTCACCTTGTTTATCTTTTGCCTCTTCAAATGTCCCAGCGAGAACATTTTCCTCCTCTTTGTAATGTGTCAGTGTGATTATGAGCTCACCCGAATGGAACAGTCTCCTAATGTCATGACTTTAAGAACCAAAAGATTTTTAAATGTTCCACACGGCCAGAGAACCTTCAGGGAAGCAGTCCACAAACTTCTAGCATGTCCCTCCCTGCGTGGGTGTGGCTTTTATTTGTTTGTTTATTTGTTGGTGTGCGTTGATGGTGAGGTTCCGTGTTTGCGGCCCATCGAGTGCTTATTGTTGGATGTCAGCGATGGTTATGAATGACGTGTAATTGAATGTGATAAGACGTTCCAGGCAGATAAGATGGTGGTTAACGGCGGTGTAATGAGGTGATAGCGTAAACACCAGCGTCTCCAGTGTCTCTGTGTTTCCTGGTCCGTCCAAGATGTTGTGAAAGGAGCTGATGAATATTTGATGCGAGCGCCAGGAGGTCGAGTTGCATTGAAACACAACAGGCCCAAGACCGGCCCGCCGCCTTCTGCTGGACGCTCGCTTTGAAAACAGGTGCCAGACCGACGGAACGCTCACCTGTGGGTTCAGTGACCTTCCAGAGAGAAGCGTAGCGCTGACTCAGCAAACACTTCTACTCCACAAACAAATGAACGTCACTGAGCAGTTGGACGATGATCGGCTTGATTGACCACCAGACCAACAGTCACAGAAACAGTCTGTCAATCATTCGAAAATTCGTCAGCCACCGTTTGGATCGCTCGTCTTTCGGTCTGTTGGTTGTAAGTGATGATGGTTCCACACCTGAGAGTCACTGTGACCTTTGACCCTCTGGTTTGTTGTCTCTCTTCATGGAGAGTCAGAGTCCGTCCACATGCAACATCTTCCAGCTATTGAGCACAGCTGAAACACGTTAGCATGTTAGCTTGTTTGGCTAAATTCAGCTGCAGCGTGTTCCACTGGTGTGTGCATGTGTGTGTGTGTGTGTGTGTCTGTCTGTAGGACCCTGAACCAGAGATCTCTCCCCCACACACACTCATTTTACTCAACATATCTCAATGTCAGCACTTTGCCGCAGACCAAACACTCATCAGCTCTGTTAGGAGAGAGACAGTAAGAGTGTGTGTGTGTGTGTGTGTGTGTGTGTGCCAGAGGTATCAGGAGGACAACATGTGACCCAATGCCTTCAGCATGTGACTGTGTGTGATTTTATGTTCTTGGACATGACCTCTGACCTCTTGTTCTCACGTCTCTTTGAGGACACTCGGTCTTTGTTTCGGTGCCAGGCGGCGCTCTGATGCGGCAAGCAGATGAACAGGAACAATCCCTCGCCAGTGAGTCAGAGCTGGTTATGGCTGATGATGATGAACTGATTATTTTTGTTTCTATTTGCAGAAACACATGGAAGCAGTCTGTTCTCATGTTCTGAACCATGTTATGCTTTTATAGTCACGTATGACCCGTTGAAGGTACCGTGCCGCTGTGTTGTCGACCTCTGCAGCTCCATCGTTAGCACTCAGCGAGCTCATTGTCTTGACGTTGTGCTCTGACAGCAGGAAAAGCTTAGATTCTCTTGGCGACCATGTTTGTTGTTATGTGAACTTCGAACTTTTCAAAAAGGAACTTTCCTACTTTCTACTTTCCTCTGCTGCACCAGAAGAGTGAGGGGGGGGGACCAAATGATGTAAGCGTTTAGGTTAAGGCCAAACCAACAGGAGCACTGGGGGCAGGGCCCAACGATTCCGGCCGTAGAGTGCTGTCAAAACGCTACGACAAAGAGGAAGTGACAGGGAAACTAATGATGGTGGTGGTGGTGGTGGTCAGCTGGAGGCGGCGTCCTGCCATCTGCTGAGATCAGGAGTAACGTCGCACATCTCAGCTGACTGTGTTAGTCTGTCTGATGGAGCAGGAGTCTAAGATGGTCTACAGGGGTCTACGATGGTCTCCGGTGGTCTATGGTCGTCTGTGAAGGTCTACGGTGGTCTATGGTCGTCTACGAAGGTCTACGGTGGTCAATGGTCGTCTATGTTGGTCTACGGTGGTCTATGGTCGTCTATGAAGGTCTACAGTGGTCTATGGTCGTCTATGTTGGTCTACAGTGGTCTATGGTCGTCTATGTTGGTCTACAGTGATCTAAGATGGTCTACAGTGGTCTATGATGGTCTACAGTGGTTTACCATGGTCCATAGTGGTCTACAATGGGGAGGCATGATCAGATTTTTGAACTGACATGTTCACATGAACCTCAATTACCTCACAATGTTGTAGGACATTAAAGTTTCTTGAGTAAATTCATCACTTTTAACCGTTTTAAATGTTCTTTGTTGAATTTTGAATCTCAGTGTTCTTGAAGGTCCCAAGATGGATCAGACAGTTGAGACAGACTTGTTGGTGCAAGTTGAGGTGCGTCTCCAGTCCTCAGACCCTGGATGGATGAAGAGGAGGTGGGGAGTCTGGTCTCAGATCAGCTTCCTCACGCAGAGGACCATCTGTCCACCAGAGCCGCGCGTGTGTGTGTGTTTGTGGGTGTGTGTTTTTGTGTGTGTGAACTGCGTGTGTGTGTGTGAACTGTGTGTGTGTGTTTTTGTGGGTGTGTGTTTTTGTGTGTGTGAACTGCGTGTGTTTGTGTGTGTGTGTGAACTGTGTGTGTGTTTGTGTGTGAACTGTGTGTGTTTGTGTGTGAACTGTGTGTGTTTGTGTGTCTGTGTGAACTGTGTGTGTGAACTGTGTGTGTGTGTGAACTGCGTGTGTTTGTGTGTGTTTGTGAACTCTGTGTGTGAACTGTGTGTGTGTGCGTGGGTGAACTGCGTGTGTTTGTGTGTGTTTGTGAACTCTGTGTGTGTGTGTGTGTGTGTGTGTGTGTGTGTGTGTGTGTGTGTATACTTCCACTTCATTGCATTAGTGGTGGAAATCTCACCGTGTCTCTCTGGCAGTTTCAGGTGTTTCTGTTCCATCAACCATCTGCTGCCTTAAAGTGTGTGGGTGTGTCTACCTGTGCTTGTGTACCTGTGTCAGAACCAGTCTGAGCTTTCAGCTGTCCTTATGAGGACATTATTAACGGCCCTCTCTGTGTCCGACACCTTGTGAGGACGTCATTGTTGATAGCAGTCGTGAAGAACAGCTGCCCTTTGGAGTCTTGAGTCTTGCTTCAGTCCATCATGTTCCACTGAGTTCTTCAGCAGTTCTTTGCAGTCTGATCGATCAAGTAATGATTAACCTGATCATTCAATAACCAAACGCTGCGTTTAGGTCCATTTTGTCAGGTGATGTGATAAAAAGCTAATGATTCACATCTTTCAGGTTAATCATGTACTGATTTTACTCCTGGAGGAAGCCGAAGTCAAAAATGGCTCGGTAAACGGCAGATATGAATTCTGCTCATCGGCGATCTGAAAACTCAAGCCTGAAGACTCAAACTTGTTGAAGTTCTACGTTCTCTAACCCTGCTGGCAAAGAAATGCTGCTAACATCTATGCTAACATCACTTGCTCACTCTCATGAGCTGTGCTCGCAGCTGCTGGCCATCGTGTGATCAAAGTTCATACAACTTCTGAGGTCTGGCAGCAGAAACGCAGGAGCACGCAGCATGAGTTTAGACGCAGCAGTATGAGAGTCGGCAGCTGATCACTAGCATCGTTCTAGCTCCCCCTCTGCTGGCCAGGTGGTGAGATCCAGGGAGGGAACATCAATTCCATAATGAAGACTGGTGTTGCAGCCGTGGATCCTTCAAGCTCCAGTCAGTCTGGAGCTGCTACAAGACAAGATGGACTGGACCAGCGATGATCAAGATCCCAGAGTCAGCGGGTCCAGTCTCCTCGGCATGAAATGCATCACAGCACAGTAATTTAGCTCAATTGTGTATAAATGCAGACGTGCATGTACGTTCACAACCTTACAAACGTGAGACCAAACAAGCCTGACATGTGGCAAACATGGCGGCTAAAATAGTAGCACATTGTCTAAAAGGTGTGGCCGGTTCCTCTTTGTTGATTCTGTGGTACCAACACACAAACGAAGCTGCCGACATGCAGTCGTAACTGCCAGCAGATGTTTGTCCAGGGTTGATGTTGGGGATCATCTGGCTCTCAGTCTCAGCTCTCTCCAAAAGTGGCGGACAGGATCAGGTCCTGCTCTTTCATACCGGCTCCAACATGTTCCTGTACGGAGCCGTCAGAAGAACGTTGTTGAGCACTGGTGACTTGACTCACCTTCAGTTTTCTTGCTTTGCAGTTCAAACCCATGTTTATGTACATTATGTTCATGTGTGTTATATCTGCACTTCCTGTCGGGCTTATTTACACGACATCATTGCAATCAGACACTCAAGGTGAAAATGATGTTGGGAATATGAAGTTATGGACATGAAGGTGAAATAATCCTGCTGGCAGATGATAAGGCAGACACACAATAGTGTGTGTGTGTGTGTGTGTGTGTGTGTGTGTGTGTGTGTGTGTGTGTGTGTGTGCGTGCGTGTGAGAGAGAGTCTCACTGTCACTGCTCAGTCATGTGAGCTGAGCTGTGCCATCGCTGGCGGTCATCCATGAACACAAAAACACTGCTGCAAGGACACATGCTGAACAGACTATATACCCTCAGAGTGTGTGTGTGTGTGTGTTTGTGTGTGTGTGTGTGTGTGTTTATGATAGCAGCAGGTTGTTCTGCAGTGAACCCTCAAGCACCAGGACCGTTGTTCTGGCTCCTCTGAGGCTGGAAAGGTGAACTGATAGCGAAGAGTCTGAAATTTTACGTTGATGTTTAAAATACAGGAGTTTATTGCACCTTGAACGTGTCCTCTGTCCAGTCCTGGAGCTGCCGTTAGCCTGCTGTCACTTGCTGACCCAGGCCAGGCGCTCACCTCTAGAACCTACGCAGGCAACATGGGAAATGGCGAAAACGTGGCACACTGATTTATGAACATGAGAATCATCGCAACTTCGCTATCGCAGCATGTTAGTGCTCTCAGCTCCAAATAAACACCAGGTAGAAGACGACAGAGAAACAGAACACAAACCGCTGATGTATAGAGTTTATGTGCTGCATACACACACACACACACACACACACACACACACACACTCAGGGGGAGGTGTTATGGGTATTTCAGCTCCCCTCCAGATGTGGCCCCTTGCTCTCTAAATGCCCTCTTTGTGTCTTTTTCCACAAACTCTCCTTCTCAAGTGGCTACCAGACACTGCTCACCTCTGCGGGGGGGGGGGGGGGGGGGTGCTGTGTTCAGCGCTTCAGTAAAAACAGAGCTGTACTTTATACTTTATTCTGCTGAGAAAAATCAGGTTTGACCTGATCAGGCACCTTCTAGTCCAGACCAGAACCAGAACCAGGTGAAGACTGAGAGGTTACCTTGGCAACAAGGCAGCCATGTATGAGATTTGACCATACAACAGAAATCTGCAGGAGCTGGAGTCACATGGTCAGATCTTTGATGAAGATGTTTACCAGCTGAGTTTAAATCATTGCGCCACCTGGAGGTTACAGGAAGTGAGTGTGATTGAATCATCCAGACAGATTAACATGACCTCTCACCTCCAGTTGGCTCTGAAGGGGTCGTGACCCCGCCAGGGTCACACAGAGCCCACTGGGAGCAAGCTGATTGGCTAGTGGAGATCAGGATCTCTCGTCCCATATCAACAGGCGAGTGCTCTGTCTGTCAAGCGTCTGTTCCCACGGTAACAAAAGCTCCTATTCCCCCACAGGACCCCCCCCCCCCACACACACACACACACACACACACACACACACACACACACACGAGATTCCAGTTTGTCTGAACAAAGTGCAAATGGGAGCTGTGTGTTCTTCTACCTATGTGAGGACATTCATATTAGAATGAGTTAAAGCTGAGCCCAGAGGAATGTACATTGCAGTTTGTGTGTGTGTGTGTGTGTGTGTGTGTGTGTGTGTGTGTGTGTGTGTGTCAGGACAAATGCTTCTATTCTCGCTGGAGGAAGGCTGATCCTGTTGTACTGACACAAACACACATCGTTTCCATGAGAACGTGAGGAACAGCTGCTGTTCTGCGAGCACAAACGTTGACATCAAACTTGTGTTTAAATTAACCCTCCACTTCCTGTCACATGTTTACTGTCGGTGTCTTCTATTTCCCATCAGTTTGAACTCCCGTGTTTCCATGGAAACAGGCCAATCCTGACAAGTCATTAGATCTGAATGTTTCTTACTCATCCACTTCAAATACTCAGGTTTTGGTAAAAGCTGAAGAGGACAAAGTTGCAGACGGAGGTCCGGAGCCACCCCAGAACGGTGGGGAGTTCACAGCCGGACCCTGTTGTGTGGTGGTTCAGCATCTGGTCAGGAGCACGTGGCTGAGATGGTTCACAGCTGACTGGTCGGTGTTCTGCTGGTGGAGGGAACATCACTTCCTCCGGTCGTTCTCTCTGGTTGGAGGTGGTTGGGTGGAAGCCGCACGCGTCCTCGCAGGGATGGAAGTTGAGGTGCGGCCAGAGCGTCTGGTGGCCATCGGCCGTCGTGAGTGGACGTGAACACTGAGCGTCTGTTCTCTCATCCTCGGCTCAAGTATCACGTCTCCTCAGACAAGGACGCCAGTGTCTGGGCTCCCTTGGACCAGACCTCGGTCTGGTGCTCGCCGACTGCACGCCCCTCAGACAACTTTGGCCAACTTGTTCTTCCATTCATCGCCAGCTGAGAAACTCGTCTCTGTCCTTGTCTGGCTTCACCTTGGCAGAGTGGAAGTTTTCACACCGAATCTGATCAGCGTTACGACGTCACAGGGTTACAACACATATTTGTATTCCCTCAGGGTGGGAGACGCATGTCATGGCGCCGATCAGTCTCCTCCTGATGTGACTGACCGCCGCAGCGTGACGTCACAATACATAAACGTCAACTTTGGTCTGGTTAGAAGTAGCACCCGCCATTTTGTCACTGTGACCTTAAACTGCCTCCTGAAGGTGTTTCAACTGGAGAGCAACAACCAAAATGTCTCTCACACACACACACACACACACACACACACACTTTAACCTCTGTTAAGAATTTGTGGGAAAATGGCAGGAGTTTGAGGAAGAGCAGCAGAGAATTTCCTGTAATCCCAAAACTCAAATAAAGGAATCAATAATGTTTACTGAAGAGGAAGAGCAGGGATTAAAGTCTCGGCCGCCGTCGTGCTGCCACACACACTCAGCTAAACACACTTCTGGAGCGCTGGAAGATGGACGAGCGCTGGACTGGGAGCAGTGCGAAAGTGCAGAAACTGGATTAAAGAGTCGAGGCGCCAGAGCGCTTGAGAGCAGCGAGAGCGAGACGGCGGTTGATCCTGGCATTAATAATCCACATGGTTGATATCACCGGGAAACAAGACCTTTGATCGGAAGATTTAATTTGTGGTGTGCAGAAACTCATTTAGAGGCCTATTGTCTTAAAGGACTTCACTACCCATGATGCTCTGAGTGCGAACGACAACGTGAACAGGTTTAATACGATGAGCTGAACTGTTCCTCTTTTTCATCCACTGGAGAAGAGAATGTCTGAGAGTCCAGAGACAGAACAGGTCAAAGGTCACCATCGGCACTCAGACACAGCATCACTGATCAGACTTAAAATATCATTTATTCAATTAAAAGCAGTTTTCTGTACATTTAAAACCAACATCGTCACCTTCTTAAAATAATTGCCTAATTGAGCATTTTTAGCTCAAAACGACTGCTCCTGATGTTTGTCTCCAGTTTTTTGTGTTTTCTGAGAAACTTGAAAAAAATGATTTAGGAGATTATTTTAGGGAAGTGACAGTATTTACTCTTAATTATATTCTTTCTAATTTCCTTGAAGCTCTTTATCCTGTCTGAAAAAAAGAATTGGACAAAAAAAGTTGTGTTGTAAATAAAAAAACTTCAATCTTTCTATTTTTAAATTTTCAGTAAATGAAAAAAACTTAAAAAATACAACAAAAAAGTTTTTTCTGAGTTGATAAAAAGAGGAATTTTCCCCAAACAATAAGCACAAACAAAATGTGAACCAAATATACTTCAATCCTAAAACACCCAACAAACACTGATTATGACTTGATGAGTGGGCAGGGTGGGGTGGGTGGAGCAGTGGTCCTCCCTGTGGCCCCCCAGCAAGAAGGTTGTGGGTGGAGCCCCGGCTGCAGCACGGGGTCTTTCTGGGTGAGTCTCCATGTTCTCCCTGTTCCTGCTGGGTTCTCTCTGGTACTCCAGCTTCCTCCACAGTCCAAAGACATCAAGAGGGACCAGGTTAATCCAGACTCTAAATTGACCGTAGGCGTGGCTGGGAGAGCCAATGGTTGTCTGTCTCTATGTGTTGGCCCTGCCATGGACTGGTGACCTGTCCAGGGGGAAGGCTGCTGGGATAGGCTCCACCCCCACCACCCTCAACAGGAGGAGAGGGGGAACATGGAGGGAGGGAGGGATGGACTGATTAAAGGATGGATGGAGGGATGGACTGATTAAAGGATGGATGGATGGACTGATTAAAGGATGGATGGATGGACTGATGAAAGGATGGATGGATGATGGATGGACTGATTAAAGGATGGATGGATGATGGATGGACTGATTAAAGGATGGATGGATGGATGGACTGATGAAAGGATGGATGGATGGATGGACTGATTAAAGGATGGATGGATGGATGGATGGACTGATTAAAGGATGGATGGATGATGGATGGACTGATTAAAGGATGGATGGACTGATTAAAGGATGGATGGATGATGGATGGACTGATTAAAGGATGGATGGATGATGGATGGACTGATTAAAGGATGGATGGATGGACTGATTAAAGGGTGGATGGATGATGGATGGACTGATTAAAGGATGGATGGATGGACTGATTAAAGGATGGATGGAGGGAGGGATGGACTGATTAAAGGATGGATGGACTGATTAAAGGATGGATGGATGGATGATGGATGGACTGATTAAAGGATGGATGGATGATGGATGGACTGATTAAAGGATGGATGGACTGATTAAAGGATGGATGGATGATGGATGGACTGATTAAAGGATGGATGGATGATGGATGGACTGATTAAAGGATGGATGGATGATGGATGGACTGATTAAAGGATGGATGGACTGATTAAAGGATGGATGGATGATGGATGGATGGATGATGGATGGATGGATGATGGATGGACTGATTAAAGGATGGATGGATGGACTGATTAAAGGATGGATGGTGGATGGACTGATTAAAGGATGGATGGATGATGGATGGACTGATTAAAGGATGGATGGATGATGGATGGACTGATTAAAGGATGGATGGACTGATTAAAGGATGGATGGACTGATTAAAGGATGGATGGATGGATGGATGGACTGATTAAGGGATGGATGGATGGATGGTGGATGGACTGATTAAAGGATGGATGGATGGATGGACTGATTAAAGGATGGATGGATGGACTGATTAAAGGATGGATGGATGGATGGACTGATTAAAGGATGGATGGATGGACTGATTAAAGGATGGATGGTGGATGGACTGATTAAAGGATGGATGGATGGATGGACTGATTAAAGGATGGATGGATGGACTGATTAAAGGATGGATGGATGGATGGACTGATTAAAGGATGGATGGATGGACTGATTAAAGGATTGATGGATGGATGGTGGATGGACTGATTAAAGGATGGATGGATGGATGGACTGATTAAAGGATGGATGGATGGACTGATTAAAGGATGGATGGATGGATGGACTGATTAAAGGATGGATGGATGGATGGATGGAATGATTAAAGGATGGATGGATGGACTGATTAAAGGATGGATGGATGGATGGATGGTGGATGGACTGATTAAAGGATGGATGGATGGATGGGCTGATTAAAGGATGGATGGATGGAATGATTAAAGGATGGATGGATGGATGGATGGTGGATGGACTGATTAAAGGATGGATGGATGGATGGATGGACTGATTAAAGGATGGATGGATGGACTGATTAAAGGATGGATGGATGGAATGATTAAAGGATGGATGGATGGACTGATTAAAGGATGGATGGATGGACTGATTAAAGGATGGATGGATGGATGGATGGATGGACTGATTAAAGGATGGATGGACTTGATAAGTGATGCTGGATCAGCGTCAGATGTTGAGGGTCTCTGGGATCCATGGATAGTCTGGATCTCACAGGAACTGGGACGGGGGTCTGAGGGAGGCCCACCTCTCAGACCTTTGCTCCATGGGGGTCTGCAGATGTGAAACCCTGACATACATTCCTTATTCTTCCAGTGCCACAAATCTTTGTACTTCCTGTAACAACAAACACAACTGGCTGACCATGGATGCAGGCTCTTTCAAGGGAAGGTCCATGAGGGCGGGGCCTTCATGAGCAACTTCCTTTCTATTCCCCTGCAGAACCCCAGATCAGCTCTTTGTACCAGAATGTTCTCCATTTCTGTCTCCTTTCAATAAACACTATTAATCTATTTGTTAATCTAGTTTTGCATTTGGCCACAAACTCAAATGAGGAACTTAAAGAGGCTAAAAAAGTTGATGTTTCATTGAGTGTGACATGAGTGGACGGAACAGCCCCTTTGTTGCCATGGTAACCTGTTAAATCATTCGAGACAGATCTGCATTCGATGAAAGCTGTGCTGCTGCAGTAATTAGACTGGTCCCAGTCATGGAGGTCTCGCCCAGTAACTGCTGTGATACTGGGAACTAGAATCCACCAGTATGGATCTGGTATCTGGTATTGGATCTGGTCAGTTATTTGTCAGGACATGTTAAATAGCTAACATCTGCCTCAGGGTGCAGACTTCCAGGGTGTAGGGAGGGCATCTCCGCGGCAACCGCAGCACATCGAGCGGCGGCCTGCAAGGTCAGGATGGTTGAGAGCTTCACTAGACCACAAGATGTGAACTTTGACCCCGAGCAGCTGTTTGTGGTGGCTGTCAGTTTACAGTCTGTGCAGTGACATGATCACAAATGAAGGGATGAGGAAACGTGACAGTTCTTTGTCAAAGCTGCAGTGAACTGATGAACTTCTCCAGGTTACTGTGGATAGAATGTGACATACGAGCAAGACACCTGATCTGAGGTGGAGCGTTCGTTTGGCGTGGAGGAGGAGCAGCAGGCAGGACCTACAGAACAGGAGCGGACCGCCAGCTGACGCCTGCATACGCTGAAGCTCTTGACCTGCACTTTCTAGGTATGCTAGTCAGCGCTGGAGGTACGACTCCAGTCAAACTGCGGTGTTTACAGGTGCTCTAGTCCAGCTTTACTAGCTGGTCCAGGCTGACCGGCTCCTGCAGCAACTCTGCTGTTGAGAGTGAAGCAGGCCACTCTTCTCCTCCTCACCCCCAGGAGTAAACAGGAAGCACCCTCCTGGTCTGTGTCATTATGGCTAATGTAGTTGACCTCCTCCTGCAGGTCAGGCAGCAGGTGTTTCTGATGGAAAGACTAACGAGTGTGCTGGAGGTCACATGTCTCATAATGATGGCCAGGAATGCTTAAACACATGGAAGACGTCTTTCTTCCACTGGGCGGGCAGAGAGTGGCGTGGGAATGGAGCCAGGGAGGAAACGCGAAGCTGTATGACCTCTGGATAAGAGAAGAAGGAGGAAACTTTCATCTGACTGTCTGGAAACTAACCCTACAGGATCAGATGGACAGGATGTGATGTCACCCGCCCAGCTGAGTCAGCTGCCTTTTACATAATGCCTTTGAGTTTTTTTCTCTAAAAAGACAAAATAAGTAAACTCCTTTGGATCCATGACGGACTCAGATCATGAGGTGACCGGAGGAGGCTGGAGGACATGAGGTGTAGGTGAGCTACGTCTCCGTTCTGGCAGCTGCGGTGTTGCAGTGGTCTGAGTGCGGTGCTCTTCTTCATTGCTACGGCTGTGAGAGGGGAGCTCATGCTGAGCTTCAGATGCTGGACAGGGAGTCTGGTCCATTTGGTCTGAGACCCACAGTTAAACAACTGATCCATAAGTAAGAGGAAGCTCCTCCTCCGCCGCGTGCTCAGTGTGCATCCTGCAGCGCGGGAATGTCACCACGGATTCCAACGCCATCTACTCTGGAAGATAGGGAGACTTACCTGACAATGATGAGATGAATGAGAGAGCTAACTGGAGAAGGAAAGCAGCCTGCTAACGTGTTGTTTTCTGTTGGTGGTAATGAATCAGCTGATTCAGACCAGAGCAAACAAACTAGAGAAGGGAAACAG
>NC_141332.1:27981691-27984191 GCF_037954235.1 Aulostomus chinensis | reverse complement strand
TTCCCAGTGTGTGTGAGTGTGTGTGTGTGTGTGTGTGTGTGTGTGTGTGTGTGTGTGTGTGTGTGTGAGTGAGTGAGGGTGTGTGTGTGTGTGTGTGTGTGTAAAATTTTTGAGAAAACCTTTATTCATTGGTGATGGCTACAGCTACTCATGCTAGTGTGCTAGCATCCTCTGTGTTTGACCTCCCACTATCTGATCATGGCCAGGTCTTGTCAGCTTTTACACCTTACAGGTGAATGGCCTGCAGGAACAGAACCAGACCCAACTGGACCAAACTGAATTGTATTTGAAATGAACTTCAAATAATGACATCATGCTGGTATTTGGACAGAGTATGAATCTATGTTCTGTCAGGTCCGTCCTCATGACCACAAACTGAGGAGTTAAAATGCTGGTTTTCTGCCTGGAGTTCTGATCCAATTTCCATGTGGACAGACGGAATCCCAGAATCCTCCTCCAAATGTTGCCTCATCACCTGCTTGTTGTCTGTGTGCAGTCTCCATCGTGATGGGGGTTCCCAGCGTGAAGCGGGAGGTCCACTCCTACCTGACCGACACGCTCAGCTCTCTGATGTCAGAGCTCAGCGCCGCCGAGAAGGACGACTGCGTCATTGTTGTCCTCATTGCTGAGGTCAGTGTGTGTGTGTGTGTGTGTGTGTGTGTGTGTGTGTGTGTATAATTAACCGTCCATTTATGTGTGTGCCTTGTTGCGTGCTCTAAAGGTCAACACAGCGCTAATGTCACTGACTGTCAGTGTTTAGCAGCTGCGCTAATGCTAACATCAAAGTGCTGCAGGGGGGTAAAAGAGAGAGAGAGAGAGAGAGAGAGAGAGAGAGAGTGTGTGTGTGTGTGTGTGTGTGTGTGTGTGTGTGTGTGTGTGTGTGCAGTGAGACATTCAGCTGTGAAATTATTCACTGTCATCTGCATAATATCAGTGTGTGATGAAGGTCAGACTTGGCGCCGCAGCAGCGATTCCTGTGTTTAGTGTTTCAACTCCTGCGCCCGCCCGACGGCGCCGCGCTCACCGATGCTGCTGAGATGTCTCAAAGATGTTTAAATGAAAATGTTGCTGCTGGAGTTTTTAACCAACAAGCAGCTGGGACAAGTGAGTCAAAGCTGAAGACCCAAAATACAAATGAAGACGGCGAAACTCTTTTAAGTGATCAGCAGGAAGCGTCTCCGGCTGCCGCTGGACCTCAAACGCCAACAAAATGGGTTCAGTCAGAATCAGGAAACTGGAACAGGAAGAGACTGATAACATCACGGTCACCCGAGACAGGAAGCCAGGAAGCACATGGCAGGAAATGAATCGATATACATACATAACTGCTACTATCTACATAACTCTGCTGGTGTGGTTTCAGTCAAATGTCTGACACCATGAAATGATGACGTGATGGCACCTTGTCTCCCAAAGGTTAAAGGTCAATTGTGGCATCATGATTTTCATGTAAAAATCCTTTTGGACCATTATTCAACGTCACAACTGGGGAGTGGGATTGGACGCTGGATTCATGGCAGGAATGTTGTTTCGAGAGGAAAAACAAAGTCAATTTTCTCACTGTTCAAGTTGAAAAAGTTTGACCCACGTGAGGAATTGTGGGTCGGCTCCTGGAGCTCACCTGAACCAAACTGCACTCAGAAAACCAGCATTTTAAAAGTTGATAGCTTGTTTGTGTCCACCAAAGTGCAGCGTAACTCGTCAGCTGGCAGGTCGACGAGGGGACGTCGGCTTCCTTTGTTCTTGTCGTCGTGAGCTGACAGGTTTTTAGCTTTGAGCGAATCCCAGCATTCGTCACTGAGACTTTCGTCATCCTATTACATTTGAGGAGGGGCGGGACAAATACCACAGACACAAACCGGGTCACGTCCTGCGCGAACGAGTGCAGAGCTCAGAGGAGGACTTCTGCCAGATGAGAGTTCTAGGCAAGATGCTAAGGCTGAATGTTGTACTGACGTCCTGTCCCATAGCAACTGCCTTGGTTGCTATGGGACAGGACGTCTACGGCTGGACCAGATGGACCAGAGACTGAGAGGAAGTTGCAGCTGTAGGAACTGCAGATGAGAAACTCCTCCTCCTCTTCATCAGACCTCCTCCTTGGTCTGCCGACAGAATCCTGGGTTTGGACAGCCTGGTCCATCGCTGCTGAGGAAGAATATTTGTCTTCTGTTCAGACATGAGATGAGATAAACCTTTGGTCGTCCCTCAGTGGGGAAATTGGCACTGTTACAGCAGCAGAAACAGAGAAGAAGCAGCAGAAAACGTACAGAGCAGTAAATAGAATACACTCTCATAAACTACAGTAAACTGTTATAAACTGCAGTGAACTATAATACACGGGCAGACGAGCAGCTTCAGGACAAAGATCTGTCTGTCTGTCCGTCTGCTCCTCGTTAGCTCTGCGCTAAGCTCGACAGGCTGCTGGAAGCCTGTGTGACTTCGCCGTGACCTCACTGCCTGAGAGCCCTCAGATTATTGGGGGCCCCCTGGGGAGCCACAT
>NC_141332.1:27899191-27979191 GCF_037954235.1 Aulostomus chinensis | reverse complement strand
CCTCTCCGACAGAAACATCTTGAAAGGGAACACACACTTTTACACACTCGTATCTTCATATACGAACACACTCACACAAGCTTCCTCTACACAGATGAAAATGACATCATTTTAGTTAACAGACTGATGCCCCGCCCTTGTGGCCCTGTTCCCGTGGAAACCTCAATGAAGGAGGGAGTTGAGTAAAGAAGGAGCAGAGGAGACGAAGAGCAAGTAAACGGACAACTTCATTCATTTATGTTCACTTTTATTCTTTGGCTGAAATAATAATTCAGGCCAATTTGTATATCTATCATTGTCTTTGTTGTGTCAAGTAACCATGGTTACAGTGGTCTCAGTGCCGTGCATAGTTACCATGGATACAGGACGGGGTGACAGTGTGTTGTACTTGATCTGTACTAACACACTTGTTAGCTGGGTGAAATATTGGCCCTTAGGTTTGCAGTTTTTAGTACCCGTTGTAACTGAAGGAGGTAGAGCGGCCGTCTGGCAACCGAACGGTTGCTGGTTCGATCCCCCCCCCCCCCCCCCCCCATTGACCATGTCCAAGTGTCCTTGAGCAAGATACTGAACCCCCAATTGGTCTTGATGGTGCTGTGATGGACTGGTGACCTGTCCAGGGTGAACCCCGCCTCTCACCCAATGACAGCTGGGATAGGCTCCACCCCCACCACTCTGAATTGGACAAGAGGTATAGAAGATGGATGGATGATGGAGGGATTGATGATGGAGGGATGGATGGATGGATGATGGAAGGATTGATGATGGATGGACAAATGGATGGATGGACGGATGAATGGATGGATGCATGGATGGAGGGATTGATGATGGATGGACGGATGAATGGATGATGGATGGACGGGTGGATGGAGGGATGGATGATGGAGGGATGGATGATGGATGGATGGACGGACGGAGGACGGGTGGATGGATGGAGGGATGGATGGACGGACAGATGGATGGAGGGATGGATGGACGGACGGACGGATGGATGGATGGAGGGATGGATGATGGATGGACGGACGGACGGACGGACGAATGGATGGATGGATGAATGGATGGATGGACGGACGGACGGACGGATGGATGGAGGGATGGATGGAGGGATGGATGGATGGACGGACGGATGATGGATGGATGGAGGGATGGATGGAGGGATGGATGGATGGACGGACGGATGATGGATGGATGGAGGGACGGATGGTTCCTTGTGTGTTCAGCTGCCAGAGAAAATTGTCTCTTTTATTTTGGAACGCCGCTCCTTGAACCAGCTGACTTGCTGCATTAAACCGTCTCGCTGATCACCATGGGAGAGAGACTTTGTTAACTTTGCTGTTTTTCTATAAAAGCAGATTGTTTTTGACCTCAGCGGGCGTATAAAAAGACTATTGACTGGCTGCAGTGGAAGAACACTGGAAGCTGTGGATGAGCCGCAGCAGGAGGAGGCGAGGGGCGCCGGCGGGTTGGCGTTTATTTATGGCACAATAAAGCAACAGAGATGGCGAGGGGGGGTTGTGGCTTTCTTGTCTACAGGCTGGGGGAGTCCAGCTCCATGTGTTCATCACATGCCACACAAACTTCCACAAAGAGCATCTTTCTCAGACTTTGAAGGGTCAAAGGTCACGTCAGAGCTCCTCAGTTGGAGAAATGCAGCCCGGCTTCTACCAGGTCATCTGGAACCTCTGATCCAACTGGGCGCAGCAGACTTTTGTCTCTGTCTCTGCTCTCGGCTCTAAATCACCAATAATCTATGTCAACCTACATCTGATTCATGAAAATTTTTCCACAGTTTAAATCACAGTAACATTTTTAACATTTTTCCAGGGGAGGAGCTACAACAGCCACCAGGTTTGTGAGATGATACTGAGGGTTGAAATTGTATGCAAGGGCAAATTTGTGCTGAGGAGCACTTCATGAATGAGGCTCGGCGTGTCAGTTTCAGCTCTAAACTCCAACATTGGTCATTTTCCCTTTGATTAATTTAACTTCTGGAAGTCGGAGTGGCCCGGTGGAGCAGTGGTCCTCACTGTGGCCCCCCAGCAAGAAGGTTGTGGGTGGAGCAGTGGTCCTCACTGTGGCCCCCAGCAAGAAGGTTGTGGGTGGAGCAGTGGTCCTCACTGTGGCCCCCAGCAAGAAGGTTGTGGGTGGAGCAGTGGTCCTCACTGTGGCCCCCCAGCAAGAAGGTTGTGGGTGGAGCCCCGGCTGCAGCACGGGGTCTTTCTGGGTGAGTCTCCATGTTCTCCCTGTTCCTGCTGGGTTCTCTCTGGTACTCCAGCTTCCTCCACAGTCCAAAGACATCAAGAGGGACCAGGTTAATCCAGACTCTAAATTGACCGTAGGCGTGGCTGGGAGAGCCAATGGTTGTCTGTCTCTATGTGTTGACCCTGCCATGGACTGGTGACCTGTCCAGGGGGAAGGCTGCTGGGATAGGCTCCACCCCCACCACCCTCAACAGGAGATGAGGGAGAAGATGGAGGGAGGGATGGATGATGGATGGAGGGATGGATGATGGATGGATGGAGGGATGGTGATGGATGGATGGATGGAGGGATCAATGGATGGAGGGGTGGATGGATGGAGGGAGGGATGGATGGATGGTGATGGATGGATGGAGGGATGAATGGATGGAGGGGTGGATGGATGGAGGGAGGGATGATAGATGGAGTGATGGATGGAGGGATAGATGGATGAGGGATGAATGGATGGAGGGATGGAGGGAGGGAGGGATGGATGGATGGGTGGAGGGATGGAGGGATGGATGGAGGGAGGGATGGATGGATGGATGGATGGGTGGAGGGATGGATGGATGGAGGGATGGATGGATGGAGGGAGGGATGGATGGATGGGTGGAGGGATGGTGATGGATGGATGGATGGAGGGATGAATGGATGGAGGGGTGGATGGATGGAGGGAGGGATGGATGGATGGTGATGGATGGATGGAGGGATGAATGGATGGAGGGGTGGATGGATGGAGGGAGGGATGGATGGAGGGATGGATGGAGGGATAGATGGATGAGGGATGAATGGATGGAGGGATGGATGGAGGGAGGGATGGAGGGAGGGAGGGATGGATGGATGGGTGGAGGGATGGATGGATGGAGGGATGGATGGATGGAGGGAGGGATGGATGGATGGGTGGAGGGATGGATGGGTGATGGATGGAGGGATGGATGGATGGAGGGAGGGATGGATGGATGGGTGGAGGGATGGTGATGGATGGATGGATGGAGGGATGAATGGATGGAGGGGTGGATGGATGGAGGGAGGGATGGATGGATGGTGATGGATGGATGGAGGGATGAATGGATGGAGGGGTGGATGGATGGAGGGAGGGATGGATGGAGGGATGATAGATGGAGGGATGGATGGAGGGATAGATGGATGAGGGATGAATGGATGGAGGGATGGATGGAGGGAGGGATGGATGGAGGGAGGGATGGAGGGAGGGAGGGATGGATGGATGGGTGGAGGGATGGATGGATGGAGGGATGGATGGATGGAGGGAGGGATGGATGGATGGGTGGAGGGATGGATGGGTGATGGATGGATGGAGGGATGGATGGATGGAGGGAGGGATGGATGGATGGGTGGAGGGATGGTGATGGATGGATGGATGGAGGGATGAATGGATGGAGGGGTGGATGGATGGAGGGAGGGATGGATGGATGGTGATGGATGGATGGAGGGATGAATGGATGGAGGGGTGGATGGATGGAGGGAGGGATGGATGGAGGGATGATAGATGGAGGGATGGATGGAGGGATAGATGGATGAGGGATGAATGGATGGAGGGATGGATGGAGGGAGGGATGGAGGGAGGGAGGGATGGATGGATGGGTGGAGGGATGGATGGATGGAGGGATGGATGGATGGAGGGAGGGATGGATGGATGGGTGGAGGGATGGATGGGTGATGGATGGATGGAGGGATGGATGGATGGAGGGAGGGATGGATGGATGGGTGGAGGGATGGATGGGTGATGGATGACCACATTGGTCTGTGGCGCCCCCGTCCTGCACACCGTCCTCATGAGTGTGGAAACTGCACAGCTGAGTCAGGTGACCAGGTGCTGTTGTTCCTGTAATCAAATGTGTCTGTTGTCTCCTTGTCAGGTGGAGGACAAAGCAGAACCTGGACTACTGCTTCCTGATGATGTATGCTCAGTCCAAAGGAACCTACTATGTTCAGGTAGGAACTGCACCTCATTGCTGACCTTGACCCTCCCTCCCTTTGATCCTCCCCTGGGGAACAGAAGTGTACATGTAATTCCAGGCCATCCAACAGTTGTTAAAACATGTAATCAAAGGACTGACCAGTTGAGCTCTTGGTGGCGCCAGAGGAGGTCAGAGGGTCATCAGAGTCCTGATGGTTCGTCCTCTGAACGTCCCTCAGGGAGAGAAGAATCCCAGGTTCTGAACTATTTTGTTTTCAGGTCCCAAAACTGTAAAGGAAGGTGAACTACTCTGTTTATGAGGATCCCAGGTGCTCCTGGCTCGGTCTCAGCAACGGTACTTAACCGTGTAAAAAATTCATCAGACAGAACTCAGCGGTGATAACAGGGACGCCACTTGTGTCAGCGCTCGGTGTCTAATAAAGCACAACGGCCATTAAAATAAAGATGTAATTCTCCCGGTGGTGAGGCTGATGAAACTGTTGCATTGTGGGAAGATAATGGAGGTGTCGTCTCGGACGCTTTGTTCTCCTAAAAGATGAGAAGGAACAAACATCAGAGTTCTTCCTGCTCACATGTTGACAGATTTATTCTCTGAGCCTCCAGAACGACCACATCGAAAGGATGAGGTCATCCTCATTGATGCTGTTTAGGACCCGGGATCCATCCTTACTAGACCTGGTTCTAACTTCCAAGTCTGGTCTTAACTGAGGATACGTGTGGGTCCTTCAGGACCAGATCCTGGTGAACAGACTCAGGTTCCTGATGTGAAGGTAGTCCAGGTACGGAAACAGAGGGGGAAGTGTGACAGTACTCCGTCTGCCGGCGGGGAAGTTTCAAGAATCCTCACCTTGATGTTCCTCAGAGGAAGTGAGCCACGTTTCTGCGTTTTTCCTGGGAGTTTTTGAGATTCTCCAGATTTGTGGAGACAAGGGTTTTTTTTCCTCCTGCTGAAGGCGTCTCCTCATGTGGGGGCTGCTGCTCCTGAACAGGCAGCGCTCCAGTGACGGAGCAATCGCAGTGACGGCTCTGAGTCGTCTGACAAGAACCGGGAGCCAGACTCACTGTTCTGACACGTTTCCGCGCTGAACTTTACAGAGGCAGCGGAGAGAAACAGAGGGAGTCAGTGTCTGGTAGGAGACAAGGATTCAGTGTTTATGTTCACCTGTTGGTGTTGAGGTTAAAGATGTTTTCAGACAGCTGCAGTTGCCTGGCAACACTGATGTTCTGTGTTTGACTGGATGTCCCTGACTGCTGACCTGCAGGTTTTACCCAGCAGGGGGCAGCAGGAGGCTCCATCCACGGAACTGTACAAAGGTGCCAAACTGAGCAACTTCCAAGTGATAGACACCCTCTAGTGGCCAAAGAAATTATAACCTCCTCATAAGGTCATGCAGTAAAGAGGTCGCCAGGGTGAATGTGCTGTGGGTGTGAAGTGCAAATTATAACAACAAAAAACACAACTGCATCCTGGCAGCTGATTGGACGAATGTGGCATCCATCTTCTTACGGCACCGGCAGCTGGTAAACACATCTGCAAATCAGCGGAACTCATCAGTAGCGCTGTGGCTGATCGGTGAAGAACCTTCTGAGGAGGAGCAGTCCCCCCATCCGGGCCTGGCTGATGGTCTGGCCCGGCTCCAAATGTCACCTGAGGGCTGCAGAGCTCCAACAGAGCTTTTTTATATCGCAATTGAAACTCTGCTGCATTAAAAGAAACCCTGAGGGAAACATAATCAATCACCTTTAGACTTCAGATGTATTCGCTTATACGCCCAACTCAGCATCAGCGACTACCTCTGTTCACCAAGATGGTGTCATTGCCTCTCTCTCTCTCTCTCTCTCTCTCTCTCTCTCTCTCTCTCTCTCTCTCTCAGCTGGAGGATGACATCGTCGCTCGTCCAAACTTCTTCACCACCATGAAGAACTTCGCTCTGCAGCAGCCGTCAGAGGAGTGGATGATCCTGGAGTTCTCTCAGCTCGGCTTCATCGGTGAGCTGCCGCAAGTGCTTAGCATCAAGAATCACTTATCAACAATGGAGAAACACTGCTGACATCACAATATGTACAGAAACGCATGAATCAAGAGCAGCCTCGCAGGTTCCTACAAGTAGAGATGAAACGGCGGCGGCGCTGGCGTCTCGCTCGCCACCAGGATGTGAGAGGGGAAAGTCAATTCCAGTGATCCAGCTGTGCGGCGCCGTGAGAAGCTGCTCCACGCTAGATTGAACCCACCAGATGAATTCAAGCGTCAAGCACCGTTTAATCTGCTTTCTAATTACTTTGTCAGGCTAATCAATGAGTCCGGCCATCCCGGATCCAATCATCGCTCACCCCAACTGATCTGAAGTCAGATTTGTGCTGACGAAGAGAGGTCACGGGTCAACTCCATGGAGACATGACCTGACAATGTCAGACATCAGAGCTGATGACATCATCACAGCGAGAACACGGCAAATAATGTGAGCCCTCGTCCCGTCTGAGCGATGCTCATGACTCTCTCCGTCAGAGCAGCTGGTTCTCCAGCAGTTTGGTGCGTGTTCTGTAGCCGCGGCGAGTCATGGTGATTGGCTGTCATCTGAAAGTGCAGCTAGAAGTCGGGCTGTTTGACTGTTGGTGTGTTTGAGGAGAATCGGCCTCTGGAGAGACAGTGAGGTGTGTTTGATTCGTCCGTCTTCCGCCTCGCTAATGAGGGGCTGAGCACTCAGGGACCGATTAGGAGGAGGTGGAGCAGCAAAGCCTCATGGGAGGAAAATGATGCTGCATAATGTTGTGTGTCGAGATGAAGAAGCAGTGACTTGTGTGTGAGAAGCTGTGACTGTACAAACACACACACACACACACCTTCCATGAGGGGGGTTTAGTGGCTCCTGCATGCGCCATCTTTATTGTGTCCAGTTACCATGGTTACAGGTATGACTGGTTCTGAGATTATTGGCTATTTTAATCATCGTCAGGAGAGTTCAGGTGGCAGTCATGGCCCCAGAAGATGTTCAGTTGGCCGATTCGTGGGGTCGGGATCCTATCACAGCGTCGGCCTATCAGCAGATGTCAGTGGGACCTTTACTGCTGTTTCAGTCTGATGACATCACTGGCAGGTCGACACCAGACTTTGCAGATGGCGGCAAGTAGAGGTGGCGTTTTTAATGGTTGCTGCACGGGGAGATGGATTGTAAACCTATCCAGAAGGGCATCATGGCGTGGATGACACATGTTGATGTGTGTCAGGTGCTGTGTGATGTCAGAGGTCATTTGTGGTCGTCTGGCCGGAGGACTCGTCATCTGTCAGCACGTCTCTCCCTGCTGGTCGCTACTCTGGACGTGGGCGGCGTGATAAGAGGAACCTCACATGTGATTCTCCTGATGGTGGAGCTGATGAAACTGTTGCATGATGGGAAGTCTGACAGTGAAGCTAATAGAGACGTATGTGTTGCTTCTTCAGCGAGGCTTTGTTCTTCATGAAGCCAAAAACTGTGTCAGACAGTATGAAGGTGATGATGAAGACTCTGACATCACACCGCCGCCATCACTGCAGATTCATGGTCACTGAAAGGAAGACACCAGCCCAGCAGCTACCACAGAAGTACCACAGAAGTACCACAGAAGTACCCCCGATACACAACCAACTGCAGTGGACTCCACTACATTCGAGCACAGAGTCCTGACTCAGCATGGAAGGTTCTCATCAGTTCTCTGATTTGAGATGTTCCTCCTAAAACAAGGAGGAACACGCGTGTATGATGTATGATGAGTGAGCAACTGCTGCACTTTCAATCGAGGCAGGACTCCAATGAACATCATCACCGGCTGCTGTGACCTCTGACCTTTGACTTTAGTATCTTATTTACAAGTCCTAGAAAGGTGAAGGCTGGACAAGTCGTTGTCCCTTCTAGGGTTGGAAAGCTATTTTTCAATCAAGAATAAAAGTCACTGTGATTCCTGTACTTTTTCACCAAGTAGGAATCAAGCATTAAATACTCTGATTGGCTCCTGACTCCCTCTGGACGGGAGGGTCTAGCATGGTAGCATGGTCTGATGCGTGCTGGCGCTCACAGCCCCTCACGCTGCGTCAGCGTCCTTGAAATAGTTTCATGGAGCCAGAATGGCGACGGTCTCGTCTCTGCGCCGCACGACGACATTGATCTCACGCAGATGTTTGTTGTTCATCTCCATCCTGTCGTCTGCGCTCTGTGACGAGCGATTGAGCTTTCAAATACACACCACCAACCCCCACCCCCGGTCGTCCCCCCAGTCCTCGTGTTGACCTCAGAATCCGGAGTGGCCAGCGAGCAGCGGCTGCTTTAATTAATCCATCAGGGCAAAGCTGACCAGCTGAATTAAATCAGATGGAGCGCCGCGCCGCTGCAGGCTGCTCTCTAATTCAACGCTTCCAAACTCACTTTTACATTTACTAAGTTTAGCTTCTGTCCGGGTTTTTTACTCTGTTGCCTCATCGCTTCCCTCCCCCTGGAGGACAAGATGTCCAAACCGGTCAGGTTTGATCAGAAGGGGGCAGGAGCAGGACTGAACTCTCTGCTGGCCTCACCATCCTCAGTGGTTCAGGCCTGTTTTTGCCCTTTCTACTTCCCAGAGGTCCCTCAGTCTTTCCTCGTTAAATATTAAAACTACAAGTTTCACGAGAGATGGCGGAGGAGGAAGTCAGAATGACGGCTCCATCATCCCTCCACCTCATCGGTTTCAGGAAGTCTGGTGATGAAGGGTAGACGCTCTGAAGCAGCATGTGTGAATGTGCCGGACGCTGGACTGAGTTCTCCAGCTTCCTCCGTAAATGCACGCCGACTGTGATTGGACAGTGCTGGTCCTGGACTGGTTCCAGTACAGAGCAGAGCTGGTTAGAAGGCATGTCTTGGTCTTGTCGTTCAGGAAAGATGTTCAAGTCCTTGGACCTGTCGCTCATCGTGGAGTTCATGCTGATGTTCTACAAAGACAAACCCATCGACTGGCTGCTGGACCACATCATGTGGGTGAAGGTGTGCAATCCTGAGAAAGACGCGGTGAGTAAAAACACCTGAGCTTTAACCTGCTTCCAACAGTTGGTTCATCCTGCATCACTCCTGCTGTTACTATGGAGACAGATATGGTGTTTATGAGTCATGTGACCTGCTTGCATCTCTGTTTCTCTGTCAGAAACACTGCGACAGACAGAAGGCCAACCTGAGGATCCGGTTTAAACCGTCTCTCTTCCAGCATGTTGGGACTCACTCGTCTCTGGCTGGAAAAATACAGAAACTCAAGGTAGCGCCTTCTGTCCTCCACCATCTGGCTCAGCTAAATCTGACGCCTTCACGAGTGACTCAAGAGCTCCTGTTAATTCATACGCGTGTATTTGCTACATAAATACAAGCACTTTATCATCAACATTCAGTTTGAAATATAACCAGTGCTTATTTATACAGAGGAAATAGGACACAATGTATAAGCCATGAATAATACATGGTAACGTGTAATTGTGGTTCATATGAATTAGCCGTAAAATGACAAAAGTAAAACCAGTCAAGTCAGGCAAGAAAGTAATTTTCAAGAAAATCAGTAATGATGAATAAGTGACAGGTAAAACCATCAACATCCTGCAATCATCTTGGAAAAAGAAAAAAATGTAGTGTTCATGCAACCAAAACTTTTAGAATACATGTAAAACTACAGTATTAGTGGGAGTGAACTCGTACTTTTGCCCCTCAGACTCATCTGCCTTGTTTATGCTGCAGTCACCTCCAGACTGCCTGCTGTTCTGCTCGTGTTCCATGCACTCCAATCAGTCCCCAGTGCTGTAAACACAAGCTGTCACTCCGATGGAAACGGACCAGTAGATGGAAACCATCAGCAGAAGTCCCGCCCACTCAGACTCAGGCTTGACTTGATGGTTTTGCTCTTACATCCTTTTTTAAATTTCGACACGTCTGACTTCAAAATGACGATAGAAAACAAACTCCATGCAGGAGCTTTGCGAGGGGAGACTGTCGGGGCTCAGCCCAGCACCGGGTCACACTGGCTGTACTGGTGCGGTGTCAGTGTGGATGTTTGAAACGGTGGCTTTGAGGAGGAGGACTGAGAGCGTCTGCTGCTGTCGGCTCGGTTCAGAGTTCAGAAAGAAACTGCAACGTGTGACGGCAGCGGCAGATTCAGTTTCTGGCAGCATCTCGCAGCCGAGCGACTCAGCTTAATGCCTCTGATTACTGTGTTAAGGGCAGAGCGATGCAATCTGCTCCAATCAATTGGATATTGATCAGCCTGTCCCAGACCTCTGCTTTCTCAACATGGAGACTGAACTGCAGACCTGCGTGGGGCTGTATAGTTGGAGGCCAAACACAGTTATTACCCTCCAGAATAAAATGTTCACTGGGGTTTAAAATCAAAGTTAAATTTGCAGAACCAAAGAAAAAGTGTGACTTGTTTGACTGTGCAGTTGTTTCGTAAGTTGAAGTTCCACCGTAGCAGTGAAAATCATGGCTGGAGTGGAAATTACCAAACAGTGAGTTTGGAAAACAAATGGAGCCGAGTAGAAACAGCTTCCAAACATTCTGGTTGGTCACTCATGATGAGTCATATTTACTCGCAGCCTTCAATCACATTTTGCTGGCATGCAGTTCAGCCCGTCTGACAGTTTCTCTGCTCTACACACAAATACATGTTAAAACAAGGCGCATCATATTAAGCTAACAGTGATGTCATGCCTCTGTTGTGCCTCTGTGCTGAACTGGACCTGAACACCCGATGGATTAGTCACCTGGGGGCGCTAGCAAGGCTGACACTGATCCCGGTCAGAGTGAAAGGCTGTTGGCAGTCTGGAGTGACCGACTGGTCCTGTAATCTTCAGGTCAATGCTGCTATCTTAGGACTTCTACTGACTCTCCAGAGATGCACGCCGACAAAAACCACACAGGCAATCCAGGTCTCCTCCTTCAAAACGACATACTACAGCAAATAATCGTAGACAAACTGTGGTTTGTTCCAGGATAAAGACTTTGGGAAACAGACCCTCCATAAGGGCCACGCCAACCCACTGGCAGAGGTGACAACCAGCTTGAAGACCTACCAGCACTTCACTCTGGAGAAGGCCTACCTAGGAGAGGACTTCTTCTGGGCCTTCACCCCCGTGGCAGGCGACTTCATACGGATTCGATTCTTCACACCAGTGCGCATTGAGAGGTTTGTACCAGGACCATTTTCTCAGGACACATCTCGGGTACAAGATGTGAAAGGTGTGAGGGTTACAAGTACAATGGGTCTTACAGGGTCTCAGGTAAACAGGTGCATTTGGAGGGTTAAGAGGTCAAAGGTTGTAGGCGTAATTTGAGGAGCTGGAACCCAAAGGCACTACGGGGCTCCAGGGTTTCAAGGCTAACAGAGCACACTTAGGAGTTCCAGGAGCTCCACCTGGAACCACTGTGTCAAACCTCTTGCAGGGTCATTCATGAGGATGGAACAATGCAGGGGAACCAAATGGGACTAAGACATAGCAAGATTTTAGTGGTACAAAGTTCCCAAGTTCCTGGGAGTTCCGAGTCTCAGGGAAAGCACATGGTACTAGCAACCAAGAGATATAAGGTCACGATTGAGAACCAGATGTATCAGAGTTCTACAGGTCTCCGGTTTACCTGAGAGTACTGCTTACACATCTTGTCAGTTGTCTCAGGGACTAGCAGAGGTTCTTGCTGTACTAATCTGAGGGCGCTACAGTCTCTGTGGTATCAGACTCTGTAGGGTTTGAGGGGTTCGTCCAGGTCACAAAATACTAGACGTTACTTCGAGATACAGCCTCAGAGGTTCTGACAGGAGATAAGTCGGCAGGATAACACATAGCTGTAACGTGGGGTGAGAGGTCGAAGGGTGTAATGTACCCGTAGTACCCTTTGATAGTGTTTCTACGTCAACTCTAACTTCAGCTTTTTTGTTGTACTCCGTCCCTATTTCAGGTATTTCTTTCGGAGCGGGAACATCGAGCATCCAGGAGACAAACTCTTCAACACGTCAGTGGAGGTTCAACCATTTGATGTGAGTCCGGTTCCCAGCTTTGTCTCCTCAAGCAACCAGCAAATAAATGTTTGGGTTAGCAAACACTCGCGAACATCACGGCTATGGTGATACGGTGAACGTACTGCTGCTTCGTGCATCCAGCTACTGTGGAGCACCGTCAACATTCATGTGCTCATCGTGTTTCTGTTCAGCTGGAGAATGACAGAGGTTTTGATCAAAAGCCTCTCTTCATGGAACGTAAAGGTTCCTGTTGCCCAAAGTTCCGGTAAGATTATGCAAATCAGCCCGCTTCATCTGTCGTATGTTTTTCCTTTGATACAATCGCAAAGCTCAGCTGAATAATGAGTACTTGACCAATCAGATTCAATCCACCCAGTCCCACCCCAAAGTCCCAGGATGTTACTACCCCCCAAGCAGGGACTGTTCTAGAGAAGATCAGTTATCCTGGAACTATATTTGGACCCTAGTTCCTGCAATAGAAATGCACCACAATAACAATGATTAATAAGTTTAATTTTAAAAGTAATGAGTTGGATTAGTAGCAATGTTGTTAGTTACTCCAGAGTTACTGAGTTAACAGTGGAAATATGGAGCGTCTCCTCCTCGATACGCAACGTAGCTGACGACAGACAACAGACTTCCAGCGAACGAATGTGTGACCTTCACACTTGCTTGGTTCACGCAAGGAACTGTCGCACAGGCACATGTGACATCATCTACCTGAGACTTCAAGGATGAAAAAAAGCTTAATTTTGTACTGTCTGCATGACAGAAAACCTGAATTCTGTCACCAACGATGTAACACGGCAGTAAAGAATCATGACTTGGATTAGGAACTGATTTAGTTACTGTTTGGAAAATATAATGTGTGAATTTACTCTTTGACATTAATCTGATTAGATTACCGTGCTCTGCTGAATTGTCATTTGGAGGTTCTCAAATTCTCTCTGAGCTTTTCCGTTTGTATGTTTATGGCCATTTGTCAGTGTTGTAACTCTGCTAATCAGCAACCACTGGCCTGCGCGCGGGCCTCACCAGGAGCTCTTTAGTAGTGGAACACAGATGGCGACAAGTACTGCAGTTTAAGAAGACGTCTCCAATCTGAGGACGATTTTTCTCCTTTTGTCAAAGAAATAAAAGTCCATGTCTTCATTGACCAGAAATCCATCATTCACTTGACGATCTTGTGTTAGTACCTAAAATGACAGCGACAAGGAAATAAATTCACATTTTTTGTCTTTTCCAGAATATTCAGGCAGACAAAGAGGCCTTGACAGAAGGGAGGGAGAAAATGCCAAAATACCACCGGACAGAAGACGGATTCATCAGAATAGGTGAGGACACAAGGAGATGCCACAGGTTTGATGCTGGCATCTGAACTTCAGCTCTCTCAAGCAGCTGTCAGGCAAACACTGAAACGCCCTTTTAGCTGCTGTCAATCATAGACAGACACACCCCTCCGACTGCTGTCAATCAGAGACAGACACACCTCTCTGACTGCTGTCAATCATAGACAGACACACCTCTCCGACTGCTGTCAATCGTAGACAGACACACCTCTCCGACTGCTGTCAATCGTAGACAGACACACCTCTCCGACTGCTGTCAATCATAGACAGACACACCCCTCCGACTGCTGTCAATCGTAGACAGACACACCTCTCCAACTGTTGTCAATCGTAGACAGACACACCTCTCCGACTGCTGTCAATCAGAGACAGACACACCTCTCTGACTGTTGTCAATCGTAGACAGACACACCTCTCCGACTGCTGTCAATCATAGACAGACATACCTCTCCGACTGCTGTCAATCAGAGACAGACACACCTCTCTGACTGTTGTCAATCGTAGACAGACACACCTCTCCGACTGCTGTCAATCATAGACAGACATACCTCTCTGACTGCTGTCAATCATAGACAGACACACCTCTCTGACTGCTGTCAATCATAGGCAGACACACTTCTCCAGCTGAGATGAAAGGGAACAGTTTGGACTTTACTGCTAATTTGATGGAGGGAAACAAACAGAAAAAATGTCTACTTTCTCTTTACCTAATAAGTGATCTCATGAAACAAGATATTTTTTTTACACCCCCCCCCCCCCCCCCAAAAATAACCAAGTAATTTTTAGGACAATTGAAATCCACCCAAGAAAGGATTTAAAGCATGAAGGCATGCAGGCAGTGAGGAGGGCAAGTCAGATCTGACATCATAAATTACCAGCGGCTCTTCATAGCCTTCATTAATTTTTCAAATGAGTCAGTGCATCGATCCGGCCGCTTCTCTCCTCCGCTCGATTAATTCCAGCGCACCGCCTCCAGATGTCCTGCATCTGGAGGGAACATTGAATATTCAAGGGTCCCAAACTTTAAGGGCTGAATGACATCCATCTATCCATCCATCCATCCACTCATCCATCTATCTATCCATCCTTGAATCAGTTCATCCCTCCATCCATCCATCCACCCCTCCATGTTCCCCCTCTTCTCCTGTTCAGGGTGGTGGGGGTGGAGCCTATCCCAGCAGCCTTCCCCCTGGACAGGTCACCAGTCCATGGCAGGGCCAACACATAGAGACAGACAACCATTGGCTCTCCCAGCCACGCCTACGGTCAATCTAGAGTCTGGATTAACCTGGTCCCCTCTTGATGTCTTTGGACTGTGGAGGAAGCTGGAGTACCAGAGAGAACCCAGCAGGAACAGGGAGAACATGGAGACTCACCCAGAAAGACTTCTTTGAAAGAGGGACCCAAAACAAGACACAAAATTATTCCCAGACAAATTAAGAGAAAATCCTTAACTGTCGAGACCAGATGGACATGTTTGATTGTTTCGTTCTATTTCCTCATCTTGTGTCCCAGCGAGGAACATTTCTTAGACGTCAGGGTTGCTGGGTGCTGAATGTAAGCAGTAACACACACAGTCATAACTGTGATAAACAATAACATACACACCCAATGCTACTCTTTGATGGGATTATGCTCACACTTGTTTCTGGATGCATCACAGCCAGGATGGTAAATAAATCCTGGGAGGGATTATTGCTCTGCTGAGATGCTCGCTGAGCTGGAGGATGAGTGAACCCCAGCAGGACACCAGGCAGCTGCAGATGGAGACGAAAGCAAAGACAGAACACTACCATCACTTTGTGTTTCTGTTCTGATGGTCAACGGTCAAAATGAGGAAGCATCTCAGAACCGCAAGGGTTAGTTAATGGACTCAGGACAACTGTAATGGGTCTTAATAACCCTGTAAATTATGCACAAAAAGCATAAAGATCCCTCAATTACTCTGGCCTTCACGAACAGATGAATAAATTAATAATAGAGGAACTACAAATCCCTTAAAACCCCCGGAGGTAAGCTTACTCTTACGATCAAGGCTTGATCGTCTCTCTGGCTCTGTGGACCAAAGGTCGGTCTGTCCATCGCTCGGGTCCAGACTGAAACATTTGAACTATCAGATGGATCGATGTGAACGTTTGCTCAGACATTCATGCTCCCCAAAGGATGAATTTTATGGACTTTTCCCTCTTCTGACGGTTCTCTACCACCGCCACCAGGTTGATGTTTATTTACTGACTGGCCTCATCAAGGAGCGCGTGAATATAGACGACACGTTATCCTGTCAGCTCGTTATCAGACTGTTGGTCCCCACCGTTACTCAGTCCATGGGAGTGATGAGGACCGAACAGTGCTGATGTCCATATAAAGCGAGGGAATGTAGCCATGAAGGACCACGCCCACATTCAGAGAGCATCTCTTCTTTAGGGAGCTGAGATTCAGGCTAGATAGCGTAGCACTATGAATAGTTGTGGGTGGGAAAGTGTTTAGCTCCATCTTTGCCTGCTTTTTTACTCTCCATGAAAGTGGCCGTGTCTCTTTAAAGACACGATAACTAAATGAAGACACAAATGTTTCCAACTCTAATTAACTGTTTTAGTGCCTGGCTCATGGGACCAGAACCACAGTGCCAATCATAGGACTCACATTTCATTAAAATAGTGATCTTACAAATGACACCATTGGTTCACCATCAGTATGTGGTTCATCAACAGTATATTTACCTGGAGTCACACTCATGACCAATAGGGGGCGACTGGTGTTCCAATCACATGACATCCTGGAGCGGGGCAATGAATACAAGTTCAATATACTAATCTGGATTATGAAATAGTTCAATTTGATTTTAAAGCCAGGTGGCCCGGTGGAGCAGTGGTCCTCACTGTGGCCCCCCATCCAACAGGGTTGTGGGTGGAGCCCCGGCTGCAGCACGGGGTCTTTCTGGGTGAGTCTCCATGTTCTCCCTGTTCCTGCTGGGTTCTCTCTGGTTCTCCAGCTTCCTCCACAGTCCAAAGACATCAAGAGGGACCAGGTTAATCCAGACTCTAAATTGACCGTAGGCGTGGCTGGGAGAGCCAATGGTTGTCTGTCTCTATGTGTTGGCCCTGCCATGGACTGGTGACCTGTCCAGGGGGAAGGCTGCTGGGATAGGCTCCACCCCCACCACCCTCAACAGGAGAAGAGGGGGAACATGGAGGGATGGATGGAGGGATGATGGATGGAAGAATGGAAGTATGGATGGATGGATTTAATTAATACGCAGGCCTGTGAGGGTGTTTGGGCTTCATGGAAAATGGATCCGCATGAGATCGGATCCTCAAAGTCGGCTAATATTCGTCATCCTCTCGATCTCTTTCAGGGACATTCCAGAATGGGATCGCGGAAGGGGAGGTGGACCCAACCTTTGGGCCCCTGGAGGCCATGCGTCTCACTGTGATGACGGACTCGCCGGTCTGGGTGATCCTTAGCGAGGTGAGATGAACCAGTCCACCAGTTCTCAAGGGAGGTTCTATGTTCCTCAGTGGCGTCCACCAGGATCTGCAGAAGAAGCACTTGTGTATACTTTTACATCCTGAATCACATCAAACTTAATTTGTCACATAGACTTTTTTCTTTTATGGGTTTATTATATCTGTTAAATTAGCAAAATGCTGATTTTCATCTGTTGTCCCAAACACATTCATTTAACAGGCTCATCTTGGAGAGTCATGTCCATTTTCTTCTGGTTCTGTCTCATTCTCCCTGGTTCTGATTAGTTCTCTCAGCTCCCTCTAGTTCTTCCTACATGCCTTGTTCTCTCTGGTTCTCTCTGATCCTCTCTGGATCTGACTGGTTCTTAATAGTTATCTTTGGTTCTCTCTCATGATGACCAGTTTGGTATGGTTCTCTCTGGATCTGACTAGTTCTTTCTGCTCTTTGGTTCTGTTAGATCTTCATAAAGAAAGCGGAGTGACGCTCACCCCCTCCCCCTCCGTGGGACCTCAGCACCTCTGAGCACCAAGCTGCTCATCAGCCGCTCACCAGTTCCCCACTGCGGTTCCGCAGTGCCACCCTGTGGTCTGACCTCGCTGCTGCAAGGCTGCTCAGGCAGTCAGTCAGAAGATGGGAGGTGCGTCCTCTGACACCAGGCTCTGATTAATCGCCAGATCGGTATTCATCTGTACATACAGTGATTTAAATGTTCAACATGCTGGTCACTGTCAAGGCAGTGGCGTGGTGATGGCGGTGGTGCAATTCTGGTGATGAAACTGCTGATTCACAATGGAGGAGGACTTTTCACCCGCAGGTGGGTGGTCTGGACTGCTGGAACAGCACCCCCACAGTCACACGTACGTGGATTCGTTCATATGGACGCCGCTTGGCGGGTTGATGTGTAGTTGCTGCTCGGGACTCACGAGGTTCCCCCTTATCAGATAACAATTTGCCTTAACAAAGAGCAGATTTACTTCGAGTGGAAACGACCCCAGATCCAAAAATGTAGCGACACTCACTACCCACAATCCTATGCTGCCAACTTGGACCTGCACAGCATTTCTCATTGTGGCTTGAAACTACTGATGACGGAAGCTGGTGTTAAGCGTGTTTTGATGATCACACTGCTCAACTGAGGCCTTGTCACTGATGTTCTACGTTCTCTCCTCTGCTGTACTCTCTCGTTCTCAACTGCACTGTAGGTTCAGTCCAGTGTGAAGGTTGATCAGACTGTTCTTCAGCCTCTCATTGACATGTTTGCTAATAAATAGGAAAATGACAAAATTCTTCCACCTATTTAATTTTTTGCTGCTGTTCAGGGAGATGATTTTTGATAAATTATTGCTTAAATCCATCCACCCACCCATCCATTCATCCATCCATTCATCCACCCATCCACCCACCCATCCATCCATCCATCCATCCATCCACCCATCCATCCACCCACCCACCCACCCATCCATCCATCCATCCACCCATCCATTCATCCATCCATTCATCCACCCATCCACCCACCCATCCATCCACCCATCCACCCACCCATTCATCCATCCATCCACCCATCCACCCGCCCATTCATCCATCCATCCACCCACCCACCCATCCATCCATCCATTCATCCATCCATCCACCCATACATCCATCCACCCACCCATCCATCCATCCATCCACCCATCCATTCATCCATCCATCCACCCACCCATCCATCCACCCATCCATTCATCCATCCATCCACCCACCCATCCACCCATCCATTCATCCATCCATCCACCCACCCATCCATCCACCCATCCATCCACCCATCCACCCATCCATTCATCCACCCACCCATCCATTCATCCATCCATCCACCCACCCATCCATCCACCCATCCACCCATCCATTCATCCATCCATCCACCCACCCATCCATCCACCCATCCACCCACCCATTCATCCATCCATCCACCCATCCACCCACCCATTCATCCATCCATCCATCCATCCATCCATCCATCCATCCATCCAACCATACATCCATCCACCCACCCATCCATCCATCCATCCACCCATCCATTCATCCATCCATTCATCCACCCACCCATCCATCCATCCATCCACCCATCCATTCATCCATCCATTCATCCACCCACCCATCCATTCATCCACCCACCCATTCACCCATCCATTCATCCATCCATCCACCCACCCACCCATCCATCCATCCATCCATCCATCATCCCTCCCTCCATGTTCTCCCTCTTCTCCTGTTGAGGGTGGTGGGGGTGGAGCCTATCCCAGCAGCCTTCCCCCTGGACAGGTCACCAGTCCATGGCAGGGCCAACACATAGAGACAGACAACCATTGGCTCTCCCAGCCACGCCTACGGTCAATTTAGAGTCTGGATTAACCTGGTCCCTCTTGATGTCTTTGGACTGTGGAGGAAGCTGGAGTACCAGAGAGAACCCAGCAGGAACAGGGAGAACATGGAGACTCACCCAGAAAGACCCCGTGCTGCAGCCGGGGCTCCACCCACAACCTTCTTGATGGGGGCCACAGGGAGGACCACTGCTCCACCCACAACCTTCTTGCTGGGGGCCACGGTGAGGACCACTGCTCCACCCACAACCTTCTTGCTGGGGGCCACGGTGAGGACCACTGCTCCACTGGGCCACCTGCTTAAATTCACTTTTTCCTTATTTGTACTTCTTGTCCAGGAGCCTTAAGAGTTGAAGCTGTGTTGATGTCTGTTTATTATCAACCACTGATGTCACCAACCTCTCAATCCACTCGTGGACCTTTGAGATCAGCCATGATTGAAATAACCACACTGCTGCCCTCTAGTGGAGGAAGTCTCCTCAGAAAATCGATGAAAGCGATTGTTTAGGTTGAATGAGAGCCTCCAGCAACTGTGTCTGGGTGACTGCCAGCTTAGTTCTGAGTGACAGTTAGTTACAGTTAACTGATCAAAGTCCCATCTGTTCACATGATGACGGGCAATCGACTCTCAAAATGCAGGTTTTTACAAATGGAGTTTATTTCTGATCAGTGTGGTTTTTTTTGGAATTTTAAGTCGTCCCAGCCTGAATGCAAGTTGAGCTTGTTAAAAGAACAACAACACTGAAGCAGGTTCTTTTTTTCTCTTTAATTATTATATTGCTGACAAGTGATCTGGAACTTTAATTGATTAACAGCCAAGTGTTCAGTGTTGCATTTAAGAATGAGATTGAACAGCAAGTAAAAAAGGCCTCAAAGTCAGGAATATCATGAGCTACCTTAGCTTAGGGTGGCTGACGGCAGCTCTGGATTATTTAACCCAAAGAAACGAAATGTAGCTGAGGTTTGTTGACTGCAATCTTATTGGCCTTCAACATGACCTTTGAACTGAGCCCAGCATCAGAGCAGGGCGCTGTCAGCAACCTGACCCCAACAGCAGCGTCCAGCACCTGCTGGAGACCCCAAAAGCAGATGATTAACGGTTGTTTCAGCAGCACAGAGGATTTGTTTGGTCCAAACCAAACTGAAGAGTTGGACAGAGAACACAGGATGAGAAACAAGACAGAAGCGGCAGGAACAACAACACAGGCATTAAAATGTTTCAGCGCTTGAATTTGAATGTCACCAGATTTGTCTTCTGCTGGTTCGTTCCACGTCGCAGCAGAGAAGAAGCTTCCATTCACTGAACATCAGAAACATGCTGGACTCTGTGTGCCGCAAATGTTACAATTTAGTTTGGAATTTAAGTCAACTTGATGCTTTCTTTGACGTTGATCTCCAATGTGGTACTTGAAACCAAAAACAACAATAAAAACCAGCTTTAACAGGTTTGGGTCAGAGTGCGTCAAGATGGCGCTGGCGCGAGACTTCCAAGGACGTTGGATTTTTAGTTCTTCACACTCAAACCAACAAAACATGTCGTCGGTGCTCTACGTCAAACGGACTTTGGTTGGAGAGACTGAACGGCTGATACCTGCCACCAGGGTTCAAAATTAAGCCCTGAACTTTGACCTGTGCCTCCCAGGAGTCAACCAAACTCAGTCATCATATTAAGGTACTTCTCCTGTCCTGGAGAACTCATAACATGTTCTCTTTTGTTGGAGGGAACTTTTCTTGCTCTGCTACAACAACAGCTACTGTCTGACCCAGATGTAAAATGATCAGCAAACTTTATGAAGCAAAATAAAACTCAAACATTAAACAATAAACAGGAATTGCTACTATAAACGCAGGCACTTGATGAATCAATGCACTTCATCTGCTGCATGATGACTTCCATGCTGCGTTTTCTGACGGACTGACAGTCACGTGACCAAGCACCTCAAAGTAGCTCAGGTGATCAGACTGATCGTGGAAATATGACACCTTTAACGTGAGTTAGTTTGACGTGTGACGTGGACTGTTCTTCAGCGTCCAGCATGTTCCACAGTTCAAGGTCACGTGTGACGTGGACACAAGCGAGTGAAACAAAAAAGTGGCTGCATCTTAAAGGCAAAGTCAAGACGAAGATGAACGTGACGGGATTCATTTTTATTCTCCCTGCTGGAAGAAAACCAAACGCGTTGCTATGTCCTTTACGTCATCCGGGCCAGAACCAATCAGGGAAGACTTCCGCCGACGGCTGCACCAATCAGCGCTGTCCACGAGGTTCAGCTTCCTCTCCGGCCAATCAGCTCCTGACAGTTGACAGGAAACGTCAAATATTCCCTCACTGACCAATCAGCGGCAGAAGAAGGCGGCCCGCGTCCTCCCATAGCCCACGTGATCCTCCTCAGTAGTTCCCAGGCGGTCACGTCGGAGAGCCGGAGGTGAGTGAACCGAACGACGAATGTCCAAATTTCCAGCGGGAAGCTTCTTCCCTTGCCGCGGTGTCGCGGAGTGACGGCTGGCCTCGCGCAGGCGGTGTGGACGGTGTTTGTTTGTCGCCACTAAAAATGCCGCGTGCTAGCAGCTCGCGAGTGAGCGGCTAACTGAGGCTAATTAACCGCAGGTGAACGCCGCTAGCCTGTTAGCTCGCTGCTGTTAGCTCCTCTGCTACCATCTACAAAAACACGCGAAAGCACCAGCGGTTCAGACTCGTTTTCCGGCCAGGTTTTGTTTCTGGAGCCGAGGAAAACAACCTGGGTGAGAAAAATGGGCAGGAAAAGTGAAACTTGCGCAGCTCCCGCAGCCGCGAGTGTTTCGTAAGCATCATCGCGGTTATGCTATCAGGCTAAGCTAGCTAGTAAATCCGCGGCGGGGGCTGCTAACGGATCAGTCAGATCAGTGTCAGAAACGTCTGGTGATGACTCATTTTCACCACGAGGCAACTCTGCAGGCAGTAACGACCAATGTGAACAAGTGCGAACGTTCTAGTGATCTGATTGTGTCAAAGAGAGGCAACCACCCTTTTAGCTCCGACACCTGGAGAAGCTTCCCGAGGCTAAATGGCTCCCGATGTGTTTGGTAGAAACAGAATTTTTCTCCCAGTTTAAAAGTGTGATTATTTTTCAAAAGAAATGATTGTTTTAATGTATTTACTAGATTTACGGAGTAATCGTTGAAGGGTAAAGCTGAAGGAGAACACGTTCTCGTTCCAGTTTCCCAGGCTCCCCGGTCACATCCTCAGATGTTCTCGTATTCCTGAAAGTCAAAGATCCATTTGCATTTACTTACATTGCAAATCTGTCAGATCTTATTATTGATGGTTCATAATCTCAGAAATGTGACTTTGCCAGTTGCACTTCAGTGCACCATGAAGTCGTTTGTTTTATGTTCTAATTCCAAATGATGGGAAGGCCTCGACCTCATTCACTGGGCTGGTGGTCTGTCAACACCAGGACAGAAGAACACACACACTTGCACTTAGTGTACTACTATTTTTTAAATTTCAATAACATCATGAGTAGAGTAGAGTAATCCTTTATTAATCCCTTGTGGGAAATTGGAAGATTACACACCCTAGTTGCCTGATACAGCTATCAAAAATAATTCCAATTATTACTGGTTGAACGTGAGCGAAGGCCCAACTTCATCGGGGATCAGCTGGACTTATTTGACATGATTTCAAAATCCCCAGCCTATGACTGGGCAACATTACACCTTCCAGTCCACCTTCAGGGCGGCACTGAGAGAAGCACCTACCAGGACTGTGTTGATGGAGGCCAGTAATCGAAAGCTGAATGAACTGTAACAGGGAAGATCCATATGGTGCTTGCTGATGGTCCCGGCGGCAGTCTTCACATTTAAGCTGCTGGAAATGAAATTCTTCTTCAATCAGTTCTGCTCATTGGTCAGCCAAAGGTTTTGTCTCAGTGCTTCTGGTGCTTCCCACCCTTGAGGCTCTCATCTGGGCTGGAGGAAGTTCTACCGGCAGGTTCATGTGTGGGATAAAAGCTTGTGATGTGTCCACATGCGTTTATTCATGACCTCCTGCAGGATCTTGTCAGGCAGGTGGAGCTGGTTCAACCTGCCGGTGCTGTTTCGGACCGCCACCCACTTTGATATGAGCGGCCCACTTTTTGTTAGGCAACTCTGCTGAGATGGACCAATGACAAGGAGAAGAGAATCTCCTCAGCAGAGTTTAACTGACTTGTTCTTGTTATTCCACACATTTTTTGATTTGTCTTTTTGCTTGAACGTCCCTCTGGTGTCAGTGACCAGCTGGATAGAGAGATCCTGCTTCAAACTGAAAAGACATCAAACGAGTAGCAGAAGGTTTAGCAGGTAAACAACTACAGTTTACATTGCTCCATGATTGTGGGCATTTTCTGATTTAGTCACATATTTAACTGAATATCGAGGGAGATAAAAGAACGTCAGCAGTTGAACTGAATCCTTCGCACAGAACCTCTGAACACTCGGTGCTAATGAGCTGTATCAGTGTCACCAATGTGCTCCAGTGCAGGGAGAGATGATTGACAGATTAGTTTGTGCGAGTGGGTGAGCTTGTGTTCATATTGCTCCCCTCAAACAGGAAGTGAGGTCAGCACTGTTTATCTGTGTTTAAACAGTGACCCTCTGTCTGGTGACCAGTTAACTGATGTTACTGTGTAATGTCCTGGACACGCGTCAGATCTGAACACCCACAAATACCTGGAATAAGTTGACTAAAAGTACAAATGCTGTCTTTGATAAAGGTGCTCAGGGTGGTCTTTTGAAGCACAGATGGAGTCTCATCCAATGACTTCAACACATAAACGCGTGCACACCATGGACGTAGTAACTGCTAGCCTGGACTTAGTTTGATGATAAACTCAAATCTCAGTCAAGAAGAAGTACAACTTTGATTCGTCCAATGATTTAGTTGAGTTTATTTAATAGGGTCAAATCAAGGTGACTGGGTACAACAAGCTGAAGTACTACTGAAGTACTGGTGCTCTGCTACTGCAGAGTTGGGCTTTTAGTCACAGACAAAGCTAAAGAATCTGTTTCTTGATAGAAAAGTGAGTGTTTGTATGTTGTTGATGTGTCGGCTTCAGCAGTGTACTGGAGAGTTGCGACCTCAGCGGTCCTGGTGTTGTGGTGAGGAAACGCTGATGACGTGACAGTGTGTTGTGTTGAGCTGTCCAGCAGCTGGCGTTCTGAGCAAGTGTCTGCTCTGGTGAGCTCGACCTCACTCAGGCTCCGCCTACTTGGTGAGCCGTCCACCGTTGCTCACTCTTGTTGTATTGCAACAGTTAGTCTGACTACTAGGGCTGTAATCTCCCAGTCGACTGGTCGATTTATTAGTCGATGCGTTCTGGCTCGACCAAAATTCTGATTGGTCGATTTTTTGCCACGTTAATTTCATCAGGAGCAAAGTACCGAAAGCACCCCTGTTTCACAGATAACAATCTATCTTTGAACACCCCCTTGTATTTGCTATTTTGGACTCTCCCGACCCGCTAGAGACAGAGACTGAAGAGGACTAGAAGGCCAACGTCTGGAGGTTTGATGAATGTCTGTTTAATGATGACGGTTTCATTCCAAGTCAGTCCTCGTCCACCACGTCAAAGACGTCTGCAGCGTGGCAGCATTTCATGAAAACACATCATGGAAAAAAAGGCGAATGCAAAGTTTGCCAGCACCAGTTTTCATGTCACAGCTCCACCACAAACACGGCGTGTCACCTAGAAACGGTGAGCTAACGTGTCCACCTTAGGTTGTCCGTCAGTTTTGAGTACATGAACACATCAGAATTGACATTTCAATGTTTTAGTCTAATAATTGTTTTGTTTTAATTGTAAAAATTCTTACAGTGGACTTGCCTTTTGTGTTTGAGAGTAAAGTTTTAAGTTAAAGTCTATTTGTGTCTCAGCCGCGATGCTGAGCTCCTGTGTTCAGTCTGGCTCTGTCAGGACCAACGATGGCGTCGCTCAGTTATTATAACCTGACAGAAACAATTGTCTCAATATTCCTCAGCAGGTTTTGTGCTGATAGTTGACACAGTAGAGTTTTCATTTATAAAATTAGTCGATTTTTAGTCCAAATTTGAGGGCTTCAGTCGACCAAGAGTTTCTTTGGTGGATTACAGCCCGACTGACTACTGAACTGAGGAATGGTGTCACAGATATGACGTGACTTTGTTGTTTTTCTGGATGAAGTGATTGTCCTGGAGCTGTGCTTCATTGGTTAGGATGCTAACTAGCAAAGCTGGTGGTACGTACACAGACGAGGCAGCGCCAGCCGGGACGTTAATTACTCAGTTAACCATTAACGTCCCTGCTTTGAATTCATGAACTTCACCTAAGTGTGATCCATATGATTGAGTAAATAATCAATTTACAGAAAATCTATTCGCATATTTTGAAAGCATCACATTCACTCATCTCCAATAAAGTTCTCTGGTAGTGATGCACCGATTCCCCGGCCAGGGACCAGAACAATGACCAGCCCGTCACCGTAGTGTTTCCAACTCCGAGCCAATCTCCTGCCACGGTGCGTCGCATCTATTTTTGTTGGAGAGTGTGTCCATCTACCCTGAGCTGACGGTGCCAGGCAGGAAATTGTCACACAGAAACTTTGCATATCCTGTCCATTTTCAAAGTAAAGCGCCATGTGCGGGCTCCAGAACAGACCTGACAAGGACTCAATATAAACCCAGACCTTATGTGATGTGATAGAAACACACAAATGAAGGGACAACAACCCGATTCAGCCCTCAAACTCCACCTGCCCCGTTGGAGGAAGCTACCAAAGGGAAAGTGGCTAAAGCTAGCAGGCTGAGCTCAGAAGCAGCCTGCAGCCTCTCCCGCTGCCACTGCTCCTGCTCCTGAGCCACAGACACTCACACACGATACACAGTTAACTGTTCCTCTTCCAGATGAAGACTTGATTCATTCATCATTTAGAGTTGTTAAAGTAAGAACAGATCCATGAGCCTAGTGAAATTTGGGGGAAACTGTAAGAGTACGTGTTTATTTCCTGACAAGTAGACAGAGAATCAGCAAAAATCAGTATTGGCAGGTCCTGCTAACAAAAAGATCAGAATGGGCCAAGAAGATTGTAATCAGGGGGTATGAGAATGAACGGGCTCATTTGTGGTCGTGAGGGTGGAGGGAGGAGTTTGTATTGCTGCAGCAGCAGGCGTCCTTCAGCCTGGAGAGATCCTGATATGAGATTAACTGTCCGGAGATTCGCTCCAGACCTGCTGCTGTCAGTCTGGACAGAGAACAGCAACTTCAGCTGCTTTCACTGCTCTGATTAGGACGAGGCTGCTGCCTTATCGGCCAATCGGAGCAGTGAAAGCTAATGAACTGGGCTGTGTGCTTCTGAAGGTGGTCTGGAGTTTCTGGTTTACTGCTTTTTGCATCCATTGCCTGAGAGGAAGGCAAGACTGAATCACAAATTTCAAAATGTTCTGAAAAATAATTTTGCCGAAGTTATGGGTTAACCCTCTGAATGCTGTTTCTCTCATCCTGCAGTTCAGAGAGATCTCCACAAATGCTTCCATGAAGATTGGGCGATCAATTTTTACAAATTTCATTTCAGTCTTGTTCAAAGTTAAAAAGTCTGATTTTATTTTTTTTTAATAGGAGCCATTTGGAGTGCCTGAAGCGCTCAGATACTCTCTTCAGCATCTGTACTAGAGGAGCACTTGGTGCTGCTGGATGTAATATTTTGTGGTCCTGCTGGTGGCCCCTGCTTGGGACCAGTTCCGGTGAGAACAGCTGCAGTCACTTATCAGTGAGGTCATCGGTGGTCAGCTCACAATGGCCTCACTTTTTCTAGGGATGCCCAATTGCCCAGACAGGGACCGGAATTGGCCGTGACCGGCTGGTCAGTGTCAGATTCCTAACCGGTCACTTGCCGTGGTGGGCCGCTTTGCTGGGAATAGTGGCGAGTCTATATTTGATGGATGTGAGTCAATCTACCCAGAGCAGAAGGAGCCTGGCAGGAAATAGGAAGCACAAGCAGACAGTGCTGATGTCGGTGGTAATGAAGAACCAACAGCAACAAAAAAACAAGCTAAATAATACTGGGTCTTTGTCTTTGGTTGAGGTTATATCGTTGCCTAGCAACCAGAAGCACCTTCAGACTGTGCCGCTCTTATTTTCCTTTATAGACGTATAATTAAATGTAATATTGTCGACCATCATTGGTTCTTTTTATTTTGAGGAACATTTTAAGGTACTGTTTCTTTTAAAGGCTGTGTGGAGGGCACCAGCCAGATGGCTTTGATGCTAAGCTAACAGCTAGTGCTAGTGGCAGCCATTAGCCTGGCTGCTAATCCTGATGTTAATCTGATTAGTCTGTCAGTCTGCAGGGTAACGTGCTGGTCTGAGAACCCACTGAGACAGAATGAACCCAACGACAGCTTTCTCAGGCTGCTGCTGCTGCTTTCTTCATCCTAAAAGTAATTTGTGGGCGACAAACCTCCGGCATTTTCATCGTGGCGAAATTTGGATGCATCAAAAATCGTATTGTTGGATGAATGTAGGATCATAAATTAAAGAAACGTGATTTACACACCTGATTATTATGAATCAATAATGGAATTTGTTGACTTGATTTTCCCACAGAAACAAATCCATCTTTCGAGTTCATACCTGTGTGAATATGCGGCTTTTATGTTTGAAATCCAGGAAACCTCCTAATTAGCATCTTTAGTCTTCAAGCATTTCATTACAGAAAAAAATATTGTTAAATAAATTTGTGAGAAAAGAATATTGTTAGAGAAAGCATAACTGCATTGCTTGTGGTAAATGAGCACACTTTTATGAAATCACACACATCTGAAGTGTAAATCCTGCATCCAAGTTTCAAACTTACAAGCTGAATACAAAATAGTAGCTGCATTTTAACAGGAGGAGCAAATGGTCCACTTTTCACGGCCACAAGTCCTTGAGGGGAAGAGGGAGTTCCCCAGTCAGCTCCTGGCGAGCCCTGGGGTCACAGGGGACACTTGGCCTGGGTGGATATCGTGCAGCAGTGTGAAGGGGTTACAGAAGGCCAGAGGCAGGCAACCAGGCAGCGCTACGGCTTGTGTGGCCTTTGCATGGAGGTGATGACGTCACTTTGGGCACTTGCACTGCTGCGCTGGAACACGACGGACAGCACTTGAGGCGTTGCAGAAACAAAGTTGATATGTGTAGTGAAAATGGAGTGAACCTGCAGGGTGAAGGAGTAGTGGCGGTGCTATGGAGTGAGAGAACAAGTCATAGTGCAGTTGTGGGTGCGCACGCACGGCTTGCGTCCGTGAGGGCGCCGACACGCACGGAGCTCCTTCGTCTGATCAGACCCTCTTTGGATGTGATTGTTGTATTACTACTCTGGTTCAAGCGGTTACCCACCAGCTGGCAGACATCCCTCTGAGGAACTGAGGGTCTGCTGGTGGACGTGTGCTGGGATATCAGGCTCTGCTGAGGCGGCTAAGTTCAGTGATAAATCAGAGAGGTTGATATGAAAGGATGCGCGCTAATCTCAGTACAGTAAACTGTGTGAGTGTTGTAGGGGGCTGCAGTAATCCCCCGGGGTGTGAGCTCATTAAGGGTAATTAAACCCAGGGTTGCATGCTGGTTTGTCACCATGGTGATGGATGGGTGCCAGGGAGACTGTGTGTGTGTGTGTGTGTGTGTGTGTGTTGTTTGATGCTCACTGTTTCATTAACTGTTGGTAGACAGTTCTGTTTGAATTGATGAGCTGTAGAAGTCATTTGATCAACTCTTGAGTTTGACAGATCAAAATGGCCGTTTTGTTTGATGGGAAACTTAAGGTCACAAACACAGACTTCCTGTGAAAGACACGTCCACTCTGGAATGCTGCAGCAGTAACTTGTGTTCCTTTTCCTGCAGACTATGGATCAGAAGGTCTGGTTGTGTGTTCTCGTGTCGGCGGGCCTCCTCTGCCTCAGTCTGGCGCCTGTCTCTCAGGCTGAGGACCTGGAAGACATGCTGGCGGATGACGTGGATGTGGAAGATGAGCTGGACCTGGAGTTAGCTGGAGCTGAGGAGGAACTAGAGGAAGACCTGCATAATGAAGCTCCGCCTGCTCCTAAAACACCACTCACACCAAAGGTAAGACTTACCAAACAGCTGATTGGTCAGTTTCTGACCAGCAGCTTCCCTTCGTGGTTACAAGAACCGGAGCTCCACCCATTATCTGGAGGGAAGACAGGAAGCAGCCAGTGTTACTCCCACTCTGACAAGACTGATCACCATCTAGTCGTTGGTTCAAAAATCTAGATATTTAAGTCACCATAGAGGAGCAGAAATGCTGAGGCGTCAGCCTGGACACTGAGACGTGATCAGTGGTTCCCAGGAGAGACAACGGCACCGGGAGGCTGGTATCGTCTTCACAATGGCTGGTCAACAGGAAGACTCGGGGGCAGAATTCAATGAATGTTTGTGCTGTGAAGTCCTGATCACAAACAACAGGCCTGTTAATTCAGCGTGTTCCCTTCTCCACTTCTTCCTGTCAGGTGACCTACAAGGCTCCCGAGCCTATGGGGGAACATTTCTTCGCGGAGTCTTTTGACAGGGGAACCCTAGACGGGTGAGCATGTTGCTGTTTTGATGATCATTTCTGATGGGCCGTCCACTTGAGAATGAACTGATGAGATGTCAAAGGTCACCGCGACTGCAGTGGACATGTTCAGGCCATATATGTCAAATTCACTCAGTGAAACATAACCCAAAAATGTCTGACTGAGGTTAGGGCAACGCGATGGTACACCAGGGTAGTAGAACATCCCAGTTGCATCATTTCGACACCGTTGCCTCCACAGATGCTCTTTTCTATTGAACTGATGGATTGTAGTGTGTAGCTGGCACCACTAGAGGGCAGGCGCATGCTGCTTGTTCTACCGGTGTGAATGGCAGGCAGCCCAGCAGAGAAAGATGGTGAGTGGTGCTGTGGGAAGACGGGAGGATTCGTAAAATTTAGTTAAGGCTTTAGTCCAGATGATGACGGTGAGCCTGCCAACAGGGAGGACGGCGTGCGCGCTAGACGGCTTGACTGAGACGCTGTTTTACCTCCATCCTCCGTGTAGGCAGCGGAAATTTCCACCAGGAGCGCATCACACGTGTCAAGTTTATAAACCTGCTTAAACTCTGTTGATGTGGGGGTGGCCCCTACGTCATATTCCAAATACCCCACTAAAATATTACAAGCGTATGAAAACACAGATAGCGCCCAAGTCTGACGAACTTGTGCACGGGAGGACTCGGAAGCTTCGTTGTGTTTCTGATGAGTGATCTGGCTGTTGGTTTCAGTTGGGTGCTGTCCAGTGCCAAGAAGGATGACGCAGATGAAGAGATCGCCAAGTATGATGGTAGGTTCCTGCCCTCCGGGCCACTGTTGCCTTCAGACCAAACATGAAACCGTTATTGTCTCCCATCAAGCCTGTGAGTAACAGGAATAAAGACACAAACAACAGGCCTGTTCAGAGCCCACACCCTCATGATGATGATGATGGTGATGATGATGATGATGGTGATGTCTACAGGTAAATGGCAGGTGGAGGAGATGAAGGACAGCAAGTTGCCCGGTGATAAAGGTCTGGTTTTGAAGTCCCGAGCCAAACATCACGCCATCTCAGCTCAGCTCCTTCGACCTTTCATCTTTGATACCAACCCACTCATCATCCAGTAAGAACACACACACACACACACACACACACTGCTTTTTCTTGGTCAGATGATTTAAAACTACTGCGTATGAACAGTTTCTTTTCCTGTGTTCAGGTATGAGGTGAACTTCCAGGCTGGTATCGACTGCGGCGGCGCCTACGTCAAGCTGTTGACTCAAACTCCTGAACTCAACCTGGTCAGTCCTGTATAGACACACATCACAAAAAAAATAAAGGGCAGAGTCCTCAGCCTTAACCCCCTGAAGCCCAGTCACTTCCTGTCTGGTTACTTCTGCACTCATTACTCTTGTTTCATATTTCACATCAATCTTAAGTCCTACATCTCCATGGAAACGGCACAACTGGAGGCAAAGAACACAAACAGTTGTGAAGCCAGAGATTCTTGAATGCTCGTGTGTCATGTGCCCACAAGTGCTACCAACACTGGAATAGTGACCTTCATGGTGTGTGCAGGCGAGGGTTGTGACTGGTGGTGGTAAAAGGTGCTGAACTGTGTTTCAGGACCAGTTTGTGGATAAAACTCCCTACACCATCATGTTCGGGCCAGACAAATGTGGAGAAGATTACAAGCTGCACTTCATCTTCAGACACAAAAACCCCAAAACTGGAGAATATGAAGAGAAACATGCCAAGAAGCCAGACGCTGACCTCCGAACCTACTACACCGACAAGAAGACCCACCTGTACACACTGGGTAAGACACACACACACACACACACACACACACACACACACACACACACACACACACACACTTTCAGCTACTTATTGGTTTCTCTCCCCCGTGTTGCCCCCCAGTGGTGAACCCTGACAACAGCTTTGAGGTGCTGGTGGATCAGACGGTGGTGAACAGTGGAAGTCTGCTGACAGACATGACCCCCCCTGTCAACCCCCCAGCAGAGATTGAGGACCCTGATGACCACAAGCCTGAGGACTGGGATGAGAGGGCCAAGATCCAGGACCCCGATGCTGTCAAGCCTGAAGATTGGTCAGTACATAACTCTGGTTACCATGGAGATGAACTCTGAGCAATTTTGTCAGTGTTGTAAGTCAAACATCAGTGTGTGGCGTCATGTGACTTTGGTGGTCGAGTGACTTGTGGTTATGATGGAATGTTGATGGAGGGGCTACAGGAGGTTTTACGCCGTGCCGACTCAGGAGATGAACACGAGTGTTGCAGCGAGACGTTCCTGTCAGACATCAGTGGGAATGACTTGGTGTTGACGTGTGTTTGCAGGGACGAGGATGCTCCCGCTCAGATTCCTGATGAAGATGCGGTGAAACCAGACGGCTGGTTGGACGATGAGCCAGAGTATGTAGGAGACCCTGATGCCATCAAGCCGGAGGACTGGTGAGTTGTTGCTGCAACCCAAACAATGGCAGTGGACCGGCTTGTTGTGTTCTGATGACCATCTGTCTCACCATCAGGGACGAGGACATGGACGGCGAGTGGGAGGCCCCGCAGGTCCCTAACCCCGCTTGCGAAGCCGCCCCTGGCTGTGGCGCCTGGAAACGTCCCATGATTGACAACCCCAACTACAAGGGCAAGTGGAAGGCGCCCATGATTGACAACCCCAACTATCAGGTGACTCAAGTGGTTTGACTGTCACTTCCTGTGACAGGAAGCGTTTAATGTATCTAGTAGATGTCATCCAGGTGGCGTGACGCTCTCCCACTGTTGGCAGGGCATCTGGAAGCCGAGGAAGATTCCCAACCCGGCGTTCTTTGAGGACCTGCACCCATTCAGGATGAGCCCCTTCAGCGCCGTGGGACTGGAGCTGTGGTCCATGACCTCCGACATCTTCTTCGATAACTTCTTCATCACCAACGACCGCAGCACTGCAGATCGCTGGGCCGCTGACGGCTGGGGGCTGAAGAAAGCAGCTGAGGGCGCCGCTGAGGTGAGTCATTATATCCTTAATTCATAAGGTTAGACATGAAATGTCCTCCGTCAGGATGCCTCGGATGGTTGGATGGAGCGTCAGGTTCCACACTGTTGATATTTTAGTGTCAAAGGTTTTACTAAGGATGAAATCAAACTAGAAAATTCTGTCAAGGGCATCTAACCATTTCTCTTCAATGCTTCAGTGTGGAAAATAATTTTAATGGTCGTAAAAATCTGCTGGGTTTTTTCATCAAACGAATAAAAATGAGTCGTTCTATTTCCGTATGAAACTGAGTGGTGTGTTCCCTCTCTGTCACGTTTGATACATTGTTAAGTGAAAACATCAAAGTAGTTCCGGCTACGTGTCTGATTCTACCACTACAACGTCTCCTCATGTTAAACTGGTATTCATCACCAAGGTGACACACAACCCTCCTGATATTAATGCAGGCAGAGACGGAGCTACGCTAACACTTCCCACCCACTACCAGTCATTGTGCTAAGCTAACTAGCCTGGGTCTCAGCTCTCTGTCTTCTGAATGAAAACACCTGCCCATCAGGTTCATGTGTATTGAGGTGTATGAACATGTTGTGTTTGCTGGTGTCAGCCGGGACTCGCCGCTCAGATGCTGAGTGCTGCAGAGGAGCGTCCATGGCTCTGGGTCGTCTATGTCCTCACCGTGGCTTTACCGCTTGTCCTCATAATTGTCTTCTGCTGCACAGGAAAGGTGCGCACGCACGCACGCACACACACACACACACACACACACACACACGTATCTGGAGGGAACTGTAGCTCACTATTACCATGGTAACATGATAGCTGATTGCTTTGTGACGTGCAACAACAGTCATTGATCAAAGTAGAGGAAAGCTCAGGGATCCACTCCTCATTCCAGCTCCTCCATGTCTTGTATTCTAGTGGTGTTGACTCCTCACTGGGCTCAGTCGCGTGCTTAACTCCTACCTGCAGGCTGATTTGAGATCAGTCTGACACATTCATACCAGATTGGACTAAACTGTTGTCCTGTATGTTGTGCAGAAGAAGAGCACAGCGACACCTGCTGCAGAGTACAAGAAGACGGATGAAGCTCAGCCTGATGTGAAGGAGGAGGAGGAGGAGGAGGAGGAGGAGGCTGAGAAGAGCAGTCCAGGTGGGGGGGCACACGAGCAAGTTCAGAGTTCTCCTGCTTGTGTGTCTGTTGGTCTGACTGACAGTTTGCTTTCAGCTGCAGCAGAGAAGAGTGACAGTGAGGAAATACCTTCAGAGAAACAGGAAGAGGAGGCAGAGAAAGAGGAAGAAAAACAGGAAGTAGAAGTGGAGGAAGAGGAGGAAGAAGAGAAGGAGGTGACAGCCGAAGAGGTGAGAATCACTGAAGTTGAGTCTAATTCGTGTTGCCGTTGAGTTCTTGTTGATCTGAAGAGATGATTTCTTTTCTCAACTTTGCGGTGGCAGTAAATCACCTTCCCCTCCCCTCCTCTCCTCTCCTCTCCTCCACTTCTCCTTCCCTCCACTTATTCCCTCTTCTTGCCTCCTTTCCTCTCATCAGAAGTTGGAGGATGATGTTCTGCGGCGTTCTCCCAGGAACAGGAAGGTCAGAAGGGACTGATGTGTCTGAATGGACAGCCCTGACCTCCACATCCAGCCCCCAAATACCCCCCCCCCCCCGCCCATCCCTCCCCCTTCTACTCCTCCACGCCGAGGCAATGCAGCCTGAATGTGGAACCCGTAGAACTTGACAGGAAAGTAATCAAGACCTCCAACACGGATGCCTGACGATAACCATGATGATTCCAGTATGAACAGGACTGAGTTAGTGTGATTATAAAAGAGTTTGAAAGAGATTAACTTAGATTAACTAAATCTTCCTGCATCATTCCTTCAACACACCTGAGCAAACTCTGACCAGGGGACCGTCCTGTCCTGTCACCTGCCACCTGTCACCTGCCACTTGCCACCGCTCACCAAACCCCACCCTCAAGCCTGACACACGACTCAGGCTATTATTAAACTGAAGTTTAGTGATGATGGCAGCGCCATTTTGAAGATGGCTGCTCGTACGCAGATGTTGGGTCAGAATCCTCGAGATTTGAATCACACTGGATTCTCCTACGAACAGCCAGGACTTTGTCTTCTGTTGACCAGTTTTCCACATGGTTGCTCAAAGTCTTCATCACAACTTCAAACTGGCTCAACGTCAACAAAACAACCTGCTAATTAGGCTAACGTGCTAACGCGCGTCGGCCAGCGAGTCTCCATAAAAGCAAATATCATAGCAATGCAGACAGGATGAAGGGTGATAGAAACCTCTGATGAATAAGCCTAAGTAGCTGGATGCTAACACCCACAAACATTGTAACAAGTAAATGATTAAGTAGCTTGTTAGCAAACAAACAAGTTAACGTCACTAACAACCTAAAGAATCCTACGACTTGCGAATATTTAAACTGTTTTTTATTTCTGTGACTTGATGTATCTGTTTTCTAGTCTTGTTAGTTTGTCTTGCAGGTTAGCACCGTGTTGTCTGTGTGTTCCACTTGACACCAGAGTTCACACGCCTCCTCCGTGTCTCTAACGTGTTCAAACATCCTGACAGCCACAGGGAGGTCAGAGGTCAACCAGGTCCCGCAGAGCAATGATATCATAGAAAACTATTGATTTGTGTGTCTTCTGCTGTGTTCATACATGTGAGTGACAGGTGTTAGTTAGCTGGCTCCGCCCTCCGAGTCCTTGTCAGTCCGGCCCAGGATGAAAGCAGCTGTTAGCAGGCAGCGTTCCAGACACTCAAGGTCTCTTTGCTGAGTGGAGGCTGACACCTGTGAACCCTCAGCACCAATCAGGTTGCTCCTGCACCTCTGGTGACTGGCAGCAAGAGGGCGGCCCCAGCCCCTCTGTCAGCGACCCTGTATGAAAAAGGAAAAAGGCACTAAGGAGAAACAGAGACGCTTAACCTCTGACCTGTCCACCTGCTTCACCGTTCACTCCAGCCCGCTCAAACATCACCAAAGCTCCCACCGCTAAACCCCCTGCTGTTTCTCACCCACATTTTTAGAGTTGGCACTTGGGCGCCAGTGTACTTCTGACTAGCCTGAACTTGGGGTCCCCTTCCAGAGCCCTTGATCGCACCCGAGTGTTGTCGGTCCTCACCTGAGCGTCTGCCGGAGGCTCAGCAGTGATGATGGCAGCGTCATTTTGAAGATGGCTGCTTGTACACAGATGTTGGGTCCGAATCCTTGAGATTTGAATCCCACTGGTTTTTGTTCCAATGAACTGAACATCTGAATTCTCGTGCAGCTGGTAGATGTTCCCTCTTTTACATCTTTGTGAACTTTCACCATGGAAACACACTTGTTACTGTTGGTTACCACAGCTGACACCAACCACAGGTGGTCACATGACTTCTGCCATGCTCTCCCGAAAAACCAGGAAATGCAAATGTCTTGAGTGACAGTGACTGTGAGGTCCTGATTCTGCTTTGACCCCTGACCTTTCTTCTGGTTCAACTCCTGACCTTTCCTAAGTCGACCCTCACGATTGGTGAACCCGAGTAGAAACGACTCGACTGAAACTGAAGTGAAACAGGTTTGAGGGCTGGAGTGGCGTTGCTCTCCGCTCAGTCCCAGTCAAGCTGCTCACTGATTGGCTGGCAGGTGAACTAGAGGGTGGGCGGGAGGACACGCTGAAGCACAGTTGGAGACATTTAGGTTTTTGTCTCTGGTGGTTGAGTTTTGGACCTCATGGTGCTGCTTCATGTCAGGTGACCTTTGACCTTTTCCTCTGAGAGTAATCAAGCTACTTTTGGCTGTGAGCTGTGTCACTTGAGTCTGTTTCTTCTGCTGCGGGAGAATGTGACGCTACAGTTTGGGATCGGCACGAGTCGCCGCCAGCAGCATCACGCTGTCAGGACGTTTGTTTTGCTTGTCCCTTTGTCTCAGCTCCTCCCAGTTTTCCTCTGCATCTCTGAAGCTGATGACATCATCAGCCGTCGACAGAAGGCTCCACCTGCTCGTGACTCTGTATCTCTGCAGCCTGTTTCTGCTTTTGTTTTGTTTTTGGACTTTTGTGTTGAAGCTGAACTGTTGGTCAGCCTGTTTCTGGTGTACACGACGTCCAGATTCTCCGCTGAGCTGCAGGAAGGTGCGACGTCAGATAGAAATACTGTGATGACCGAAGCTGACGTGTGTGCGGTCGGTGTTTGTTTTGATGAATAAAAAGGCCAAATGGAAACTAAACGAGCCCGTGGAGAGTTTCAGTGCACCTCTGATTCCAGGTTCATGCTGACTGCTGATCTCATTCAAGTGTTGGATTTGAGCTGAAAATGATTAGAATATTGAATATTTCTCTTTCTGGAGAGCCAAACAACATTGCTTGTTGCTCAGAAGTAGGTTCTCATGCGTCGTCATTCTGTGTGAAGCTGCCACCTAGTGGCCCACTGAGGCCATAGCTAAAGCTTCACTGTTTCATCTAATTGAATGAATGAACTTGTTAATTTACAATATTTGGCAGATAAAACATTGACTGCAGGGAGTTGAGAACAAAAGATAAAGGAGGAAAACAAAGTGTGATGGAGGACTGGGGCAACGTCTCATTCGATGATGTCACATTTGTTTTTCGTTGTTAATGACGTGCGAGTTATGCGACTCCCACAGAGCGACTTTTGAATATTGTACATTAAATAGGAGCCCTGGAGATCGATAGTCCTGAAAAACAGCACTTTTCTAACTTGTACAACTTGCTGGCTCAATACTTGATTTTTGTTTTGCACCTCTGGTCCCAAGAACAGAGACGAGGTTTAAATCTGACACCAAATGATTGACGCTGCAATCATGAAAGAACCCCAGATATTTCATGCAAATCCAAAACTTTGTGAACAAACTGGTTTGGTGCATGTTTTTCTGCTGAGCGTCTGGTAGATACAGAGAGACGGAACTCGTTCGTGCCGATACATTTTAATTCACCAGTTTCGTTGGCGTGCAGTAAAACATCTGCTTGGTAACACTGAGTTTCGCAAATCCAAAAAATAATAGCGCCACCTAGGGAGCAAAGAACATGCAAAAAATTGGCGCCCCACAATTCCTCCTAGGAATGTCCTACGGACATGGGACAAACACCGTTGTGTTCGTCTCATCACCACAAAATGTCCCGCGCTCTGTCCCCCGCACTCTGTCCCCTCACCTGTCTACAACAGGACGTCCACAATTTGGACAAACCTGTCAAAATGAGAACAATTTTTTACTACCCGAACAAAATCTATCCCTCCTAAGGCATTCATGCTATCGCTTCCAAACTTTGCCAAATTAATCTCACAACTCTGCTCTTCAAAAATCTTTAAAAGTTTTTATCTGAATTACTAGATTCCCATTTTACAAGCCCTCAAAGTGGGGGAGACACGTTTCAGCTTCCAATGGAAGTCTATGGGGAGACGGTGTCCTCTCAGGTACATACTGTCAAACAAACGCTTCTCACGTCTACACCATCCATCCCACAGCTCTACCAACCACACCACTGCATTCCTGACAAAAACCCTCCAAGAACATGGTGTTCTGTGTCCCTCTGGACCAGCGTATGCCGACTTCTTCCTCTTGTCCCACTCCAGTCCTGGTGCTCCTCCTCTCTCTCCACTCTAGCACAGATCAGAGACAGAGCAGTGGGGGAGGGGTTCTTAAAGGGCCAGCTCTCAGCTCTGCTCTCACTCTAGCACAGATCAGAGACAGAGCAGTGGGGGAGGGGTTCTTAAAGGGCCAGCTCTCAGCTCTGCTCTCACTCTAGCACAGATCAAAGACAGAGCAGTGGGGGAGGGGTTCTTAAAGGGCCAGCTCTCAGCTCTGCTCTCACTCTAGCACAGATCAAAGACAGAGCAGTGGGGGAGGGGTTCTTAAAGGGCCAGCTCTCAGCTCTACTCTCACTCTAGCACAGATCAAAGACAGAGCAGTGGGGAGGGGTTCTTAAAGGGCCAGCTCTCAGCTCTGCTCTCCACTCTAGCACAGATCAGAGACAGAGCAGTGGGGAGGGGTTCTTAAAGGGCCAGCTCTCAGCTCTGCTCTCACTCTAGCACAGATCAGAGACAGAGCAGTGGGGGAGGGGTTCTTAAAGGGCCAGCTCTCAGCTCTGCTCTCACTCTAGCACAGATCAAAGACAGAGCAGTGGGGGAGGGGTTCTTAAAGGGCCAGCTCTCAGCTCTGCTCTCACTCTAGCACAGATCAGAGACAGAGCAGTGGGGGAGGGGTTCTTAAAGGGCCAGCTCTCAGCTCTGCTCTCACTCTAGCACAGATCAAAGACAGAGCAGTGGGGAGGGGTTCTTAAAGGGCCAGCTCTCAGCTCTGCTCTCCACTCTAGCACAGATCAGAGACAGAGCAGTGGGGAGGGGTTCTTAAAGAGCCAGCTCTCAGCTCTGCTCTCACTCTAGCACAGATCAAAGACAGAGCAGTGGGGAGGGGTTCTTAAAGGGCCAGCTCTCAGCTCTGCTCTCCACTCTAGCACAGATCAAAGACAGAGCAGTGGGGAGGGGTTCTTAAAGGGCCAGCTCTCAGCTCTGCTCTCCACTCTAGCACAGATCAAAGACAGAGCAGTGGGGAGGGGTTCTTAAAGGGCCAGCTCTCAGCTCTGCTCTCACTCTAGCACAGATCAGAGACAGAGCAGTGGGGGAGGGGTTCTTAAAGGGCCAGCTCTCAGCTCTGCTCTCCACTCTAGCACAGATCAGAGACAGAGCAGTGGGGGAGGGGTTCTTAAAGGGCCAGCTCTCAGCTCTGCTCTCACTCTCTGATCAGACTCAGGCCTCTAACTCCTCAACTACAAGGCCTCCACACTGGACCAGGACACCCTGGGGTTCAGGCCAGGGCTCAGGCCCTCACAACGCTGCTTGCAGCTTGAATATTTGCTGTAGAAAAACTCATTAAATTTTCACAGAAAATTGTGCAAATGACAGACTTGAATAAGGACTCTTACATAAAAATCTTACATTAGCGTTAGCCAAATTATAAATATAGCCTAAAATCTGTAACCGTGGTTGAAAGTGAAAATAATGAAGACAAACTGCTAAAAAAAATGAAGGGAAAACTGGGATCACACATCCCAGATCTCACTGACGGGAATTTTCCAGTTGAAAATCTGTCCTGAGTGCGTGGTGTAGTTGGCTGAGAACAAAATAACAGAATGACCTGTAAACCAGACTCCTGGACCCACTGAGGACCGGATCCAGGATCCTGGTCTAGATCAAAGTGGATAAAGGAGATCACAGGCTGATCCATGTCTGTGATCTTCCTCCTGATCAAGAGTCTCAGGCCAGTCGGCCTCCCCGGGCCTGTGTGACTTCCCTCCCACCTCTGGGCCTGCTCCTGGGTGGGTGTGTGTGAGCGGGGTCCTCCCCCTCCTCCCAGATCTGGATCAGGGCTCAGATGCCCCAGGGGGGCTCCTTAGGATCCAGGTCTGGGGACCAGCAGGCCAGTCAACCGCATCAACACCTCATCATCAGGACCTGCTGACACACTGCAGCCACATGAGGCCGGGCACCAGCGTGCAGTCCCACTGGGTCTGAGGATCTCATCCTGGTTCCTGACAGCAGTCCAGGTTCCTCCTGCTTGCACGTGGAGGTCTGTGTGGTCCACCAGCATCCACCGACCCAGACCATCACTGCCCCCCCCCCCAAACGGGTGGTGCTGGAGGACGTTGAGGCGGCAGAACGTTCTCCACAGCGTCTCAGACTCTCCTGTCTGTTGCCTGCTCAGAGGGAACCTGATCTCATCTGGAGGAGAACAGGACGCCGGGGGAAGATCTGCCAGTCCTGGGGTTCTCTGGTAAACGCCAGTCTGGCTGCACGCCGCCGCCCTCGTGGAGTCTGTGTCTGACAGTTTGGGCAGAAATCAAGAGACCATATGCATGAATCTGCAAACATCCCTCCATCCATCCTTTAATCAGTCCATCCACCATCCATCATCCATCCACCATCCATCCATCCATCCACCATCCATCCATCCTTTAATCAGTCCATCCATCCATCCCTCCATGTTCCCCCTCTCCTCCTGTTGAGGGTGGTGGGGGTGGAGCCTATCCCAGCAGCCTTCCCCCTGGACAGGTCACCAGTCCATGGCAGGGCCAACACATAGAGACAGACAACCATTGGCTCTCCCAGCCACGCCTACGGTCAATTTAGAGTCTGGATTAACCTGGTCCCTCTTGATGTCTTTGGACTGTGGAGGAAGCTGGAGTACCAGAGAGAACCCAGCAGGAACAGGGAGAACATGGAGCCTCACCCAGAAAGACCCCGTGCTGCAGCCGGGGCTCCACCCACAACCTTCTTGCTGGGGGCCACAGGGAGGACCACTGCTCCACCCACAACCTTCTTGATGGGGGCCACAGGGAGGACCACTGCTCCACCCACAACCTTCTTGATGGGGGCCACAGGGAGGACCACTGCTCCACCGGGCTGCCAATCTGCAAACAGCATACGTATAAACAAAGCTACATTTTTTTTCAAAACTAAACATATTTAAGAAAATAAACAAAAACAAAAAAAACAGACAAAGGAAGTACACATCAAACGCTTTTGGAAAGGGTAGAAATATATTTCTTAGTGTCCATGTAGGACAGAAAGGTTAACTTAAACTTTTTATTGAATGTAAGGCATTTTATTAAAGAAGAGTGTGTAGGGTTATGCTGTGGTTTTATATACTGAATGTTTTAATCTTATTTTTGTTTGTGTTTGAAATTAATTATTTTTTTTACGCAGTTCCCTCGACAGCGCCATGGAAACCGACGAATACACTCATACATGTATGACATAATTAAGAGTTAATTCCTCCCAAAGATTTCTGGAAAAGGCGCAGTCCCAAAATAAACGTGTGATCGTGTCAAGTATCAGAGAATTTCTGCTCCGGTGAAGTTTATTTTCCGCTGGTCACGGCACAATCACCACGATGACGTCACGCGGAAGACGTCCTCCATTGGCCCGTTCCACAGTCAATCATGGGAGGGCGGGAGCAGTGACATTCCTCCCGTTGTTGAAGGGAAAAAAAGAGAAAGTTACCAAAATGGCGGCGTCAACCTGTCTGTCTGCTGGAAAACAATAGAAGCAGAACACAGGCAGCGAGTTGGCCCGTTCACGCCGACGAAGCCGCCCGCGCCTTACACGCCCGGCTCGGGATCGGCCAGGAGGAGCACCATCCGCGCCGACATCTCGGGAAAAACAAATTAAAAGTATCATGGTCCATTTAAACGTTTCAAGCTAGCCACCTAGCTAGCCCAAACAGTCCGTTAGCAGCTAGCGGCTAACGGCTACACGGAGGCGGAGGATCAGCTGTTGGCAGAACAGATGCTGTAGGAAGAGCGGACAGCAACACTTTCACAGTAAGTTAATTAATACCTGAATCAGCTTCTCTTGTTTGGGAACTCGTGTCGTCTTTTTTCACCCGTCAAGCGGCGCTGCTAGCGGTAGAAACCGGCTCATTCGCGGATCAATTGCTGCCAAGTTTGCGGAGAAGCCAAGTTGTTAGCCTGCTAGCTGTAGCTCGCTAGGTTAGCCAGCGACTGATACTTGAGCAAAATAAAGTTTCAAACAAGTTGGGGACCCGTTATGAAGCCTCGGGAGTGATGGAATCGTGTCGGTGATGAGCGGAGCGGAGCGGGCTCCGAGGCCAGCCTCAGCCAGCCGCAGCACAGCGTTGTTTTGACGGCTGCTCCGGGAGTTTTGGAGGAATTTTCGACGGTCCAAGTTAGATTGTGCGAGTGGAGGAATGTGCTTACTTCGCCCGACGGGACTCGCTGATAGCAGGACAACGTGTTGTTTCATTGACTGAGAGTGGAAGGCAGAGTAGAGCGCGTCCACGTAGAGGACCCCGGCGGGTTGAGTTTTTAGAGAAATCACCGGTTGGTGCCCCGGACTCGGGCTCCGGGCTGGCGGCTCCAGCTGCTCCGGATCCCACTGCGAGTTAACGAGCCGCAGTATACATGTATTGTGCTTCATTAGCTTAATCACCCCAGGAGGCTGAATGAGATTGCACCAAAAAAACTTAATTTTCCTCTCCGGCAGTGAGTGCCGCCGCGACTGAAGGCCATTAGCAAGACAAAGGTCGCCTCCGCGGAGCCGCACGGAGGCTCGTACGGGCGCGGGTGTATAGACGCCCAGAGAAACAGCCAGATTCAGCATTTTATGGACGAAACCTGAGCCGGAAGTTTACTACCAGTCTTTATTGATGATGGCGGATTTTGTTACACCGCGACACAGCGCGGTGATGGAGAGGCTCCGCCGGAGGATCGAGCTCTTCCGGCAGCATCACAACAGCTGCGAGAGCCGCTACGAGAACGCGACGCTGGAGCGGCTGGAGCTGGAGAGGCAGCAGACCTTCGCCCTGCACCAGCGCTGCCTCCAGGCCAAAGCCAAGCGGTCCAACAAGCACCGACAGCCCCAGCCGAGCGGTGAGCAGGCCGGCGGCCAGCGAGCGCAGGGCGGCGGCGCGGACCTGGGGGAGAGCGGAGGGACGGCGGCGGAGCAGAGCCGGAACAGCACGCTGATTGCGGTGAGTGAATCACGGCGGCCGCTGCACGCTGCAGCCCACACTCCCTCTGCTGAGGAGGAATGAATGAATGAATGCTGGAGGCGCCTCGGCAGCGCTCACTGACAGACTGCTGGTGGCAGGAAGCGCAGATTCAGCCAGTTTCCATCGTGTTGGTGAAAGTTGATTTATTGTGTTCAGCCTATTTAAACTGAGAGAGTTTTTAAATACATTAAAACTTGTTAGTGCAACCGAAATTCTGCTTTTCTTATTCAGACAAACATACTAAAATGATGGCTGGAGTTTGGCTCTGGTGTGTTTACGCTCCAGGGCCTCCAACCTGGCCTGGTGTTGGCTCATGTTTCACAGCTTCACCTTGCTTTAACCTGGAAGATAAGCAGCAAACAGGCAACGAGGCGACATCACGGCAGGTGCAACCACCATAAAAAAAACTACGCAGACGTGGAGACGAAGTTGATGCTGTCTCAGCTTCAGGGGCTGGGGACCAGCAGCAGTGGTGCTGGTTAGCTTGTTTGGTTTGTGATGCAAGAGGTTAACCGGAACTCTTGCATCTGGGCGTAAGAGGACATACTGCCCCCTGGTGTTCTGGCGGTGGAACATGTAGGTGAAAAAATGGGCCATTGGTGCTGGCTAGGATGGTGGCAGTTGTCCAGTTAATTTACCTGATACAAGCTGTTACTATAGCAACAGTAAAATTGTGCACATGAACTCATTGAGGGCCACCTTCATCAGGGCACCCCAATCGAGGTCAAACCCTGATCCGTAGTATTTTGGTCAGAATTGACGTCATGGATGATCTTCACTGACTTTGGTCACATGGTGTATTTCTTAAACGAAATTTATTTTTAAAAGTGAGAGATCATTAGGTGAGGCGTTCAGAATCCCTCTCCACGCCATTGTGAGCAGCTCTTACATGTTATTCCGTGATGTCAGAAGATCAGTGGTGGTAAAGGTGGTGCCGTGGCCTTCACCTGTTGGAGGAGCAGCAGCCACCCTGCCGGTACACACCTGACGCTCATTGATCTGCAGCACGAGCTCCAGACCCCTGGATCAATTATTTCCTCTGGATGTTAAGTATGACCAGATGATCCAGATTTTGACACCTTCCTCACATTGTCCATGGTGTTACTGGCTGATTAACCTTTTGACAGACTGATGAGTGTTGACTTCTCGCTGTGCTGTGAACACAACCGCTGTGTTCAAGTGGGTGTTCTTGTTCCTTGTTGTTGGAAAGCAGATATTCCTGTGATTCAACTGATGTAAACCATCTCAAGACACACAGCAGCAAGCAGTCAACGCCTCTGTCAGGCCGCGCTGACACGCTCACCAAGCCCAGATCAGAACGCACTGACAGATGATAGCCTGGCAGTTATCGACCAACAGACCCAATAAATGATTTGGTAGAAAAAGTACCGTTTGTATTTTGCGTCAGTTGTTACTCTGATTGCTGCCACTTGGATTGATGCCTCGTTTGAGCCGACAGAGCGTCATGTCGGTACAGCCAGAGGATCCCCTCACATGATCATAAGCCTTTTAAGACAGCGGAGTTTATCGATGACGAGAGTAAAATGGTCCCCAGTGCTGTTAAGAAATACCACAGTATACAGTACTGCAGTATTCCCACCCAACCCACAGCAGTGTGGGACCGGTTCTTCAGGAATGTTTGCGTAGTTGGAACATGTTAATGCTGAGTAGCCAACTGGACACCAGCAGCCTCATTCATATGTTCATTGTAACATTTTTATCTCAGCGTGGCAGAACAAAAGCCAACTTTGTAAAAGTTCGTCTACGTTCATGTTTGTCGGTGTGTTTTTCTTTCATTCGCCCTTCAAGTACAAGATCAGAAATCTCCCTCAGGGGAAGTCAGTAGTAATGAGCAGAAAGTCACCTCCAGCTACTCCGTACTTGTCTCTGCGGTGTAACTTCCTGTGAACAAATCATACAACAACCATCAACATTTTAGCGTCACATTATGCGAAAACGTTGTGACACATGCAGAGTCCACAAATTAGCATCTCACCACTGTTTGACGATCTCAGCTGCGCACAAACACCAGAAGATGCAGGATGCGAGGGGGTTTCTTCTCATTCTCCCTAAACAGACTTGGAGGGTCCCTGAGGCAGAGAGACGGTACTCTGTAGTATGAAGTAGTTACATGAAGTAGTACCATGTAAACAGTCAACGCTGTGTTTCCCAGGTTGATTCATTCGTGGTTGCCCTCTACAATATTAACATGAACCAACTTACATTCGTTTTCCAGTGTTTTTGTGATTGAAAATGTGCAACGACCACAAATAAACACGCTGCCTGTGGCAGGAGTGTTTGTTGGTCTGCAGCGTCGTCGTGGCATCTGATGCCCCCCAACAATTGACTGAGCCTTTATCAGTGAATTCATTCCAAGTTTGCTAAGTTTTGAGTGGTCAGCTGGTTGCATGACAAGAAGTTCTTCACTGGCGCTGCAGCCGCTGCACTGCGTTTGTTCACGTGCAGCAGAACCCTTCAGTGCCATGAGTTTCTGCTTGTGGCAGCTGTTTTATGTTCGTGTTTCGTGTGTGTGTGTGTGTGTTGCAGTAAGTGTAATCAGACTGAAGCTCATTGTGTTGCAGTTGATGGTGTATCATTTAGCTGCTAAAGCTCTGCTACGTTCACCAGCTAGTTGTTTAGTGTCTTTGGTGCGGAGCAGGTCATGTACAGAAGCTTTTTCAAGCATCAGCAGCTCCAGACGAAAACCACACAATGAGAGCTGTGAGAGTCAACCAAAACAGTCAAGTTGAAGGCGAACAAATAAACAACCAGCTGAGACGCGAGTTCAGGCTGGAGCTACATTGTCCACCAAACGGCTCTGAGTATACGTGACGTCAGCAGTGTTCCTCTCCGTGGATCCCGCTCTCCACCTCAGCAGGGACAGATTGACAAACTCTAGCTGGAGTCCTGCCAAGTGACTCAGTTTAAATAGAAACCCCCTGCCGCCCCCTCACAGCTGAGTCATCACTGAGTGTGTTTGTCTCACTGTCAGGAAACGCCTCGCTCTCCCTCCCCTCAGCAGCCAAATCACCAGCTACTATTGGCTGATCTTAGCGGTGATGTCACTAACAAGGGCACCAGAACTTCACTGTAGATGAAAATGTTCTATTTTCACAACAAACATGACCAGAGTGGGAAAGTTTACAGGCCGATACTCAAAAATAATTGAGAGGACATTGGAGATAAAGTTTTCTGTTTCTTGACATGTTTCCTTCCCATAGCTCCCATTATTGCTGTCAATATCTCAACTAAATGATCGGGGCTCCTTATTTTTAAATTGACATGTGCTGGATCTGCCAAAAACAAATGCTGTTGTGTGTTTATTGCATTTCTACTCAGTGGAATAGATGGAAACAGGTCACATTACAGTTAGTCCCTCCAGTGGTTTTCTTTGTCAAGTTTGGTGGAATGGCCAGTCCCATTTTTAGATGATTTTCTTACTTTGTAACAATTTAAATCTCACTTAAGTGTTGAGCTGAGCACAGCCTCGTCTCACCCCAACAAATGACAGCATATCATGTGACTTGAGAGCAACGGAAATGTGTCTGCAAGCAGAAAATCAGCAGCAGGCACCATGAAGCATTTCTGCTCTGAAGAGACGCCCCGCCAGCACTGTCCATCACCATCTGCCCCCTCTGGAAGAAGAGCAGGCAGCCGAGTAGGCCCTCATTTACCACTCCCAACACAGACACATCTTACAACTGGACTCTCGTGTGATTTATTAAATCGGTCATACGTCACGCATCAAAGCATGTGAATGACCATGGCTATTAATGGACGTGTTATTTAGATGTCACGTTCCAATATATTCTCTTTTTGGAAGCCTCTCTCCTCGAGTTTACGTCACGGAGCAGCGTAATCTGGCCGCAAGCAGGAAACCTCCATGTCACCAGATCAACTTGTTTAGTTTGACAGCCTGAAAAGTGAAATCAAAGGAAGTCAGGGTGCTGTTCTGATTGAGCTCACTGCTGTATGGTCAGCCGGGCTGCCGTCATCAGGAGAGTGCCAGTGGTCAGTCACTCGGCACTGAAAGGTAATAAGTAGATGGCCGAAATGTAGGGCAGGGTGATATGGCCTAAAAAAATCTCTGATTTTTAAAAATTTTATAACAAATGCGATTCACAATTTAAATTTTCCCCTCCCTTGAACACACACACAAACACTCCTAAAATCAGTTTGCAGATGATTGTCCCTTTCACCGAAGGCCAGGTCTCCCACGGTCCCTCAGAGCTTTGATCATGTTGGTGCTGCTGTCTGTTGTCACATAGGTGAGTCGGTCCTCAGCAAGATTCCACCAGTTCAGAGCGTCTTTTAGCCCCGGGGCAATTATTTTTCCGTTGTGTCATCAGGAAAGTCAGTGGTTTGGAGGCTACGCTTCGCAGAGTCCAGTTGTCGCTAACGAAATGCACCGTTAAACTTAGTCAGGGCTGCATCACTGCTGGACCACACGACACCCCTGCAGCTCGGTACCGATCCAACTGCCATACAGCTGAGGCAAGGCAACCAGGAAATGTTTACAGCCTGGAAGCACGTACCTGGGGTCTAACCCTTTCAGCAGGTGAATAAACCTGGCCTTTCCACGGTGTATACGGGTACCATATCTTTTGCAACACACATTGCGACTGCATGCATGACCGTTTTCCACCGGGCCCCTTCCTTATCACACGGGATACCGTTTGGAAATGTTTCCAAGACACTAGGTTGTTTGTTGGTGGCGGTGCTTGGGCTGCCGTGGTCTTGTTCCATTCGTAGGGAGGAACCCCCCCCCCCCCCCCCCCCCCCACTCAGCAGCCTGCCTCTGTTTGAGGCACTGCAGTAACTTGGTAGCACTGCTGCCTTTGGTAGCAACAGCCTGTAAACACTTTTTGTAGTGAGTCGCTGTTTGTTGTGTGTCTGACACCACAAACATGAACCAATTCCAAATCACTGAAGATACTTTTCTTCAGTGCCAGCCTGAGCCTCTAGGGGGCCCTTAGCAGAGTTTGTTTTTGCCCCCTCCCAACACCACAATCACCACACGGAACTGAGCTGGACGATTATTGTCACAAATGTCCCACTATCATGTGACATTATCAAGTATGAATGGATTATGAACTCTGGTCACTGGGCCACAGATGCATTAGGCCAGGGTGGGGCCCTTTGTTCAAGAGTGGGTGCAAACCGGGGGTCTGGGGGTTGATGCTCATGAGACATGGCAGGAATATTGATCATGAAATCAGAATTTTCTTGTATTGAATTATTCATTCATTCATTAAATTATGTTGTCGCTTCTTCAAGATATTTTATTTTTTTAAAAACAAGAACAAAAAAAAAAGTCAAACACTTGATTAAGGGCCCCCTGGTGGCCATGGGGCGGCCGTATCGACACGGGCACATCAAGAAAGAAACAAGACTCAGCTTGTCAGACGTTTTTTGAGCCAGAGTTTTAGTTGGGTCTGAAGTACCTGTGTGTTTGTGTGACTAAAGTGGAGCTCGAGTCTAAGTCCCGAGTGTGAGTTCCATGTCTGTTAGCTCGTCGTGGGGGCGTGGCTCTGCTTGTGTGCTTCAGGGAGAGGTGGAGGAGACAGAGGCACCACTGTGGGCAACAGAACATCCAATTACACCTGGATTAGAACCCTGACGTCACTACAAACTACACAGGCTTTGCATTCACTGTAACAGCTAATTCATTCACATTAACGTAGTTTACATTTTTATATTAACATGGTCAACTTTTTTTTTCATTGGAGAATCAGTAGGATTTTTCGGAGCTGTTATGAACACATCACAATGTAAATGACAAAAGTTTTAGATTGTGGAACATCAGGAGGAGCCCAACTTAGTCTCAGAAAATGCTTCTTAATACTCATCTAGATGAGGGAGGAAACATGAGGAGTCCAATTATTAAACTCATCTCAAGGCTTTATCCATTAACGGATGCTGAGTCACCAAAAAGTAATTGTAGCAGCTGAGCAGGAGCATAGCTGTTTGCTAGCTGCTATTGGTTGTGTTAGCCCTGTTAAGATGAAGCCTTGAACTTCAGGCTGCACTTCTAAATGAGAATTTGATCTTCATTTCCTGTCTGGGTAAATAAAGGTTAAATAAATACAACCTTTTTTCAACACACACGCATTTTCAGAATTTTTCTAAAATACTGAAATTACCATTAATAAAAGCACCTATGACACAAATGTGTGTGGTGTGTTTGTTGTAGTCAATAATGAATTAGTGTGCGTTTGTGTAGCTCCACAACAGTTAGGGCTCGTTATTCACGAATCATAAAAGGGTGAAATTGTTGTAAATCGTGGCTGCTGGCGGACCCTTGCCTCTCGTTCAGCAGCAGCAGAACACACACCCGATACAAACGCTCTTATTCACTCTCTTCACTTCACTTTGTTATTAATATGCAGTGAGATTTAAATTCATATCTCAAAACTATTGAGTTGTAACCTCAAAATGCAGGATTCGGAAGAGATGGTAAATGAAAACATATGGCGTCCCTTCTTCTCTGGTCAACTACTCATGAAGTCACAATCTCAGCGATTACTCTTCACAGATCAAATGTGACTTAACCTGGAATTCAGTTGGAGCTGACATGAACCTCCAGCTCTGAGTCCAGCTGAACCAGCCCGATGGCCTCCAGGTGTGTCACATGATGGTAGCCGTAGTTCTGTGTGAAGGTGTCTTTGAATCTCTGGTGCTGACGTCACACCCCACTCTGTGTGAGGGTGACAAACATCTGCAACTGCAATTTAGCACTTCTTAATGTCAGTAATGATGTGATTCATGGTGCATCCCTCCACAGGTTCATGGGGTCAAAGCAGATGCAGAAATGCTTGGTCCTGATGCAGATGATTTCAGTTTAAAGCCTTTTCTACATGTGTGACCACATGCCAAACCAAGCACCGTATAAAAGTGTCACTTTTCCTCTGTGTGCACTGGTATTGGCGATACCAGCCTGCTGACACGCTGTTCTGGTCCAAGAGGTCCCTGGGTGTTAAGCAACAGATAAAAGAGCAGTCATAACAGACATCAGTTCTGCAGAGTAAGAATTTCAGTGGAAAAAACAAAATGGTCGTGCATAGAGCATGTAATCACACTGATAAGCTGACACCAACACGGTGGATATTTGAGATTTTTGTGGTGAAACTGGAGCCAGAAATCCAGGATGACTCACTCTCATGACACTCGGAGGCCTTTATTCACTGAGCCGACTTCTTCTCAGGCATAATGTGCATTTTTACTAGTTTTAGTTATCACAAAAGCTTCTAAAGAGACTCACCTTGGCGTTGTTTCATCAAATAAAAGCTGGCTGGTGTTCTGGCGTGGTGATGTCATATTTCTGTTTATTTAAAGATCATCTGTCTCAAGCAGCTGAATGTCCCTCAAAGTAAAACAGTCCAAACATCAGCAGGAGTAAACTTGACTTTGGACGTCTGTCACTGAAAACACCACCTAAAACTACCTTGTTGGGCTTTGGGGGGGGGGGTACTGATCAGTGGAAACCTTTATTCCTGCTGACTTCACCAATCAGAGTATCCGTGGTCATCAGAGTTGTAGTTGTGAAAGCAGCAGCAGTGTTACCTGATAGCTGCACTTGATAAGACTCACTCAAATATCCAGGATGCCATTGATGTTATTGGTGTGTAGACCCCGCCCACACCAGGTGTGTTTCCATGGTTACCAGGGTGAGGCGTTGGACCAGTTTTTCAGGTTTCAGAGTGGCCCCAATGAGTCAGTGTCCACCAGCATGTCTCTACTCCGAGCGTCAGCGTGACGTGGCGGTGGCTCCATCCCCACGTGAACCCGCCCTCTGACACACACACAACTCAAACTCAACGTGAAAGAACAAATGGTTGGTACAACCATCCCAGTGTGTTCTTTGGAAATCGGCTACAGGAAGTGCTTCATCTCTCCATTCTTCACCAGGGCTGATGTTTGCTTTCAGGGATATCAACTTCAAATTCAGTTCTACCCTTCAAGGATAGGGATTAGAGGGGCATGAAAACTTCTGTCCTGACTAGAAAGGTAACACATAAACATGGAAAGGAACATGGATACTTCAGCTTTGAGTCAGTTATTAGAGTTCCTAAGGCTGAAGCTCACCTGGCCGAGAGCCTCTGCTTTACCTCTGTCTCCTCTTACAGAGCCACCAACGCTGCGTCCTTTCATATTCATTCACTCACTCAGTGGCACATTTTGGTGCTGTTCTTTTGACTGAATAAAAGTCTGACTGGTTTATATCTTCTGCTGTTTCAGTCTTGGCACCGTGGAAGAGAAAGTAACTCTTGGTTGAAATGGATGAGAAGATGAATGAATATGGACAGAAAGATCAGTCACATTTTGTAGGAGGATGAAATATGTGTGTCTGAGGATGTGTAAGAGAACAATAACGTACATACAGTAGTTGTACACGAAAGGGGCACGGCTAGGGAGTTCATGAGATCAGGCCACCTTGATGTGTGTGGCAAATCTCTGGTCAGGTGCGCGTTCATATGGATGCAGCCACCTGGCGAGAGGACTAGCAGACGGAGGGAGGGAGAGTTCTTCATTTTGTAGTACGAAGATTCCTGGTTTTGTTCTGAAGGAAGGCTCACTGCAATGGACCAGAGTTTGGAGACACACACCTCCTCCCTGACATGACGGCTTCCTGTTGGACTACAAACACACCTCCTCCCTGACGTGACGGCTTCCTGTTGGACTACAAACACACCTCCTCCCTGACGTGACGGCTTCCTGTTGGACTACAAACACGCCTCCTCCCTGACGTGACGGCTTCCTGTTGGACTACAAACACGCCTCCTCCCTGACGTGACGGCTTCCTGTTGGACTACAAACACACCTCCTCCCTGACGTGACGGCTTCCTGTTGGACTACAAACACACCTCCTCCCTGACGTGACGGCTTCCTGTTGGACTACAAACACGCCTCCTCCCTGACGTGACGGCTTCCTGTTGGACTACAAACACGCCTCCTCCCTGACGTGACGGCTTCCTGTTGGACTACAAACACGCCTCCTCCCTGACGTGACGGCTTCCTGTTGGACTACAAACACGCCTCCTCCCTGACGTGACGGCTTCCTGTTGGACTACAAACACGCCTCCTCCCCTCAGTGTTTTACAAAATTGGCAGTAGAATTTGTGACACAAGTGGATTCAGTTTGGGTTCCAGCTGTGTGTCCTCCAGCAATCATGGGACGTTGTTCTGTAGCTTGTACATGGAACGCTCTACTAAGCATGCCACCTCCATACTGACTGAAATATTGTTATGTCTAGAATAACAATAATAGTTTGAATATTTCAGTCCATGCAAATGTGGCCATGGTCATGTCAGAGGCGTCTGAAGATCACATGATTCCAGTGACTGTTGGAAGTTTGATGACTGGAAACCAGCAGAGAAGTTATTTAACAGCATCTTTCAGAAGTCCGGGGGCACTGACATTAATATTCTACTGATAAAAACTCATGTGGTGGGTTTTTATTTTAGACTGGCTGTATTTTAGGCACATGATGAAATTTCAAAAAAGAGTGAAAAATAAACCAAGCTGTGCCCTGAGGCTTTGTCTTCCTCGGATCTGTTGAGTTTAGTCAGAAGTCTAAAACCCCGGGGATGAAGTTTGTATGAAAACAGACAGAAGAACAGCAGGAATGATGCCTTGAATTTCTGTAGGTTTATTTGCCTTGAAAAAGTAATGATCTGCTAAGCAAACCTCCCTATTTAAACTAGATTACTCTCACAACATAAGTAGGTATTTTTACATGACAGTTTGAGGGAAATTAAAGTTTTTAATGTTCAGTTTCCCGGTTTCATCAAATATCCTTGAATTAACCACTCAATTGAATACATGCCAGAGGTGGTCTTGACCTCCGCCCCCACCCGCGTTCACCTGCTCCTCTGTATGGAGCCTGCAGGTGCTGGGAGATTATCTGGTAATATTACAGTCAAACCGTGTGATAATCAGCTGATTGCTTCAGCGGGGCAGTGGAGGAAGTTCAGAATGATCCCATCAGATCTGGTGGGTCTCGTCGACTGGACACATCTGATCAGCTGAGTCTGAGGACACTCTTTGTTGTCTGCCTTATTTAAACCTGCCTGCCTGCAGCTGATTCTATTAACAGCAGCAGCTCAGGAGACAACAGTTCAGGTGTTTACTGATGCTTGTTTTCTCCAGCTGCAGCGCCCCCTGCAACTGGAGAACCACCAACGCAGTCACACAGTAGAACTCGTCATCATTCAACCCAGCACGCCCAGACTGAAGATCCCCTCATGATGCTGATGTCTGATCAGAGTTACTATGAACTGCGAGTACGACACATGCTGCAATAGTCTTGTTAATACTCACCTCATTTAGTAGTTGGACATCAGTGATTGATGAATTTGATCAGAATCTCAACAAAATCTTCCATTTTCCAATGGCAGGAAAACGCAGCATTAAGATTGGGTCAAAACACCATTTTTAGAATCAATATGGTGGAGCTGCAAAGACATCTTAGACATCCTCCACAGATTTAACTGAATGATCCACCCAGACCCCCAGTCACCTGAGACATGCTTGTCTGTGCTTGCATGGTTTGGATTCATTCTGTTGCCAAAGAGTCAAATCAACTTTATTTGCCTCGTTCATGACAAAACACTCAGAATACACAGGAGCAGAACACCACCCTCCACAGATTGGGTTACACCACGCACTTAATGATGTTGAAAACAAGCGGCGTGGCAGGAAGTGCTGATGTATTTATACATGCAGCGAGTGCTGGTCAGTTATTAATTCTTGGTTCTTTTTGTTTGGTGTGTAGTTGCAGGAGACGGTGAAGAGGAAATTGGAAAGTGCCAGTTCTCCACTTGGCAGAGATCAGGTCAACGGGTTCAGTGATGGTTTCCCCCCCAACAAGAAGGCCTGTCTGGACAACAGCACCGCCAATGGCTCCCCGCTGGACTCCAAGCTGGGCATCAGTGACTCCCTGAACTCCAACGGCACGCACGGGCCAGCAGGTGAGGCATCAGACACCGGTGGGGAGCCAGGCTCAGACTTTCACCGGAAGGAGATGAAGCAGGAACCGGATGACATCCTGCCCATCATGCCGCCATCGGGTGGTGGCAACAACAACAACAGCCTGTTTCCTGACCTCAACCTGAATGAGCAGGAGTGGACGGAGCTGATGGAGGAGCTGAACCGCTCTGTGGCTTACGAGGACATCCAGGATATTCTCAATGATGGCTTTGAGGACCGCAAAGACCCCCTGGAGCTGACGCCAACACCGGGTGGTGCTGCAGTGGGGGGAGGTGGAGCTGGGGGAGCAGCAGGGATGGGGGGACAGTCCTCCCAGGGCCTGCTGCCTCTGGATTTGGGCAGTGTCAAGGCAGAGTTCTCACCTGCCTCAGCAGCTTTTGAGCAGGACGCTCGCACTGGCTCTCCGCACGTCAGGTCCACATCTTCAGGGCCGCCTCCTCACCCCACCAACTCACCTGTTGCATCCTCCTCCGCCTCCTCACCAGCTCTACCCCCATCCCAACCAGCTCCTCCCTCCAGGCAGCACCAACCTCCCCCCAACCATCTACTTCCCCCTGGCCCCCCAGTCCCCAAAGACCTGTCCCCAGCGCAGCAACTTCAGCAGCTGGCTGCCCAGCAACAGAGGGCACAGCACCTCCACAGCCAGCTGCAGCACAAACAGCCACAACCTGGTGCCAAGTTCCATGCTCAGGGTCCTCATGCCCACCCTCCGCCTTGGCCCCAGATGGCCAACCCATCCCAAAGCCCACTGGGGGGTGCCTTTAGCATGGACAAGCCAACAAGCCCCTCCCTCTACCCGCAGGATTTCAACCCTAACACGCAGAAGCAACTGCTCATGTCAGGGCAGCCCAACAAGGGCTCTCCTAAGGCAGGGGCTGGCAGCTACATGTCAGGGGCCGGCGGGCACTCCAACATGCTGGGTCATGCAGCGCCAGGGCCACCTCTCAGCCACCCACCAGCCCCGGGGGCCCAGGCCCAGGCCACCATGCTGAACTACAACAACACCAAACCACTGTCGCACTTTGAGGCGGGGCCTGGACCACCACGGCCCCCCAACACCCAGAGCCAGAACAAGGCAGCGCTTCTGTCACTGCTCAGACACCAGCAGCAGCAGCAGTTGAAGCAGAAGAACAGCATGACGTTCCGCCAGCATTTACCACACACACAGGTATGCCTCTCTCTCCCTCAAACACACACACACACACACACACACACACTGACACCATGATGAGAATTTAACATTTCATCCTAAAATTGACAAAGCACCTTTAACTACCATCATAATGTCAAACACAGCCAGAACGCCTCTGGGTCTATGGGGGCCTTTAAGAACGTTGGGTGGCAGGAGGTTTTTCTCTCTGTGGGGACTTCTGTTGTTGAAGACATCACTTTAACAGGTCGGAATGCTGTAGCAGTTCACCAGGCCGCCATCACGCATGCTTGGCAAAGTAGGCGTCATTCGTTTCTGATGGAACAAATGAAGCTGTTGACACACCATTGTGCTATGTTCTTGTTAGAAAGTCATGTTTTCACCATTCATGTTATCATTTCACCACCGGTCAACCATTTATGACCAGATTCACCTGAACTGTGGATGTATGTGGAACCCACACAGGTCTGTCCAACTCAGCGTAGCCTCCATGGAGACATGTCCTCACATCACAATGCTGCTCCAATTCAAGACGAGGTTTTGGGATGAAATCAATCAAAGCCTTTCTTTTGTACTGTGACATTTTAGGCATGAAGAAACAGTTTCAGTTTTTCAATCAAAGTGCAACTGCCTTTAAAACACGGATGTTATTGGTGTTTTTTGGCTTTGTCATCATTATAAAAAGAAGTGGTTGTCAGTTGATGGTACCTGGTTACAGGAAGGTCAAACAGCAGCTCAGGGTGTCAACGGTTCCTCCGGTAACAGCAGCTGCAGGGATCTGATGTCTGTCTGACTCTTCTCTTAGTGAGTTGTGCTGTGAATTTCCCATGATGGATCCTGGTCCAGAGTGTGTCGATGGATAGGAAGCTGATGGTAATCAGCTGATATGGGCTCCAAATAATTACACTGGCCATCTCCTCAAGAGCCGATCAGTTCACGTGAGAGGGTTTGTCTCTGTGCTGGGAAAATTGCTGCTTCCGTCTGATGGATAAAATCGCTATTTGCAGGAAAGTGTTTGAGGGAAATCCCTCATGGAGGAACGTCAGTAAAGACATGAAACACCTGGAACCCCATCCGACATTTGATGGTCGGTCACGTTGATGAGGATCCTGAGTTTTTGGCTCCGGCAACTCCGTCACATTCAGGTCCTTCACGCAGGTGCCTTGCCTACCAGCAGCCTTTCAGACCATTTTGTTTTGCCTGCTTGGCTTTGTTCACTTGTTCAGGTTCTGCTGATTTAGTGGTTTCCCTTGGTTTATATGATTTTATCATGTGTACCAAGGGTAAGTGGTTACATTTGCTGTCTCTTTGTGATAGGGAGCCTGCACATGGTGTTGTATTTTGAAAATTTACCAAGATTCAGAATGCCGTTTGTGCGTGGACATCCTGTGTGGCTCGGTCTGCTCTGCAGCTTGATGCAGCTTCCATCAAAGTCAGCTCTCTGCTGATTTTGGGAGGTTTGGGAGAGCCCTTTGTTGTTCTTGTTGCAGTATTTATATCCTCTACAGTTGGAGTATGTTGAGAAAGGCCCCGTGGTTGCTCTGTCCATTGGACTAGATTTTTGGTGCCTCAGTTTGGTGTGCTTTGCACATTTACTATTTACCATGTTTCTTTTTTCAGATTTCATTTATTTCATTCCTCAGGGAAACTAACTTCCTTAAATCTGAAATATTAACTGAGAGAGAGAGAGGTGTGGTGGTGGTGTTGCAGTCTCTGCCATTCAATAAACAGTACTCAGTAAATTATACTTCCTGAGAATAAAAATGAATAAAGTGAATAAAAATGCTGCATGATAAATAAACCCAGTGATTGGCTTGAGTGTCAGCAAGTATTGCTTTCAGAAGTCCTGGTCGGAGCAGCGTCAGCGCCTGGAGATGAACGATGTGTGTTCATGTGCTCACACCTGTGTGAAAGTGGACTGAACGCAGGTGTCACAAAACACAGGAGCATCTTCTTTTCCTACCTGATCACCACCTAACTAGCAGGGTTGGGGGGGGGGGGGGGTGAAATGGTAAATGTTACAGTCCTGGCATGGAAACCTGATGATATTGCCTAAAATCCCAGCATGAGCCAATGCATCAGCTGTTTAGACCTGAGTTAAAACTGTCAAGTATGTCCTGAAGGCGGCGCTAGAGTCGGGTCAAGATGCCATTAAACCTGTGGAAACCATCTCGAGTCAAACTGGTCAGCAGATGTACTGTTTTGAACCCAGCAGGTGCAGATGGAGACCAGTTCCAAGCCGGTAGGTTCTGAGTGGAGGTGAAGTCGGCTGCAGCAGTGGAGCTTTTGTTCAGCTGCTGGGCTTCAGACCAGGACCCCCCCCCCCCCGTGTCCTTCGCCTGTGTGTGTGTGTGTGTGTGTGTGTGTGTGTGTGTGTGTGTGTGTGTGTGTGTGTGTAGCAGCTGGTTGCTAAGGCTCACACTGGGGGTGAAGGGAGGCGATGACAAAGCAGCCTTTCATATTCTCTCCCTCTGTATTTAAATATAGCTGCTCCTGCTTGTAATTTTCCTCTGGGCAGACGGGACGCCGTGTTCCTGCTTTACACTTGATTATCTCAACTGTTGATCATCCTCGCTGCAGCTGAATGTCCACTAACTTTAGTTTCACAAATACGGTGGTAATTTGTCTAGTTCGAATCCAACTCAAGTAATTAAAGTCGGAATCCGCTGTTGCGATTTAAACTGATGCATCGTTTTAGTGGTGGCTGGGACCTCAGTGAGAGGAGTGAGGCACATTTAACGCATTCATAACTGGCGTGAGCTTCAGCAGCTTGAGTGACTGGATTAAAAAAGCCATGTCAAACAAAGCTGAAGCATGTGGCAAAGAAAATAAACTCTGAATACATTCACACAACATTGACAGCTGATGACTGATTAATAACCCCAATACAATGACATGAGATCATGAAGCAAACCTTTGAGATTACAAAGTGTGTTTTTATTTCAAATTACTTAAAGAATTCCTCTGGTAGAAACTTTCAGAGCTCCATCTTCATTTCCTCCTCTGCAGGACCAGAACTCCTACCCTGCTCCTCCACATGTTCCGGGTCCAGCCAGTGCAATGGCTTCCACGCCCGGAACCAACTCCATGGCTGCCCAGCCAGGGGCAAACGCCATGGCAGGTAACCATGGTAACACAGCATACCTAAACAACCAGGCGGTGGTGGCGGCAGCACTGAAACAGCATCAGCAGCAGCAGCAGTACATGCAGAGGCAGCAGCTCTTGGCTGAACAGGTATGCTACAACTGCATCAGCCAATCAGGAGGCAGCGTTCAGTGTTAAGTAACCTAGAGACTTTATCTCATTACTGGAAACTTTGAATTATCAAGTAAAACCTGCAGAGCACATAACAGCAGCACTGCCATAAGTTGTCCACCAGAGTGAGCTGTGTCCCTCCCAAAGAAATCTCAACTCACTAGAAGTTTGAGAAACAAACGTCCACTGGTATCACTGGAGATTAACAGGGTTTACTGGCTCGTTCTGTCTTGGCCTCCCACACAGAAGGTTTTAATGGAGGTGGTAAAATATGTCATGATCAGCTAGAATCACCAGGACGGATGTTGGTTTTTATTTTGCAGCGATTATGTTGATAAGTATTTTGGTTTCTGCTCCTGATCTGATCATGTGACTGTCAGGAAAAGCAGCGACAGCAGGACCAGCAGCTGCAGAGGCACCTGACCCGGCCTCCTCCGCAGTACCAGGACCAGCCAGGACAGCCAGCCAATCAAAACCCCTTCCCACAGCCGCCAGTCAACCAGTTTACAGGTGAGACTGACTCATGAAGAACACACTTCAGTTGGAGGTCAAAGGTTAAGAGATTATCTCCATCCACCAAAGTGTCCCAGTACAGAGTTTAATCTTACACCCGATGACGTTATTGGCATTTTTATGTGGTTTGTTTCCTGGAAATTGCAACACCTGACAGACGGACTACCAACTGTCTGACTGGACACAGTTCCCTCTGCTGTTACCACACATCCAACCTCGACATGCCAAACGAGGAGATAACTCCGGATGATGGACACCTTCAGGTGCATCCTGTGGTGGCGTTGAGCTGGCGAGGCTCAAATGATGTCAGGGATCGTTAGGACTCAGGACAGTGGGACCCGAGCTACCCAGTAGATGTCTGCGTATGAGGAATCGACAGACACTCAGCCACCAATCAGTTGAGACTCCTCGCCCGGACCAGCACGAGGGTTCTGGAGGAACGTTGGAGGTTCTAGTTCCTTCTTTGGAGGGTGTGAGGTTTTATGATTGAGGCGTTAAAGCCCTCAACTAGAGTGGTAACAGTTCAGGATCAGAGTTGTGGCTCGGTACCCTGAGAGGACCAGGACTCTCACCAGAGGTCTCGTGGCCCCGCAGTGATGAGGAGTTTTTTGAAGAATTGTGTCTCAAACATAAAGAATCCATCATGGCGCTTATTGAAATTTGAGACGACGCCACTTAAAATGTGGCTTCTTAAAAACAAGTTATCATCAATACTTGAAGTTTGAGTTCCTCATCTTGTCCTGACTTATGTTGGAGCTTCAAGCTCGAACATTAATAAACTTTAAAAACAGTGGTGGCACCAGCAGTGAATGGAATTATGATTTATTGTTTATCAAGAAAAAGGTGACATTTGGATTTAACAGTACTCTGTTTTTCTATTCCGTTGTTGATGGCAAGATGAATTCCAAAGAACTTGTAAGGGTTTGTATCAAAACAAATGTTGTGGTCCTCAGCGGCTCTGCTGCTGCTGGGATGTACATTTCTCTTACATGCAGCATGCAAATGATGTTCGCTGCTGATTTGACTGGAAAATGACGAACTGTTTAAGGCCGACTCTCTTCGCTGCTGAAAAGTCTGAGTGATGTCATCACGTCGGGCTTCCGTAGCAGCTGGATAACCAAACCTCAAAAAACAGCAATGGGATGACTTCCTGATAAGAAACTTGACTTAGAGCTCCTTCCAACACGGTGCTTCACGTCAGGGACTGAACTCACTGAGACTCAAGATGAAACCACATGACTTGACGCTTCAGTTTTCCACTGAAAGTTTTTGTTGTTGATAGAGAAATGACGTTAAGCAATCATAACACCAATGGCACAACTCCACCTCATAATACTAGTTACCTTAGCCCAATGACTGCTGGTGGGTGGGAAGTGTTAGCATCAGCTAGCTCAGGTCCAGGCTAGTTAGCTCAGCCCAATGACTGCTGGTGGGTGGGAAGTGTTAGCATCAGCTAGCTCAGGTCCAGGCTAGTTAGCTCAGCCCAATGACTGGTGGTGGGTGGGAAGTGTTAGCATCAGCTAGCTCAGGTCCAGGCTAGTTAGCTCAGCCCAATGACTGCTGGTGGGTGGGAAGTGTTAGCATCAGCTAGCTCAGGTCCAGGCTAGTTAGCTCAGCCCAATGACTGCTGGTGGGTGGGAAGTGTTAGCATCAGCTAGCTCAGGTCCAGGCTAGTTAGCTCAGCCCAATGACTGCTGGTGGGTGGGAAGTGTTAGCATCAGCTAGCTCAGGTCCAGGCTAGTTAGCTCAGCCCAATGACTGGTGGTGGGTGGGAAGTGTTAGCATCAGCTAGCTCAGGTCCAGGCTAGTTAGCTCAGCCCAATGACTGCTGGTGGGTGGGAAGTGTTAGCATCAGCTAGCTCAGGTCCAGGCCAGTTAGCTCAGCCCAATGACTGCTGGTGGGTGGGAAGTGTTAGCATCAGCTAGCTCAGGTCCAGGCTAGTTAGCTCAGCCCAATGACTGCTGGTGGGTGGGAAGTGTTAGCATCAGCTGTCTAGCCTGGGTCTCGGCTCTCTATGGATGGTGGACAGAGAAAGGCTTTTGTTGAAAGTGGGCCTGGTCCCTTGAGGGTTTTAATTACCAACTTTCTCTTTGCTGTTTGTGTCCTTCTGTCTTCACAGCTTCCTCCCAGCCTATGGGCAGTGTCGGCTCCATGGGAGGTCCCGCCCCTGGACCCCAGCGAATGTTTTCTCAGAACCAAGGCATGATGGGTATGAATCTCAGTCAAGGTGGTGGTCCAGCAGGTGGTGTAGCTCCATCTCCTGCAGCGGGTCAGGCTGACATCAGTCTGCAGCCCTGTGGGGGCGGAGGGGGCGGGGCTGGTGTGGACGTCCAGCAGGTGCTGTACAACAATATGAACCTTCATCCCAACCTCCCGAGCCACCCCTCCCAGCAGGCTGGCCTGCAGCGCCAGCCTTTGGGCTCCATGAGTGCCGCCTACAGGCAGAATCTCATGGCTCAGCAGCAGCACCTGAAGGCGCAGCCAAATGCCGCCATGTTGAAGCAACAGCAGCTGGCAGCTGCTGCCGCTCGCATGCCAGGCTCCATGCAGAGCAGCATGGGCGCGAATCTCCCTGGCTCTTTGCCTCAAAACACCGCCTGGCAGCAGCAGCTTGCCAACCAGCCTCCATCCAGCAATGCCAGCCTGCCCCCCAATGCCTTCAACAACCCCCCCAACACCTTCCACATGCAGCAGCAGCCTCGCATTCCCAAGATGTCGCCAGGTACTGCAGCGTTTGGTGCCAACCCTGCCGGTCGTCCGATGGGCGGCATGAACCCCGGGCAACAAATGATGCAGACGAACATGGCGGCGGCCCAGCAGAGGGCTCCACCCAGCTCTCAGAGTCTGGGGCAGCAGCAGCCTCAGCAACAGGCCAGTCAGAACCAGGCTGTCCTTCCTGAGCTGGTGGCATTCGGACAGCCTCAGGGCAACGGTCGCCAAGGACTGCAGTGTAACCAAGGTTACCAGGTGAGCAGGACTGCCAATCAGCAGCAACAGGTATCGTTCGGATACAACGTGGCATCTGGTAGCTTCGCTGCTGAGAGCGAGCTGGTGGACTCGCTGTTGAAGGGTCAGAGCACCCAGGAGTGGATGGCTGACCTGGACGAATTGCTCGCTAACCACCACTAGTCCTGACGCACCTGGATCACCTGAGGGCTGCTGAGCCGACGGGAGTTCTCGGCTAATGATGAGGAACAGCGCCCAGTCGGCCGACGGCAACTGTCCGTATCTGTCTACTGTCTGAGTTTGCTCGGAACATCCTGCTGGCTGGTAAACCCGGGAAGGTCGTTGAATGTTTGTTCTGACCTGCTGTTGAGTTTCTGTCCTGTTACAACGGAATGATGTCACATGTTATGATGTCACATGTTATGATGTCACATGCTCATTTGATCCGGTTGCATCACATGTGATGTTTAGCTGCCGTAGTTGTGATGAAGACACAATAATAACATTGATGTACCTGCTGGTGGACCGTGAGAGCCCAGTCCACAACACCAGCCACTCGCTGACTCTGGCGTGCAGCAGCAAGACGATGGTGACCCCCTCCATCGTCAGGGAACGCCAGAGGTTCCGAATATATGAACCCACTTCCTGATGTCTTTAAGCTTCTGTTCTTAGGAGAATGACACCAGAATCCATTCAGTAATCTGTCAGTTCAAACAAACTCACCTGGTAGAACAGAAGTCTCAGCATCCACGCGGCACCGCGTCTCTCCAGCACCAGTCTGCTGCTTCTGTCACTAACAGGTCTGAGTGGCGTTGACCTGTCCAAAGTTCAACTAGTGTAACCAATCAGATGCATCAATACTAACACTGATGCTGAATGCACATTTCATTATCTATAATCTTAATATATATTTGTGCTGTGGAACATGGATTTTCTTCATCCTGATGTCAGAATCACAAGGAAAAACACCGCCAGAGCTGCTCACTGATTCATCCTCATGTCCTCAGACATCAACGCCTCGTTTCCATATTCGGACGTCCGGAGTCTGTGGAGGTCGTTTGTTCATCCTCATAAAACCCTCTTGTGTTCAAGAAGCTCCACCTTCCATTTAATGTGGTCTGATATTTGTCCTGACTATGTGGGAAAAAAATGTAACTTGGGCTGCAGATGTTTCCTAGCAAAAACAAGCTAACCAGCTAGAAGTGAGCTAACAAGCTAATGCTGTCCCCGAAGTCTTCCAGGTGGGAAATCCACATGTCTGACCTCAGCTGGGGCTGCCAAGTCCAGAGTCCAGATGTTCTGACATGGAAACAAGGCTTTAAAGTTTCAAAACCAGCTCTGCTAGGATCTGCACCATGTGACTGAAGTCTGGTTCGCACGTTGTCTCATCTGACCGAAAGCGATGGCAACCTTTTTAGGTTCTTTTGATGGGTTTTTCATGCAAGTTTGAATGTAAGAGAGTCAATGTTTGTAAATGTGGCTTACAAGCGTGAACATTTGTTGGCTGGCATCAGTACGCTATTCACACCTGTTAAGATCCATCCTGAGCGATCAGATCGCGAGTGTCGGCCTCGAGGGAGCTGAGATCTGGAGGAGGAGACACGTGCAGACATTTGACAGCCGGTGTGAACGATGGCGTCCAAGTAGCAGGCGTGATCAGGGGCTCTGGCTGGCCTGCTTCCTCTGGTCGTCCTGACGCTTCAGTTCTGTTCTACCAGGCTAGTGAGCTACACACCATCCCCGTCTGTGTGTACACGGAGGTTTCCTGAGGCCTGCTGGACGCCGCCAGCACCTGCTCCGGGTCAGCGGCCTTCACATTAGTCGTGAACACAGCCTCCGGTGCTGCGCCCAGTCAGCCGCTGTGGCCACCAGCATGAAACATCCCGGCAGGCTTATTATCGTTAAGTTCTCCAGCAACCAACATGATGGAGTCACATTCTCACAAGATGGTCGTGATGACACGGTCGCGTGCTTCCCGACATCGCAATCGTCGTGCTAACAGATGTCTGCAGTCTGAGAGGATTGTTGGCCTGCGAGGCAGAATGTTACATCACGTCGCTATGATGTCAGAGAAGGCGCTCGACTCGACGCCTCCCGTGTCATGGAGGTCAACCTGAACCTTCCGGTTCAGCAGCAAGCCTTTGTTTGGTTTCCAGCGATGGAGTTTGTTGTTCTGCTGTTGCTCGCGCTGACAGATCCGCGCTCCTCTTCCTCCACTGTTGATGGCGGCCATCTTTGACACTGACTGGGCGAATCAGCACTGATGAACGTCACATGTGGACCACACATGAGGCAGGTGACAGGCGCTCTAATCAGCACAGGTCGTCGATGACCGAGATACTCAGATGTTGTTTCTGGGTTGCAACATCACCACAGCTGGCGTGTCTGGATCATGACATCATCAACATGGAGGTCACTTATTTGATTGTAATCAACAGATCAAAGTGATGCTGGTAGAACATCACACTTGCGTCTTCGCGTCATTTCGTTACAAGAAGAATCAGCGTTGTGTTGCACTCAACCTGCCGCTGCGTCCTCTCAGGCTGCAGATGGCGAGTCGGAACGATGCTCGTGGCCGTCGTCAACGCGGTTCGGTGGTGGTTTTCCAGTTGTCGTTCTTTGAAGCGGAACTGTGACACGCTCGCCCGATCTACTGTACTCTTCTTCAGATGTGCGTTTGTTCGACACACCTGTTTTGTTTGTGATGATGTTGTTGCTAAGCGACATCTTTGTTTGTTTTTTTTCATCTGGTGATCCTGCAGCTTCCTGCTCGGCGTCCTGGCGACCTCTGGTCGTTTCTGTGTAAATGTATAAATCTATTTTTTTGTATGTACGCCTTTCTAATGATCTGGAGAACATAGATGTTATTTTTATATATTGCAGCTGAGTTTTGTAAGTATTTTATACTTTTGATATGGTTCTCTGTAAAACAAGAGTATTATGTAAATATAGTTCTTTAGAAACGAGCTGCTTCGTGTTTGTTTCTGTGTGTGTGTGAGTGAGTGAGAGAGAGAGAGAGAAGTCATGAGATTGAAAGGAAAAACATTCTTAATTTCCTCAACATGGTAACTTTCCTCCTCAAGGGACTTGAGTGTCTTCTTGGACTTTTACTTGCTGACTCACTTGACGCCGCGCCGGAGTGAAAACTCACGCGTGATTCCTGTTGCAGGAGTTTGGTTCTCAGTCTTTGGAGTGGTGAGAGAACTTCGGTTCTGATCCGGTGCTTTATGAATCTAATCCACCTGACGCCACTTTGTCTGCACTCGCGTCGGGCCGGCGTGACGACATCGATAACATCGCCGTTCCTGGTTTGTGTCTCATCACTCATCAACAATGAAGAACATAACCCTTCCTGACTGGTGGGCATTTCCAACGGTTTTGGTTGTAGAGAAAAACATCACTTTTTCCGAGTCACATGTTAAGGTGGTCTTGGGCTCGTATTGATTGTGAACACCTGGTCAGCTGGTACTGTGGTCGTGCTTCAGACCAATCAGGAGCAAAGATATAAACAACAGTGTAACTGACAGAAGAGTCGGCAGCAGTTGTGGAGGGTCAAAGGCCACAGTTGATGCTCTGACCGCCGCCTTCACTGGCTTCTACATGTTGACCCCATGCTGCCCCACCTCTTCAGTGGCCCCACCCCTCTTTCCTGGCCCCTCCCACCAGTATGTGTACTCCAGTGTCACAGTTCCAGCTGGTTGTGTGCAGACATGGTGGCTGAGGAGGAGGCGGTCGGGCTGGCCGCGGTCACCGTCCTGGCTGCCCTTGAGCAAGGTATTGATTTATTCCTGATTTATTGATCTGATTAGGAAGTCAAACATGCTGAGTCGTTGCAGCCGTCAGGTTTTTACTGTCTCCTGATGTTTGGGAGAATTTCTTCTCTTTCCTGCTGCAGTTGATTCACTCAAAGTACTTGAGCCTCTAAATGAGGCTCCGCCTCTTCACTCACCTGCATGGTGATGGTTCACGTCGCCGCCATCTGAGTGTGGTTTTTAGTTCAACTGAGCTCCAGTTTCGGGCTGATGGAGTCGAGCCTTGTCGCCCCTCTCATGATGTCACTGATGATGTCACAAACTCCTGTCATTTGAGACATAATCACATTTTTTTATGGAAGCCACTTCCTGACGGGGAGAGGGAAAAACAATGAAGAAACGATGAAACGTGTCATTTATTCTTTTACTGGAGGAATTTTTCTTCTTCAGATTTACAAATGATGAAGATGATCTAACAGCTCAGTTTCACGGGTGTGGCGTTCATCTCTTCCATCGATTGACTGCAGCAACCACAATCTTCCACCATGTTTGTAGTCCATTAATTGCTGGCTCTTCCTCTCCAGCCTATTTCTCCCTCCAGGTGATCCACGCCAGAAGGAAGTTCTCGGTGTCTCCGCCCGCCACCACAGGACCGCCAGCGTTCGAGAGAATCTTCAGAGCTCAGTAAGACAAACCTTCACTGGAACATCACAAAGGCGTTTCCTGTCTCAGGGAACGTGAGGACACTCACTGACCAGCGTCCCTGTGAGTGTCTCACTCATGGAACTACAATTTTCTGTAGATGGACTACAGAACGGCCATCTTAGTCCAAATGAAACTTCATCACTGAGGTTGAACTGAAAATGAAAGCTGGCAATCACAAAGGTGACAGGAAATGATGTCACACTGAGACTGTTTGCTGCCTCCTGTCAATCATATTTATCCCAGTTATTACTGTAGGAAATGATTGACACATGAATGACTGACCGGTGTGTTTGTCCACAAATCTACTGTGACATTCTTCAGCTTCATTCTTCAGATTCTGGTTACCGTGGTGACATCTCAGACATCAACATGTCTATGATCTTCATTAAACGCCAGCAGCAGAACTAAAACTGCAGTTGTCAACTCTCTAGACTCTAGAGGATCTCTGCTCCCCTGGCGGTTCTGGTTCTGGCTTCGGTTCTGCTCCAATCTCTGATGGACGGAACCCAGATTCACTTCTGGTCCCTGGTAAGAAAAAAACCTCAAACATTTTCAAGTTCAACCTCAGTGATGAAGGAATAGTTTCACGACAAACAAGGTGGAGAATCAAAGATGGCCACTCTGTAGTCCAGCTACAGGGCATTGTAGTTCCACGAGGAAGACACAGGCTCAGTGAGTGGTGCTGAATTCTCTCGGTACCGCTGCCATCTCCTCCTGCCCACCTTTCACTCGACCCTGTGACCTTTGCCATGGGATATGGAGGTTGAAAGGCCAGCAGGAGGAGAGAGGAGGGCCCAATCAAACACAGCCTGTGACCTTCCTCACAGGCACCAGGCTGCGTCCCAATGGCCAAGCAGGTCTGATGGCAGGTCTCAGAGCAGGTCGGAGGCTGTCCCAAACCACAACTGGCGCGAGTAGCGACCTACTTCTCAACCTAAATTCCAGCCTAAACACGCCCACATTGTAGGTTGGTTCAGGTGCATCCTACGGAGCAACCTATGGCCCACAATGCACCACGGACTCCTTCTTCGTCCCCTAAAAACTTGTGGACCCGCAAGCAGGCGTGAAAGTGGCTTAAAAGTTTTGCCGGAACTGTACGCACTTTGGCGTGCGTAAAAAAACAAAACTGCATGCCCAAAGGGCGCGCCGCCAACCAAGTTTTATGGTCTTTAATCAGTTTTGGGTGATTTTTTTATTCCAGTTTTCAAGTTTCTGTTCCCCACACAGTACAACACCCATTGCCACGCCCTTCCCGCGCTACCCCTGGAAATGCTGTGGAAAAGCAGTGGCCACGGGGCTAACAGCATCAGGCTAGCAGGTGGGGCTTTCGTTGGTTGCCACTTGGCAATTCGGACGCAGCCATGGTTTCCATTGTCTGACCCTTGACCTCGTCACACTGGCTCCTCCTCTCCAGACTGGAGAAATGGCACCACCTGCTGTTTAATTGTCAGAAGTTGCCTTGATCTCAGTGGTCAGCTGCTGCTGTGACACCAGAGTTTCCAGGAGTCCAGGACGTAGACTAACCAGGTTCTTCCTCTGTCTTCAGAACCAACTGCTCCGAGTACTTCCCCATGTTCCTCGCCACGCTCTGGATGTCAGGACTCTTCTTCAGCCAAGGTGACTTCACCATCATCATCATTGTCACCATCATCTTTAGTCACAGCAGAATTACAATGTGTGTGTGTGTGTGTCTGTCTGTGTGTGTGCAGGCCTGTCTTCCCTCTGCGGTCTTCTCTACCTGCTCGGACGCCTCTTCTACTTCCATGGATACTCGCAGTCGGCCCAGCGACGGTAGGTGGCGCTGCTTCCCTCATCAGACTCTTGAGCTGAAGCTGCTCGTGTTGATCCAGGTTTCAGCCTGGCGTGAATCGGATCTTTCACTGAAGGAGATCAGGAACGTGATGATGCGCTGACAGGAGAAACGTGTGTGTTTCAGTTTGGCGCCGCTCTACTTCTGCGCGCAGGTTCTTTGGATTCTGATTGGTCTCTCATCGTTCGGAGTCTGTCTCTCGTTCTGCCGGGTTTACCTGAACCTGAACCTGCTGCGGTGGCTTGGCTCCGCCCTTTGACCTCTGACCTGGTCCGACCTGAGTTGAGCTGCCCTGTAAGTTTCTCCTCACTGAGGGTTTGGCATCACACGCACGTCCTCCTGTTCTGCTTGATCCGAGCCGTTGCCGCTTCAACATCCATCAGAGGAACGTGGTGGAAGTCTCCGGTCATTACCAGAACGGTTCTACTGAGAAATATTTGGAACTGCCTAGTTTAACTTGTACTGGAGTAATATTACACTACTGTGCTGCGACTGCTACCATACACCAGTGCAGATGTTCACATCTGTTTGTTCTTGTTGGTAAATCTGTTGACTATGGTTTGTTCTGGTCTCATGTTCTGGTCTCATGTTCTAGTCCCATGTTCTGGTTCCTGCTGGTGACGCTTCAGTCCTGGTGGAGGTGAAACCCTGTTCTGTGTGTTGTGTCGGGCTCACATTTGGCCCCTGGACCAGCGAGAATCCAACAACCATGGAAAAAGATTTTAAATGTCAAAGGAACATATTTGGTTCTTCCTTTGTTCAAACTACATCCTCCTCACAGGTGGAGGTGAAGGATGTCCTACAAGACACCTGAGAAAAATACTATAATATGAACAAACACCAGCAACATTTTACTGTGAACTTGAGGGCATGATCTGAACACACACACACACACACACACACACACACACACACACACCAGCTGGTATGGAATGTGAATGTGATTATTTTTAGCGTGTGTGTGACAGACAGAGAAGCAGCAGTTGTTTTCACTATCAGAAGAACGTTCCATCCAAAAGCAGCTGCTTCACTTCCTGTCACCTACGGTGATGTCATCCAACAGGCCCCGCCCCGATGAGAACCTCAGGAGTCACGGTTCTTGTGCTTGGCAGAGGTGTTGCGTCCTCCAAAGGTTTCTTGGTGATGGTGCGGCCCAGAGGCTGAAACTACAGAACATTCCTACTTCCTGGTTGATCATGTGATAGGGACAAGAACGAGGAACCAGTTTCATCATTAGTTGGTCCCTGAAATGTTCCTGCATGACACAGCAGCTCCTGCTAACATTCAGAAACACATGGAGGCCGTAAAACCTTCTTAACCTTCCCAGCTAAAAACGTGCCCCTTACATAAGAGACATGGAGACATTCTGGGAACGTGGCGTTCTAGTGGGAACATCATATGGTAGCGATGTTCGAAACAGACCTCATTCCACAAACATTTCCTGAACACGCTGCCGCTGTCCATCTGGTCTTGTAAAATCCTTTTGTTCCTTGAGAGGCAACAGTAAGTCAAGCTAGGGAAGTTAGCATTTCCTTGTTTGCTATAATAGAAGTGTCTGGTGACATGCTGCCCCCTGCTGGGTGGAGTGTGCAACATGAGGCGCCAGCTCGTTCCTGTCACACACAAACTTTACCTTCATGGTTTTTAGCTGAGAAGCGTGAGACAGAAACTTGCAACAGAAGTGACTGAGCCTCTGAGCTGGTGAGGAGCTCGATGCTGATTGGCTAATCCTCAGCAACTGATCGGCCTCAGAGTGCACGTGCAGCTCTTAATCTGATCAGATTTACTATGACAGCTGCGGAACAGCAAGGACGCCGTTGGTCCGGGTGTTGCTGAGCATGCTGGGAAGTGCAGCTAATTAGTCTTCCTAGTTCAGCTAGCATGTTAGCATGTGAGGCATGAACCAGTAAGAGATTTGAGTGTCACTGCAAGTCTATTTTCCTGCATTCTGTTGAGGAAAAGACAAGATGTTCTGATCTCATGTTCTAAGTTGTCATCAAAAGGAACTCGTTATGATTAATAATGAATAATGGAAGACATCTGCATTGAGCCGGTCATCCTGAATGTTCCCTGAACGTCCCCCTACTGTTTAAGGAACGCAACATTCCCATGAATGTACCAGTTGTAGGGGAACATTTTCTTTAGGACCCCAAATTCCTCTTTGCTGCAATGGGACCATAAAACGGTCAAGTGGAAAGTTTTGCTGAGGTCATGAAGGGTTCAGCATGTTTGTTTCCTCCTGTGTGGATCACGTCATCGTTCTCCGGTTCTGCCTGAAACCCAGCAGGTGTTTCCATTGGCACAAAACGGCCCACTATCTCGCCAGACAGGAAGCGTCTCGATAACCACATGGTTGAGACGAAGCGGTGAAGGACACGAGGACGCCAGAACGCAGGCCAGTTCTGTGAGACTCATGATGATTTTAAACAATAAAACACTCAGACGTGGGAAATCCTTCTGGTTATCTGATTGGCAGGTCGAGTTCAGGCGGGTATTGACCGCTCACTCTCATTCTCACTCGCAGCAGAACACCGCCAATGCTCGGTCCAGGAAGTGAGCGCTGCCAATGAGGGGGAAAGAGGCGGGACGAGTTCTGCGGTTGGGCATCATTGGTTGGGCTATGGGAGCTGGTAGCATCTTGGTTGACTAACTAGCTGTCCTGCTAATGCTAGCTAGCTAATGCTGAGGTGCGATGGCTTCTGCTAGCCTCCTCCTTCCAACTGCGTGAGCCGCTGCCACTACGAAGAACAGAGAGGGTCAAAGTTCAACTCACACAGGAAGTGACTGTACTGAGTCAATACGAACGGTCTTCATGACGAATACAGAACATCGAGCTGTTTATCTGCCATGTGACCAGCAGCACCTCTCAGGTCACACTCAGGTGAGTCAGACTGAAATCTGACTTCAGCTCAACTGCAGAAGAAGACGGGTGATAACAGAGTAACTTCAAGTTACAGAAGTAATCAAAGTACAGTTTGGAGGGTGGCGTTCTCAAGGTGTTCGCTCCACAGACTCACGGCAGAATTTTAGCTTTGGTCTCAGGTCATCGCACAATGGGACAGAACCTCAAAATTCAACCCTGCTGAGGGTCTTCCTGTATTCACTGGTGAAACTGGTGAAACTGGTTGAAGATCAAACACCGGACGAGTTCTGATGACCTGCAGCATCTCAGGGGTTGTGAGGATGTTTGGGCTGTAAAAGAACATCATAGAATAGAATAAAATAGAAAATAATATAATTAACATGTCATATAGGTATATAATATAATATGAAACATATAATCCTAATTTAATAATATACAGTATCATGTATATATAATATAATAATATAAAATGGAGGCTGTAAGACAAAGCACAACAACCGCGTGGTTTCTTAACTTGTGTATAAAATCACATCGCGCAGCATCAAAGATCAACAAACTTCTTTGGTTACGAAGGTGTGACTTCCTGCTCAGCTTCTCTCGACTTTACGGTAACAGTTTAAATTAGACAATGGAGCCTCTACTGCGCAAGTCACAGTCTGAAACCATGCTGCCTTCATGAACAATGGGAAATAATGTGATTCCCATAGGTGTGAACGCTGATTTATCTGTGAATTTTATGGTTAAGAAGCGTGTTTTGCGTGCCACGTGTCTCTCGTGACGTCATCGATTTCTCTGGGATTCTGAAATAACGTTTGATGACGTACATTATGACGTTTTTCTGTGGCGTTACGGACCTAGTTAGAGGTTGGGTTCGGGCCCTGCAGGCCCTGAGACTTGAGCCCAGAAAATGAAAGTGCTTAAAACTGTTGAATGAGGGAATTAAGCGAATCATCGGAAGAGGAGGTGACGACAAGAATAAACGCTGGTAGGAACAATCAAACACTGGAGCCTCGTCCGTTACCTCTTAATCAGTGTGAACTCGGGGTTTCCGCGGCGCCCCTGAACGCAACAGTGTGAAAAGCCGAGCGGTGAGTTCACGGGAGTTCTCACGGACAGTTTGAAAGTTGCCAGCGGCGGCGTGGAGACGCGGGACCTACGAGGAGCCGAGCACCGCGGAGGGAGAGCGGCTTCCCAGCGACAGCAGACCGGGGACGAGGCATGGGCTGCGGCCAGAGTAAGGTGAGACCCCCGGGCAGGTGCCGCGCCGAGCCCCGGTAGCAGCGGAAAGTTTCCCGGGGAAGATGTGTTGCCCAGCCGGTGGCGGCTGTCCGGCCCCCACACTCCCAGCGTGCTGGGGCCGGAGCGACCCCCCCCCCCCCCCCCCCCCGACACCGACACCGACACACCCGGAACACTCACCCCTAAACATGAACCCGCAGGTACGCGGTAGGTTCGGTTAGGAACTCTGTAAAACTCCTGAATCGGCATCCGTTTCTACTCCCGGTCGAGCTGGAGGCTCGGAGCCGGCACCCCCGCTGATGCGGGACTGGAAGTAGCAGCCAAACCTCCGTCGTCTGGTTCCGTCCGTTCCTAACAGTTCCTGCTGGTTTTAACGGAATTTTCCGTCGTTTCGTGTTTGGAACTCCATCAGTTACGGAACTGAACTGCAACTTCCTGTCACGTCTCTGACCCCGCTGAGACCCGGTTCATGGTCCGGTCTTCATGCTCCCAGAGGTCTCGGTTGTCTGGCGAGTTCAGGCTCGGTTCCGGGTTTGTGCTGAAGTTCCTTTTCAGCTTTTTTTTTCATCCAAAACTTTTGAGTTTGGCTCACTTTTCTTCACATCTGAAGCTGATGAGGTGAGGAAGCCAATGATGTAAAAAATAAACCAACTTGGACGTCAATGAATAACCTTTTGTCTGGAAGACCATCAGAGACCCCATAGGGTCCCCCGACCCCACTTTGAGAACCGCTGACCTAAAATATTTCTACCCTTCAGTTGTGTTTTAATCTTTATACCCGAATAAGCGCTGGTTAATCTCATAAGTTCTTGGTCTATCAGGACTTTGTCCAGTTCAGGGGGGACTTGGACGACCTGTCCTCTTGCTGGAGTCTCTCACCAGGGATTAGGGTTCCCAAACGCTGGCCTGAGGGTCTTTTTACTGACTGGATGCCGTTTATGTTCCAACATGTCTGAGAAACTTTGATTTAATCCAACAGATCAACTGGTGATCCGGGAGAAGGGCGGTCGGGTCTGTTGGCAGGTTTGTGGACTCGGAGGTCTTGATTCGTTCCAACTGAGCGGCGGCCTGCTGTCAGACGGATCCTCCTGTTCTGATGACAGAACCAAACTCGACCAGAGTCGGTTACGTAACCTGAAAGCCGAGTAAATCTTTGATTAGCTCAGAATAGAAGCAGCTGAGAGCAGCTCGCCAGCACATGCCAGTGTTACTGGTTTAATGGACCCCCCCCAGTATGACATCATCTGGTTCTCCTGCTGGATGGTTGGGCTCACGTGAAGAAACAAATGGAGGTGATGAGGTGTTTTTGTAGTCCAACAGGAAGCGGTCACGTCAGACGAGGTGTGTTTGTAGTCCAACAGGAAGTGGTCACGTCAGATGAGGTGTTTTTGTAGTCCAACAGGAAGCGGTCACGTCAGATGAAGTGCGTTTGTAGTCCAACAGGAAGTGGTCACGTCAGTGATGAGGTGTTTTTGTAGTCCAACAGGAAGCGGTCACGTCAGATGAGGTGTGTTTGTAGTCCAACAGGAAGTGATCGTGCCAGGGATGAGGTGTGTTTGTAGTCCAACAGGAAGCGGTCACGTCAGACGAGGTGTGTTTGTAGTCCAACAGGAAGTGGTCACGTCAGATGAGGTGTTTTTATAGTCCAACAGGAAGCGGTCACGTCAGGGATGAGGTGTTTTTGTAGTCCAACAGGAAGCGGTCACGTCAGATGAAGTGCGTTTGTAGTCCAACAGGAAGTGGTCACGTCAGTGATGAGGTGTTTTTGTAGTCCAACAGGAAGCGGTCACGTCAGACGAGGTGTGTTTGTAGTCCAACAGGAAGTGGTCACGTCAGACGAGGTGTGTTTGTAGTCCAACAGGAAGTGATCGTGCCAGGGATGAGGTGTGCTTGTAGTCCAACAGGAAGCGGTCACGTCAGGGATGAGGTGTGTTTGTAGTCCAACAGGAAGCGGTCACGTCAGGGATGAGGTGTGTTTGTAGTCCAACAGGAAGCGGTCACGTCAGGGATGAGGTGTGTTTATAGTCCAACAGGAAGTGGTCACGTCAGGGATGAGGTGTGTTTGTAGTCCAACAGGAAGCGGTCACGTCAGGGATGAGGTGTGCTTGTAGTCCAACAGGAAGCGGTCACGTCAGGGATGAGGTGTGTTTGTAGTCCAACAGGAAGTGGTCACGTCAGGGATGAGGTGTGTTTGTAGTCCAACAGGAAGTGGTCGCGTCAGATGAGGTGTGTGTTGTAGGGAACCAGACGTTCTACCAGGAGAACTTCTTCAGGGTTCCCTGGTCGGGGCATTGGAATTCTGAGCCAAGCAGACGTCACCTGATGCTCGTTGAGACAGTTTAGGAAAACAACAGTTTTATTTTAGTAACTTTTCCCTGTGGTTCAATCCAGAACCGGTTCCAGAGCCCCGGTCCGTCTGGCCATGGGTCCAGAGATGTTCCTTGGTTCCAAACTGAGCAGAAAAAACATTTCTCCATTTTTCGTTTCAGGAGTCTTGAGGCTGTTGATGTTCACGGCAACTTCATGTGACTTCTGTGATTATTTGCGTTGCCGTGGCGATGAGAACATCACACTGCTGCGCTCAGTCACCCTGTGCGGTTGTTGTTTGTGTCTCATGACCTTCTTCAGGGCCACGCCCCTCAGGTTGAGAAGATCTGTCCTGCGGGTTGTTGAGCTGCTGCGTCAGTAACTTTAGCTGAGACATAGACACGTGAAGATGTCACGTCTCCTGGAGTTGACGGAGGATCAATCAGTTTATTGATTTGTTGGGATCAGCAGCGTCACGCTGGTGGTTCAGTCGTCGTGAAAGTAAATGCTCCATTTTGTGTTCCATTCATCGTGGAAGTTAGTAGAAGTTAGTAGTAGTAGTTAGTAGAACGATCCTACACACACGGAGCAGGTCAAAGGTCAAAGGCCTGAGCCTGATGTCGCTTTGTGTGTTGCGCTGGTTTGACTGATCAGCTGATTGTTCTGCACCATCGTCATTGGTTGCATGTTGTGAGAAGCGTTTTGTTGGTCTGCTGTTGGCAAGTGAAGGTTGGCGTCTGAATCCTCGTCTGCAGTTGAACGTGAGACATTTGGCGAGTTTGAGGACGTGAACTTGCGTGGCCTCCTGACACGTACGTGAGACCGCCAGACGCTGCGTCTGTTCCCGCCGACCCTGAGGCCTGAAGCCCAGCAGCTGTTTGGACGGCGACGGAAATCATCACCACGTCAACACCAGACTTTCGAGTTGAGGCGGGAAAACGAGTCGTAACTTGACCGCCCGCCAACCGTTGTTCCAGCAGCTGGACCTGAAATCGCCACTGGCGGCCCAGGGACCAGGCCCTCGACTGGGGGCCGTCCTTCTCTGCTTTTTGTCTGAAAATGAAGCAGAGCCTCGTTCAGGTGTTGAAAAGTCTTTGATCTTTCTGCTGTCATGTTCTGTTTGTTAGTCATGGTAACACGCGAGTTCTGGTTCGGGCTGGGCTCCGAGGACGGGGGCGTCACGTACTGTCCTACAGAGACGAATGTGGCGCTTGTTCTTCTTTGGGACCCCAGAATGCAGCAGGAGCCACAACTCAAGTTCTCATAGCAAGAAAGTGGTACGAGTGTTCTCGCGAGTTCTGTTCTGCAGTAAAAGGGTTTGTGGATCCCTGCTCACACGCCTGGATTCAGGACTGGTTTAACTGGAAGTCTGTGGCTGACGTTAGCATCGGTCTCCGTTAGCTTCAAGCTAAATCCAGTAGCTGCTGCTGCACCAGGAGTCGTGAAGGAGGGATGCAGGAGGGAGGACATGCTGGCGACAGCGGAGCTCCTGTTAGTGAGTACCTGACAGGTAAAACACACCTTTGGGTGAATGATGACTGAAAGTCAACTCTGGAACTGTTACTGGCCGCCGTGGGAACCAGCCCCACCCCCAAAAGCTCTCTGGGGCCGGCGGCGTGGTGAGCAGGTGTTCCGTACCGACTGCTGTGTCTGGTGCGAAGATAACCAACGATCCTTTAGCAGAACCAGGTGTCACGCTCCCTCCACGCTCCCAGTGTAACACCATTCAGAGCCGGTTCCAGTCACATGGTCCCACGTGGTCGGACTGGCTTCCTCTAAATGATCCGCTCAGCGAGGAACATCAGGAGCGGCCGGGACCAGCACCTCCTGTTTGTTGGTCTTTTTGGGTCATGTGACACCATGGGGCGGTTCTGTAGCTGTAGAAAGATGGCGAGTTTCTAACTCAGGTTCCACCCCATTAAGTGATGATGAAATGTGTTTGTCAGGAGAACTCGCAGAGACGCCACACAGCTCGGCGCCATCACCGCCTCAACCAGACAACCAATGGCTCCTCAGCCCCTCCCCTCAAGGGTTAAGTCAACCAATGACACGTTCTGAATTAATTCTCCCAAAAAAACGAAAACTGAGATTTCAGTTCAGGCTGGTTTGTCTTTAAGGTGAAGAACAGGAAGTGGCGTGATGACACGCCGCCGCCTCCAGACGGTTTGGAGATTTATGATTCTGTTCATGTTTAAATTAAGTTGTCAGCAGTTTGAGGGCTGAGTTTAGGAGTGTTTATAGTGTGTGTGTGTGTGTGTGTGTGTGTGTTGATGTTCTTAGTTGTTGACTCTCTTCTTCAGATGAAGTGAATCAAACCCTGGGAGGTAGAAGAGTCCAGGGGTTGTGTTCTACTGACTAAAACTGCGGTTCTAAACTACAGGGAAACGCGTCTGTCGATTCAGTCCTTCGGCGGACGGAGAACCTTTCATCAGTTTGTTCTAGACTGAAAACAGGAGAACCGTCACTTATTCAAAGGAGGATTTCATGTCCTCACAAGTCACTCAATGTAGATGAGACCTGTTCCTCAGAGTCAACCCACAGCGCTGTGACATCATTTATGTTTCTGAGGTCACATGTTCAGATTTGTTCCTTAACCTGCAGAGCTGAACGCCGTTCTGATCTGTTGGCTTCCTCACTGAGACGTTCCCTCTCTTCCTGTCGTTTATCAGAAGAAAAGCAAAGGAAAGAAGGGTGAGAAGACGTGGAAAGACGCCAGCCGGCAAGATGGAGGAGGTTTGTGTGTGTGTTTGTGTGTGTGTGTGTGTGTGTGTGTGTGTGTGTGTGTGTGTGTGTGTGAGAGAGAGAGATATCAGTGAATGTCCTCACTCACACAGATTTACCAACATGTCTGACTGAAATTCTTTCACTTCCTTTTTTCTCTCAGCGAGAATCAGTCCAGGGTGACACACACACACTCACACACTCTCTCACACACACACACTCACATACACACACTCACACATACACACACTCACATACACACACACTCACACACACACACTCGCATACACACACTCATACACGCACACTCTCACACACATTCACATACACACTCACATACACACACACACACACTTACAAACATACACACTCATATACACACACTCACACACACTCACACAAGCACACTCACACACACACTCATACACACTCACACACGCACTCTCTCACACACGCACTCTCTCACACACACACACACTCACACACACACTCACATACACACACACACTCACATACACACACACACTCACATACACACTCATACACGCACACTCACACACATTCGCATACACACACTCACATACACACACTTACAAACATACACACTCATATACACACACTCACACAAGCACACACACACTCACATACACACACACTCATACACACTCTCACACACACTCATACACACTCACATAGTCACATACACACATACTCACACACACACTCACACTCACGTACACACACTCACACACACTGACATACACACTCACATACACACACTCACATACACTCACACACTCTCTCACACACAGACATACACATACACACACTCACATACACACACTCATACACGCACACTCACACACACTCACACACGCACACTCTCTCACACATTCACATACACACACATTCACATACACACACACTCACATACACACACTCACACACACACTCATACGCACTCACATACACACTCACACACACTCATACACACTCACATACTCACACACAGACATACACACACACACTCACATACACACACTCACACACGCACACTCACACACACTCACATACACACTCACACACGCACACTGTCTCACACACACTCACACACACTCACATACTCACATACACACACTCTCACTCACACTCACATACTCACACACACTCACATACACACTCACACTCACATACACACTCACATACACACTCACACACACTCACACACACACTCACTCACACACTCATACACACTCATATACTCACACATACTCACTCACACACACACACACACAATCACACTCACTCACATACTCACATACTCACTCACACACACTCACATACACAATCACACTCACACACTCTCACACACACACACACACACACTCACATACTCACTCACACACACTCACTCACACATCCGCACACACACACACACTCATACACACTCACATACACACACTCACATCCACACTCACACACACACTCACATACTCACACACACACTCACACACACTCACTCACACATCCACACACACACACTCACATACACACACACTCATACACACTCACATACACACTCACACACACTCACATACACACTCACTCACACATCCGCACACACACACTCACATACACACTCTCACACTCACTCTCACACACACACACACACTCACATACACAATCACACTCTCACACACTCACATACACAATCACACTCTCACACACACACACACACTCACATACACTCTCACACACTCACATACACAATCACACTCTCACACACACACACACACACACTCACATACACACACTCACATACACAATCACACTCTCACACACTCACATACACAATCACACTCACACACACAATCACACTCACATACACAATCACACTCACACATACAATCACACTCTCACACACTCACATACACAATCACACTCTCACACACTAACACACACAATCACACTCACACACACAATCACACTCTCACACAATCACACTCACACACTCACATACACAGTCACACTCTCACACACTCACATACACAATCACACTCACATACACAATCACACTCATACACAATCACACTCACATACACAATCACACTCATACACAATCACACTCATACACAATCACACTCATACACAATCACACTCATACACAATCACACTCACATACACAATCACACTCACTAACATACACAATCACACTCACATACACAATCACACTTACATACACAATCACACTCACTAACATACACAATCACACTCACATACACATACACACACTCACATACACACTCACATACACAATCAC
>NC_141332.1:27881691-27886691 GCF_037954235.1 Aulostomus chinensis | reverse complement strand
ACCGGACCGGAACCGCCAGCCCGTTAGAGACACGCAGGCATCTTTGTTCAGAGGCAGGATCCCATCTGTGGATGAACCGGAACCTCACGTGATGCAGCCGACAGCGTCGCCACACAAACGATTCTCAGAAACCTGCGAGTCCAAACGATGTCGACCTCAGAACATCCCGATTCAGACGGCTGCTGGGTCGGTTCCTGACCTCTGGTCCATCAGCTTCTGTTTCTGGACTAAAATGAAACATTTGTTGCTCCACGACAGCGAAACAGAGGTTCGTCTCATTAAAACTCAAGAAATCTGATCCAGGACCAGATGATCTGTTCGCTAATAAAGAATCCTCCATTGCAGAAATTAGATTTCTTGCTAAATTTAATGAAGACAAACTTCTTCGCCAATTCCCTATCTTTGCTTTAACTTGCTAACGTGCTAATGAGCGTTTCCAGTCAGCTAGAAACACGCAGAAATCATCAAAAATCTCAACAGTCGATCGTAGTTCTTCTTCTAAATTTGTCCAAATTGCGTCAGTGAGCAAGAGATTTGAAAATGAGCAAGAAGTTATTTTTAATGTTTTTAAATTCAAAACTGTGAGAAAATTCTGAAAAAATCTGCTGTCAGATTTCTTGTACGCAACAAATGTGAAATTGAACAGGTGCTCACCCTCCGTGAGCCCCGGCGCGAGCAGAGCCTGGACGTCAGAACGGCGACTGCACCGACCGGGTTTGCTATTTGTTCAATAATTGAGAGGCGAGGTTGTGACGTCACTTCCTCCGTGGCTGGTTTCTGTAATGGGTCATCAGGCGGTGTCTGCTTGGATGATGGCGGCCGTCTTGATGTGACGGACAGAAGCAGACACACGTGGACGTTACCGGCTGAGAGCCGGTGACGGGAGCTTGTTTCTTCCATCAAATTCCTTCTTGACATCCTGATGACAAACTGGAACCAAACCCAGACTGAAGCAGGTTCAAACCAACCAGCCGTGATTCCTGGGACACGCGTGATGCCAAACGACTCGTCAGCTTCTCCTGACAGTCCTCTGACCCTCTGAAGTGTCTCTGATGTCAGCGGCTCTAACAGCTTCTGGGGCCTTCACAGGTTTCAGAGGCGCAACAGCAGCTGATTGCTGAGCTTCAGTTTGAGTCGGTCAGAGATTCTGAGCGGTTCTGTTCCCTTAGCAGCAGCATCAAGGTAACTGTTCCATGCTAGCTGGAACATGCTAACCTGCTACAATGGAGTTTGCTAACTCAGGACAGTCACAGAGACAACTTGGAGACTGACGTGGAAACGGATTGACTGAACATGGACACTCCACCGGCATTCCTGTATGACATCAACATAGAATATGTTTGCTAGTTTGGATGCTAAGTGTACTACAAGCTAAGGTGGTATTTGTATTGTTGATGTTGACTGAAGTATTTCATTCATCAGAACTGTGTAAAACTACAGAACACAGCACTGCTGACATGTTAGCTCCCGCCACTTTGGATGTTCTCTTCCTAAAATACGTCACCGCCATCAAGACATTTGCAAATCAAGGTGTAAATGTATGTTACCATGACGACTCTCCAGAGGCTGATTTTAGTCCAGATTCAGTTCTCTTTAGCAGCAGTGTCTGGCGCGGTAGTGAGGTTAGCATGCTAACATTCTAGGTACTTGGCATGCCCATTGTTGCCATGGCAACACTCAATACTCATAACTGTTTTTAGCACAAATTGTAGCTCCGGTTCCTGGCTGATGGTTTCTTCACCTCAGCGAGCGAATCCACGGAATCTTTTGAAATTTCGAGAAACGCTGCGCTACGGAACCCGACTGACCCGGTCTCAGTTGTGGCTCAGTATTTTACTGCAAATGTTTTCTTTTAAAAAGACTTGAATGTATTTTTGAAACACGTTCCTCAGTTTGAATCTTTGTTTGTTTGTGCTGAAGGTGACAGCGGTTTAATGAAGCGTGGCGTTGGTCGCGTCCCCTCTCCTGACGAGGCAGGCTTCCTCTGCCTCTGCTCGCTGTCCCATGGTGCCTTGCTTGTTTCTGGCTGGCCTGAATAAAAAAGTGGCAATAAGCTGATGGAACTTGAGCGTCGCTGATTGGTGGGAGATGCCAACGTTCACTGACGGCGACTTTTGTGTCAGTGACTCAAAAGTCAACCTTCACAGATTTTGTCTCCAGCAAGTTTGTGGGCAGAAGTGTTTGCTGACTGTGTGACTGCTCGTTTATCTAAAATTAATCATTAATGTAAGATAAATAAAAAATGATGGCATGAGACCAGCAAGAACTTCTATTCATGTACTGCTAACGAGCCTCGTCAGCGCCAACGGAGAATTGGACTTGTGATGCAACATAGACGAAGAAATGTTCTACATGGAACCCTGGAGAACCTGGGATTTAACCAGTGCACCACTGCGTCTGTTTCCTTGGGAAATGTTGGAGTGACTGGGATACGTAAACGTGTAGCAACGACACCTCGGCCACGCTCAGCGGATGTGAGCTTGTCGAACTGAGATGGCGAGTTAGCAGCCGATTGTGATGGAGTTTGTGTTGAAGAATCAACTGAAATGTTGCTGAGGTCAAAAGTGGCCCTGGAGACAGGATGCGTGTCATAATCGTGTGGCGGCTCTGCACCTCGGTTCGGTTCAGATCGCCATCATCATTTCACTGACTTCCTATTAAAATGTGAACAACACACAGATTCTGTCCAATATTTTGTATTAGCATGCAACTTCTGTTAAAACCCAACGTTTAGAGCCTCCGAACGCCTGAGGGTGATGGTGGATTAGTTTGAAAAAACGTGGTGAGCACCGTGCAGCATCCAGGCTGAGCTCAGAGGTGGAGGGCAGAGATCGAGTGTCTCTGTCCCACAGTCAACAGGCCTGCAGCCGCTCCCTGCCCTGCGCTCAGGCAGCCATCTTGATGTGAAGTGAATCTTGAGCTGGATCCATCTGGCGTGGAGCTGCTCTCCACATCAGAGTTTCAGTGTTCCTTGTTTCATCTTGTTTTTCGTGGAAAATTGCTGTTCCTTGGAAGGAGGTGGATAAGAGGTTCCAGGCTGGTGAGTCATCAAAGAGACGTGCATTATCTGCTTATCAGCCCCTGTACCTGGCCTCACCTGTTACTGAGAACCGCTGAGTCAGCAGAGAGAGACAGGAGAGGAGTTAAGACCATCAACAAACAACTAACCACAACAACAACAGCTACCAATGATAACATCTACCAGCGGCTGAGCATTAAAGTACTAGTACTGGTGCTGCCAACATGCTGATGTTACTGTAGTACTACTAGTACCAGTACCACTAGTTGGAGGAGGTGTCAGCCTGAGGCTCTGTAGGTCTGCAGCCTTCTCCTTCAGCAGCATCAGTCAGGGTTCTGGGAAGTGTACTCGTACTAGTAGTGGTAGTACTACTAGTGCCAGTACTGCTAGTGGTAGTACTACTTGTACCAGTACTTCTAGTGATAGTACGGTACTACTAGTACCAGTACAGCTAGTGGTAGGAGGTGTCAGCCTGAGGCTCTGCAGGTCTGCAGCCTCCTCCTTCAGCAGCATCGGTCAGGGGTCTGGGAAGTGTACTGGTACGACTAGTGGCTGTACTACTAGTATCAGTACTACTAGTGGTTGAACTACTAGTATCAGTACTACTACTGGTTGTACTACTAGTACCAGTACTGCTAGTGGTAGGAGGTGTCAGCCTGAGGCTCTGCAGGTCTGCAGCCTCCTCCTTCAGCAGCATCAGTCAGGGGTCTGGGAAGTGTACTAGTACGACTAGTATCAGTACTACTAGTGGATGTACTACTAGTACCAGTACTACTAGTGGGAGGAGGTGTCAGCCTGAGGCTCTGCAGGTCTGCAGCCTCCTCCTCCAGCAGCATCAGTCAGGGGTCTGGACAGTGAAAAGCACCAGGACTCAGAGGAAGAAGTCCAATCAGTGACCTGCAGCTGTGAGACAGGAAGGAGGACAGGAGGAGGGAGGAGCCCAGTGCATCATGGGAGATCCCCACCAGCCTACAGCAGCAGACTTGGGGGATGGGGCTAGCCAGGTTGACCGTAACTTGTGGGCGGAGCATGCACACAGACACAGGTGCTTCTTGTGATGCGTTGACATTAAATCTAAACAACTCATTGCATCAGAAGACCATCGAGTAAGCCCCGCCCACATCAACATGACCACTGTCCTTCTTTCACAGGTTGTGTGTTACTGGAAACATTAGGGGCTGACATATTTGTGCACAAACACTCAAAATTGATTTTTTCATCTTGTGGAGGCAGGTGTTCTCCTTCTGCCCTTCACGCTGACTCCCAGGACGTTCATGTCCCCTGGGTTGTCCAGCAGTGAGCCCACGGGCCTGTGCTCCTGTTAATGTTTTATGAGACAATGTAGCTGAATTTACTGACCTTATCTGGAGGTGCGGTGAAACATTACTGGGGCGGACCTGCTGTTTACGACACAGTTACTAACCCTGTGATTGAGACGCTTCATGGACTCATGAGTCAAGCAGAGGGGCACAGAGGACATTTGGATCTTAGTCCGTCTGGAAAGTAAACTGACATATACTTTTCAGGCGGTGCAGAGCGAGATAAGCTTCCTGCAAACATTAACTTTTGATCTTTCAACTTTTTTATCTTAGCTTTTGTATCTTTTTGTTGTAGAAACCTTTGTTGAGATAAAGAGGTTTATGCTTATGATCAAAGTAAAGACCGGCGGGGGGGGGGGGGGTTGGATGAGTCTTAACCTGGCAGTCAGGCCTCTTTTACTCCAGTAAAAGGGTTCTTATCAGTGGTTGGCAGGGCATTGGCACCGATAAGCAGGAACTCATAACTGACGGGAGCCAATACCTTGATAGATTAAAGTCAAGACTGATAGACCGACGTGTTTAGTTTGGAGAACCATACGGAATTCTCTTCATAGAAGTTTCATTGGCTTATAAAATACAAATCCAGTTCTGGTTCTCAAATATTGGGAATGAACAAGAACACGATGATATCATCGTACCGTCGACATGGCTTTTTGTTCATA
>NC_141332.1:27864191-27876691 GCF_037954235.1 Aulostomus chinensis | reverse complement strand
GAGCTGGAGCTCAACCCTGCTCTCTGAACCCAGTTCTCCATGCAGGGAACTATATGTTCTTTCTTGAAATGCAAAACACTTTTGTGTCAATGGGGATATTTTGTTGAGGTCCATGCCCTGAACATCCTCATCAGTGTTTCTGTTTTGACCAAACCGGCTAAACTGTTGGGTTGTGAGTGCAGATTAAATTGTTTTTAGCCAGTAGTTTTGAGTTTTTGTGGATTTAGTTTGACAACAGTCCTGTAATATTTTCTCAATCCTTTAGGGTATTGCAGTTTTGACTGGATCATCTGAGCTTTGCCTGTGAAGAATTCATTCAACATGGGCAATGAATTACCAAAGGAAGCCCACATGGGCAACAGTCTGAGGTGTGTCAAGTGTCATAAAGTCCTGCCTGCGTGCCACTCCTTCGATAACCTGGTGCAAAGTGTCATTCACAATCGCACAGTCTGGGTCTTCAATGGAGGAGAGTACTACAGACCAGTGGGCCACAATGAAAACTACGAGTGTGAGTGGTGCTTCAATCAGCCAATCAGAGATCAAGAAGAACTAAGGAGGGAGGAGGAGAGGAGGAGAGAAGAGGAAAGACGAAGGGAGGAGGAGAGGAGGAGGGAGGAGGAGAGGAGGAGAGAAGAGGAGAGACAACGGGAGGAGGAGAGGAGGAGAGAAGAGGAGAGACAACGGGAGGAGGAGAGGAGGAGGAGAGAAGAGGAGAGACAACGGGAGGAGGAGAGGAGGAGAGAAGAGGAGAGACAACGGGAGGAGGAGAGGAGGAGGAGAGAAGAGGAGAGACAACGGGAGGAGGAGAGGAGGAGAGAAGAGGAGAGACAACGGGAGGAGGAGAGGAGGAGAGAAGAGGAGAGACAACGGGAGGAGGAGAGGAGGAGGAGAGAAGAGGAGAGACAACGGGAGGAGGAGAGGAGGAGAGAAGAGGAGAGACAACGGGAGGAGGAGAGGAGGAGGAGAGAAGAGGAGAGACAACGGGAGGAGGAGAGGAGGAGAGAAGAGGAGAGACAACGGGAGGAGGAGAGGAGGAGAGAAGAGGAGAGACAACGGGAGGAGGAGAGGAGGAGAGAAGAGGAGAGACAACGGGAGGAGGAGAGGAGGAGAGAAGAGCTGAATCAAAGACTTGAGGAGTCGCAGCAGGAAGCTGAAGAGCAGTACGAGCAGCAGCTGAGTGGCGACGTTTACGAGGAACATGAGTCCAAGCGCCGTGTTCTTATTGGTCATCTGGACGAGTTTGAGAACTTGCACGCCGGCAGGGATGCGTTTCTGGAAACTCTCTCATTGAAATGCAGCATCCCAGTTTCACAGCTCAGTCTCTCGCAGCTGACAGCGGAGCAGCTGGCGAGCGTCCTGTCCGCCCTGGACCAACTGCTGTTCGGGGACTGGATCAGCGCTCTTCCCTCCGCCAGCACTCTGCAGCACGCTCAGGTCTTCATCACCGAGCTGTGCGCCTTGTCTCAGGAGACATCCGAGGGTGTGTCCCTGCAAGGCATCTCCACTCATGGGCAGACCCTGGTGGAGTCCATCAGCCAATCAGCAAGCAGTGTTACTGAGAGTTTCCTGCTGGCTCAGGCCTTGTACCTGAGCCTCATGCACTTCTACAATGACCACGGCGGCAGTGATACGGCGGCGGCTCTCATCGCTAAGCGATGGGCCCAGGAGGACCTGTCCACTGAGGATCTCTTTCTCGTAGACTTCCTGGGGACCCTCACGTCATCACTGGACAGTGTCGTTCAGAGAGCCTCCGTGTTCATCTTAAACATGGAAATCCAGTGCTTGGACCGACTCCTGTTTGCTCTCACACATCTCAGTGGAAAGGAACTCCACGGAGAACCTTCAGACAAGCTCCTCAGACTCGTGCAAACACAGCAGTGGACCCCGGCAGAGGCAGTGACGCTGCTGGAGGCTCTGTCAGAGAAGTATGGTGATGACGCTCCAATAACTGAAGTGCTCACATTAATGCAATTGTACCATGTATCACCTGGGTGGACTGATAGCTCTGGACAACATCTCATCCAGGCTCTGGACCACGCCGGTCCTGAGGGATTCCAACAGCATTTCCTAACAACTCTCAGACAGCAAGATTGGCAAAATCTATATGATGCTAAAGATGAATTGATACTTTCAGGTACGTTGGACGAGTCTGTCATTAACATGATTGAGAAAGTCATCAGTGCTGTGCTATGTCAATCACCTTACCAGTCAGACAACACGTACATGATTGCTTCTTATAAAACTGAAGGCATGAGTGAAGATGACCTTCGAAACTACCTGTTCAAACTCTGCAAAGCTGTGTTTGATGTGAAAGGCTGGTGGCCCACGGTGCACCACATGCTGAGGTGGTGTTTGTTGGTGCTGACTCCAAGTAGTGGGCTTGCTGGTATCATTGGTGTGGAAGATGACCCCTGTGTGGAAGCCATGTTTGCAGTCACACTTGTGAATAAAGGAAGCAAACTGGACATTGTGCTCAGCCCTGACAGTCTCTCCCACAAGAAAACTGCTGAATGGGCCGACTTTTACAAGCAATGTGGAATTTCTGTCACCACAAACATGACGGGAACCAACCCATCACCGAGGGACGTCTACAGTGCAGACATTGTGTACGGGAACATGGACAACTTCATCTGTGATTACCTGCAGTATGGCGTGGAGACAATGCAAACAGGGTTCTTTGACCGAGGATCTATCATTGAAGAGGAAAGTCTCAGTGTTTCCAAAAATGTGGACCTCTCAAGACTCAAGGAGAACGACGGCCTGGTGTCTGTAGCAGATATCCTGCAACGCCTCATAGGGAATATTCAGGATGAGGATACGGAAGTGAGACAGCGGTTTATTAAGACACTTTTTCTGGTGTTTCATTGTCATCCTAGTGATGATATCATAAACATCATGAAATCGCTTACTGGAAAGGAACTTCCTGCCAATGAGGTCTACATTCTGATTCTCCTTGAGACTCTCCTGAAAGAGTTCACGAAAGACAACAAATGTCAGGAAAACAAGGCGTCGAAGTTGGCCACAACATGTTTGGAGAGTTTGTTCACCTGTGCAGTCAGTTTTCATGAGTCAACAGATCAACTCAAAGAACTCTTCCAGAAGGTGTCAAATCTCGTAGCACAACAACTTTGGTCCCCTGCAGAGGCCTTTAAACTCCTCAGAGCATTAACTAACAACCATTGCAGTGAAAAGTTCATCTCCATCATGAAGCTTCTACATCTGATGGAAACATACCAGGTGTCATCTGAGTGGAAGGACGAGAGCAGCCACTCTCTTTTTGATCTCTTGGTGTCCTCTGAAATGCAGAATCTGATCCAGAATTTACATAAGAGCTTCAAAGAAGAAAAAGAAAAAAGCATAGAATGTCTTTTTGATGAATTACGGCAGATGAAAAACATCGATGAACAAACACTGAAGAAGTCCTTCAACATAGTGAAGGGCGTGAAAGAAATGATTAAATCTGGTGAAATTGAGAACCACAAGGATGTGGACCGCGCTAGAGATCTAAGTAAAAGCTGTGAAACAGAAGACTTTCAGGAGGTCCTGGCCGTCTTATGCAACGCTGTCCACCTGTGCAAGGCTGATAAGAAGTGGTGGCCGAGAACCACTCAGATGACAAGCTGGTGCCTCCTGGCTTTGTCTGACACTGGAAAGCTCCTGGAGATGGGAACCGGAGAGGGAAAGTCTTGTGTCATTGCAATGTTTGCAGTTCTGCGTGCACTCAGAGGCGAGAAAGTAGATGTGCTGTCCAGCTCTTCTGTGCTGTGTGAAAGAGACGCACAAGAATGGAGCAAATTCTTCTCATACTTTGGCCTCACAGCCGATGCAAACACAAATAAATCTGAAGACGATCAGAGGAAAGAATGCTACCAGAAGGACATCGTCTACGGAACAATCGAGGCCTTTGCCGCAGACCACCTTCGCCAGATATTCGAGATGAAGGATGTGAGGTCTGATCGCAGCTATCAGTGCATCATCGTCGATGAAGTGGACTCACTGATGCTGGATCAGGGTGTGCAACTGACCTACCTGTCCAGCCCCATGGCCTCCATGGAACACCTGAACGTTATTCTGGCCATGATCTGGGGCCACGTCAGCCAGTACGGCTTCCTTTCAACAGGAGACGAGACATTAGTCCAGAGCCCCCCAGCCTCATTCTTCAAGGCCATATTTGACTCAATGGACACTGAAGAGACGGACATCGATGACCCCATGGATATTTTACACCTCGCTGAAGAATGCCACATTGTGCCAGAAGGATTTACAGAGGAAATCCACAAAAGTGAAAAAGATGAAATTTTCACAAAACTGAAAACTGTGACTGAGGATAAAGTGGTGGATTTTTTCCAAGCAATTGAGGAGTACGTCCCCTATGGCTTTACTGTTTACACTTTGAATGACAATGGAATGCTGGATCTGAAAAAAGCCAACTCATACACCAACCCGGACATTCCGCACCTTAAATTTCTTGTTTTGGGTGACGGCTTGTGTTGTTCCCTCTATGATTCTGAGGAAACCGTCATCAAGCCCATCGCAGAAGTCATCTCAGGGAAGATTCAGTACACGCCGTGTGAAAATAATAAAGATAAAATCAGCATCCCGGGATTCTTGAGGAATCTTATCGAGAAGAAAGCGTCAGTGTGGGTTGAGAATGCTTTTCTAGCAATGAGACTGAGGGAAGGACGGGAGTATGTTGTAGAAAAAGACAGCATCTGTCCAGTGGACTTCCGATCCACCGGCATTGTGGAACTGAGCAAGAAATGGGGTGATGGTCTACAGCAGTTTGTTGAGATAAAACACCAAATTAAATTGAGCACCATCTCAATAGTGACAAACTACATCTCTAACATTGCCCTCTTTGAAAAATACAATGGGAAGATCTATGGAACAACAGGGACTCTCGGGAATGAAGCAGAACTGAGATTTCTGCAGGACCTTTATCCAAATCTCTCAGCCTGCCAGATGCCAACTTTCAACCGGAGGAAGTTATTTGAAGTCAAAGGTACTCTGACAAGTTCAGCCGAAGAGTGGAAATCTGAAATCAAAAGGGTTGCTTTGTCTCAAATCTCCTCAAATTCCTACAGAGAAGGAAGAGCAGCCTTGGTGATCTGTGAAACCATCAACAAAGCCAATCAGATCTATGAGGAGCTGAAGAGCATCATCCCCGGTGAAATCATCCTTTACTGCCGCAGTGACAAAGACAGTTTGAGCAAAATAGAGAAAGAACTGCTTCCTGGTGATGTCATAGTTGCCACAAACCTCGCTGGGCGTGGCACAGACATTAAAGTCTCCAAACAGGTGAACAACAATGGAGGATTATTTGTGATCCTCTCCTTCCTCACTGAGAACACAAGAGTGGAACGCCAGGCTTTTGGCCGAACTGCACGCAAAGGAAAACCTGGATCTGCTCAAGTGATCATGACCACTGACCATCTGCAAGACTTCTTCCGGACAGCGTCTTCCTTGGAGGACGCAAAGAAAACGAGGGATAGATATGCATCAGAAAAGTGTAATGACATGATGGATGAAGTCACTGAGATGAAGCTGCGGGAGGACCTGTTTTCAGAGTATTGCAAAACCCTTCAGGAAATTCACAGGAACACCCCTGAAGATGAGAAAAGAGCTGTTGTGGCCGTCATGAATGAGTTCTGGGGGATTTGGTTGCAAACAAAGTCAGACGAAATTGATCAGCTGAAAAGAGACGAATTGCAAAAGAGCTTGACAGCTGATGTGGCTCTGGCAAAAAGTCAGTCTAAAAATCAGACGTCACCTTTGTCTAGCATTTACCACTACATCAAATTTGGGAATCTCGCAATGGATGAAAAAAAGTGGGATGTCGCCTGCAGGCTGTTTGAGAAAGCAATGGTGCAGGATGAAAGTTGGGCAGCCATAGCGTTCTACAGTCATGCGTACTGCACTATAAAGCAGCAGAAGGATGATTACCTGACGAAGGCCAGAGATGAACTCCGGAAAGCCCAGGACTCGCTGAAGTACCTCAGTGAGGAGTGTTTGGTCTGCTTGCAGTTTGTGAAAATGTCCTCTCCCAACTCCTCTGACACTGAACCAACCAGCCTGGAAAACCAGCTAACAACCAAGTGCAACATGCTGAGTTACTTTGACAAAAACATTACTGAGGCTATTGAAAAGCTGGAGGAGATCAAAGAAAGAGATAGAGATGCAATAGCCGAGAAAAAGCCCATCTACTCCCTGGTGCCAAGCACTGAAGAAGATCTCCAAGTGGAGGCCTACAACCTGTACCGTCGAGGTCTGAAATATGTCTACGCTGTAAAGGAGCAGCCTCGCTTCTCATGGGAAGGTCTGTTAGTGTTCCTCTTGGGAATTCTTCAGATTATTGCAGGGGCACTGCTGACTGCTTTTACGTTCGGAACTTTGGCTCAAGTAGGCATGGGGTTGATCAGTGAAGGAATATCAGACTGCATCTCTGGCATCGAGGCCATGGTGACCGGAGAATTCAGCTGGAAGTCATGGGCTATAGAAAAAGCCGTTTCTATTGGTGTGTCCCTCATCGGGTTTGGAATTGGAAAGCTGATTGCAAAGGGCTTCAAAGCTGCTAAACTGTTGATAAAGGGCATTGGCAAAAAACTGAAGTCAATGCCAAAGTTTTTCTCCAAGCAGATTAAAAATGGATTTGGTGCTGTTGCAAGAACAAATTTGAAGAATGCAGTGAAGCATGTGGCCAAAAAAATGGTAGAGGAAATCATTAGCTATGGAATGGGGAAGGCTGAGGAGGCATTACTGAAAGAAATACTTAACAGCATTAAAAAGGACGTGAAAGAGGGAATTGTCAGTGATGTAAAAACCCGCATGGAGGGAGACCCATTGGCAACATTAGTAGACTCTGTGGTCCTGTCCCACCTTGAAAATAGGCAACAACTATCGGATCTCCTGCAGAACGAGAACAGAAAGGACACACTTCTGAAAACATTCAAAAAGTTGAGCAAGTCTGCAATACAGCCGTTCTATGCAGACCTTGAATGGCAGAAAAAACTCAGCTCTTCAATCTCCAAAGTGATAAACAAAGCTAAAGCACAATCCAAAGGTGTACTACGAGCGATTCTGACCGCCATCCAAGCCATCCACATGACCGCACTGGTAGCAGATGCCATCGCGACAGTGACCAGCCTCTCAGACAAGTTTTTCTCAAACCTTAACGATGAACTGAACACTTTTAAAAAGAAGAATGGTTTCTCTGATAAAGTGAGGAAGGATGAGCTGTCAGATCATGAAATTGAGATGTTGAAGGAATTCAGGCGGGATTTGGCCAGCACCATCAGTGTTTTATTAGCTGATGCTTTGGTAGATGTATTCCACCAGAAGTTCTCCAGTCATTTGGTGTCTCGTGTCCAAAACAAAGTGAATGGTATGATTGGAGAGCGTGTGCGAACTCACATAAAGAGTGAAGAAACAGAGGATAAGCTCAAAGCTGGACAACACAACAGCTACATTGCCTACATGCCAGCAACAACGTCAGAAGTGTCCGTCCAACGCTCCAAGTCACATGCTAAAAAGATCAAGAACTCCACAACGCCGGGAACCCTTCTGGATGTCAGAGTCCTGTCAGAAACCACAGGCACTAAGGTTGTCATCCTGACACAGGACCGTCATGGCAGGCCTATTAAAATGCTGGAGCTGGACCCTGACTCTAAACCTGCCAGTAAAACTGTGACACTGATGTACAGACCAAAGAGTGAACAATACCCAGATGGCCATTACGATGTGCAAATCAATCATGAGACAGTGGGTATAAAGAGCAAAGGCAAGAGCTGTCTGTTTTATGCTTTAGCGAAAGGCATGAAGCCTGAAGCCAGCGAAGAAGAGACTGCACTGGAAGCAGAGCGCCTCCGATCTTTGGAGGCCAACACGCTTCTGAAACACCCGGGTCAGTGGGATCCTTTCATCAAGCGTAAAGAGTTAACTGATAAAATCAGAGGGGGAGACTGGTACATGGCGGAGGGAGCCGCACCAGCCAAGGTGGTCCAAGAAAACAAAATGATCCTCCAGCAAGGGGATGGAAAAGTGAAATTCTACAAAACTTGGGAAAAACATCCAACTCATACAAGTCCTGATCTCGGACAATTCACCAGTGCAGACCCCCAACCACCAGTGAGCAGCATTGTCCAAGCAAGGGAACTGGACCAGAACAGCAGTCTTGCTGAAGCCATGTTTGAAGTGGCGACTGACTCATACCCTGGGATCGCTGATCTGCAAAAACATCAAGGCCTTAAACTTCCAACTGTTTATATGCCAAAAGAGATACGTCATGAGTTTCCTCGCATATCGCCATCCTTCCGGAATTGTATTGCCACAACCATCAGCAAGAATGATATTGAAGGTACCATGAAACTGGCCATCGCTGGTGCCGTGCCCAGTTTCAAGCTGGACACGAGCAAGAATTTAAAAGATTTTAAGAACAACCCTAGAAGTGAGTCCAGGCTCAAGAACTTTGAGAGCAGTTTTCAGCAACATGCCTATAAGATGGCACATACCTGGTACACGCTGCTTGGACCCAAGGGTGCCATGACAAATGTACATGTCGACAACATCTTTGCATGGATCCATCGCAAGAGCTACGACGACCAGAACGATGTCTACAGAAACCAAGTTTCCAGTCTACTTTAATACAAACCCAGTTAGCGGGGAACATGCGCACAGCATGAGTTAACATTGGCCTCAAGTTCTATCAGTGTCAAAGCAAACGCTTCAGTCCAACATTCAAAGAACCTCAGGGTGACGCCTGACAGCTTGGATAGACTCCAGTCCAGAATCAGATTCCCTGCCGGCAAACGTAAGATGCTAAATCATTTCAAATGAGGTCAAATGTTTCCTACGACAAAACCGTTCAACACTGCTTCAAAACAGTCAGAACACTGATATTTCAGATATTGTGGAAAATATGTCATAACGCTGGTTTTCTGCTAGAAAGGATTTGATAAAATGTGCAAATTGATTTAGACTTCAAGTGAATCATGAGACTGGACTTCTGTTTGGCAAAATGAATGAATTTCTTTTCTTTTCTAAGGAATTGATTATTGTTGGAATCCCTTTTTATCAAGAGGAGAAGTGATGATTCTGTGGAGTGAATTGCGATTATTTTACATCTTTAACAATAACATGACATCAAAATAGAAAAGGTTAATGTTGACTTTCAGGTTTGTGGGAGGATTTAATTTTGGTTCAATGATTTTTCTTTTAATTGATGTGAGTTGCTTAGAAGACACTGATCGTAGAGACGTCTGATGAGGGAGCAACGGACAGGGGAAGCGCTTCCTGCATGTGTCAAAGGTCAGCGTGGGCAGGTTGTTATTTAATGTCAAGAAGAAGCACTATAATGAGCATTTAACGATCAAAGGAGTGACGCTTTCATATGAGATCACATCATTCTGATCATCTTCTAGCCACATTTGCGTGTTTATTGATTTATCTTTGAGTCACAAGATGTTTGTGTATTTTCATTTGTACTCACGGATCATCGTCCAGCCGTCACCGTCTACAGTGGTCACCCTGACTCGGGGTGCTGGGGGCCTGGTCGTCAAAGGCTGAATAGATGAAATGGGAACAGGTGTTTAGTCCATTGTGCAGAATTATTGTTGGGAACCATCCGTTTTTCCATGTCTGATCATGAATATTAATTTACTATAAACTGATCAATGAAACCTGACAATGATTTTCCAAGCTGAAACTGCCTATGTCAGTTTAATAAAACTCTTTCACGAACACCAGCAAAGTGCTTCTTGTGTTTTTGAGTGTTGAGTTTCAGCACCTACTTGACGTCCAGGTGGATGAAGCTGAGTTCAGGAGTTGAACCGCTGTGGCTCTCAGAGATCAGATGGTGCCAGATACTCAAATAAGAACGTCCCCTACAGGCTCATTGACCCCCCCCCCCACACACACACACACCTATTAAGGTACATGCAAAACATTCTGAACAAATACTACAATGTGTGTCTGGAACAGTGCACCATACCAACCTGGCCATGAATGACAAGCAAAATCAGGGAATTTAAAAATGGGAATTTTCGGGCTTGAAGTTTAGAAAAGGCGGCCCGGTGGAGCAGTGGTCCTCACTGTGGCCCCCCATCAAGACGGTTGTGGGTGGAGCCCCGGCTGCAGCACGGGGTCTTTCTGGGTGAGTCTCCATGTTCTCCCTGTTCCTGCTGGGTTCTCTCTGGTACTCCAGCTTCCTCCACAGTCCAAAGACATCAAGAGGGACCAGGTTAATCCAGACTCTAAATTGACCGTAGGCGTGGCTGGGAGAGCCAATGGTTGTCTGTCTCTATGTGTTGGCCCTGCCATGGACTGGTGACCTGTCCAGGGGGAAGGCTGCTGGGATAGGCTCCACCCCCACCACCCTGAACAGGGGAAGAGGGGGAACATGGAGGGATGATGGATGGATGGATGGATGGATGGATGGATGATGGATGGATGGATGGATGATGTCTATAATCCCTGAACAGAATTACCACGTTAAAATCCCTCCGACGTCACATCTCTTCTCCCTCATGAAACATCCCAGACAACACAAGATGTCTCCTCTGTCTCAGCGTTGGTGACCTGGAGACTTGAGAGTCCCAGATTATTACTTCTGACTTCTGCATACTGGACCAGGATCAGCTACTAAAGTATTTGTGATGTCACAAATCCTCCTTGTAGCTCTGCCTCTTTGAAAAGATTTTCTCTGAGCTTGGAGGTGATTGACACTTCCACAGATGAATGTGAAAATCAGCGTTCTTCACATTCATCCTGATGCTTGTTACACAAACGTAGCTTCCATGTCATGTGACCCAAGGATTCCTCATCGATGATCAGATAAAGCAGGTTTCTTTTTAGGTATCTCCATCCAAACACTCTTTCTCCAGGTCATGTGACCCATGACTCCAAATATCATATATTATTACTCTAGATTAGATGAGGTAGACACAACTTTTTTTTAAATGATTTGACCGATAACTCAATTTAAATGAATATTTTATTCTAACTAATCAATGCAATGCTATGTTTGGAGACAGTTTTCTCTTTAATTACATTTTCAAGGTAGTTTATTCCTTAGATTTTGTAAATTATTCCAAGTTGTCAGGCTTCCTAATACACGGGCTTGAGCACTAGAGGGCAGCAGAGGCCGGTGAGCTCAGAACTCCACTCGTGCTGGAAGGAATGAGCTTTAAACCTTCACAGAACAGATGGGAGAATGAGGAGGAAGAGAGGACGGAAAGAAAAATGTTTAGATGAAATAAACAAAGTGGAAGAGCCAATCAATCAATCTGATCAACGAAAGTCGGTTTTAAATTTCAAACTTCAAAATAAAACCTCAATAATGAGTTGAATGTATTCTGATGTCATCATATTGAAATGTTTGTGTCTGAGGCCTCTGAACTGTCACATAAATGTCTTCTTGCAAACTTCAGTGTGAACAAACAAATTTTCTTCTTTCTATGAAACATCTGGGAGGATTTTTACCAACAACAATGTTGAAAATCTCACTGAGATGAAATGAAGCTCTTTTTTTTTACGAGATGTCTCCAAAAACATTCACGAACTTCCTGCTGTCTATCAATAAAACCAAAATCTTCCAAATCCACTTCTTTATTTATTTGGTCTTCTCTTGTAATTTTTATTGTTCCATTTTACATTTAATCTAGTTTTCCTGTTTTCTTCTTTTAAAAAAAAGGTTTGTATTAAATTATAATCATTATTCAAATTTGACAGGAAGCCCAAGTTTCATCTGATCCCAGGTGGCGGCCATGTTTGCCCCTCCCCGTGGCTCCTCCTCGCACCATTTTGAAACACAAATGTCATCAGCTGAACCACTGTGTCGTAGCTCTTTAGCCATGTTGCTTGCCATCACCCCCCCCCCCCACCACATTTTCTTCCGTCTTGTGGAGCATAAAGAGATTACAAATGGAAAAAAGGAAATTTGCAGTTATTTCCTGTTAATATCGTCGCCTTGTTGGGCTCTAATGAGAGGAGTCGCCCTTCACTTTCAAGAGGGCTTAGCAGCAGTTAGCTGGCTCCAGGCCGCCGCCACAATAATCACGCTTTAACTCAGCCTCGCACCCCCGAGCCCCCACAATCACTCACACCACTTAATTCCTCCTTTCAGAGCTGCCGATGAAACGCCAGAGGCAAAATTAATAGAGGCTAATGGCGGCCTTCAATCAAAGCCGAGTGGGATCCAAACCTGCCAGTGAGGCCTATTAATTAACATGTGGAGGGGCAGGGGGGAGGCACGGGGAGGCGGGGGCGGACATACTGAGGCAGGATGGGGAGGAGAAAGAAGCTCAGTGGTTCACACGGGCCTCCGTGGGGCAGCCCATTGAGGCCAGAGGCAGGGGGGCTTTATGATGCATCCCGGGCCTCAATTAGAGGCTCCTGAATGGGCTGCCATTTGTCCTCCGGGTCCCAAAGCTGCAGTGGAGGGACGGGTCGGGCTGGAGGGTCGAACCCTGCATCCAGAATCTGCAGCGGCGAGAAGAGAGGGGAAA
>NC_141332.1:27856691-27859191 GCF_037954235.1 Aulostomus chinensis | reverse complement strand
AATTAAAGCAACACAAGGCTTCACTTCAAATGTGCTTGTTTGACACACCGAGATAATAATAAAAACAATAATAATAATAATAATTATATACTACTACTACTACTAATAGTAATAAAACAAAATGTCAGCAACCAGCAGAATAATCAAATTATTATTATCATTGCCATATTTTAAATGTTTATTTTTAATTAATCATCCTCTTATATTTATGACCACTATATTCCTCATAATAATATTTTGTCTTATTTTATAATAATAATAATAATAATCATAGTAATAATGACAGTAATGTAAAATAGTAATAACAGTAAACACATTATATTATTGTTATTATTATTGTTATTATTATTCTTATTCTTATTATTAATTGTAATTCATGTCCTGTGAAATCCTTTTGTGTGCAGAAAAGCTCTTGTTCACTAAGTAAATTATTTTCTGTTGCGAAGTGACAGAAAAGCACGGTGGAACTTCGTTGGTATCAGATGGATATGATTGCTCATGACATTCCAAGCTTGTCCAGGAAGCCAAAATATCATAAAGCCAAGATGAGCAAAATAAAATAAAAATAATCTGAAGCAACAAAAACCAGTGTCATCAGCTACATAAATAATTTACGATCGGTAAATAAATATTCCTGTAGATTTGATGCCACGTGATTAAACTCCAAAATTGAAGGCAAGGCAAGTTTGTTTGTTTCGCACATTTCAGCAACAGGACAATTCAAGTGCCTCAGAACCCAAAGTCAGAAGGACATCGTGTGAATGCATGGATGTTCAGTCACCAGCAGTCAGGTTCAGATCAGAGACGGCAGTTCAGTCGAGTCATCAGAAGAGTTCACCAGCATTCAGGAGGTCTGTAGACGTGAAGGAATGTTGCTTTGATGGCAGGGTTCAAGTGAAGGGCCACAAATTGGAAGGAGGCAAAAGTCCCCTCGTACGTCCGCTTAGGTTGCATTGAGTCCTTGAATCGTCGAGGCTGAACGCTGGACTCCTCCTCCTCCTGGGCCCACAGACGTCCAGGTCTCTAATTCTGACGTTTAAATCTCCACTTTTTCTCTCAGACAAACAAAAACGTTTCATTTGACGCGTCGGAAACAAAACTGCACTCCGAGTTTTGATGCTGAATCTGAAATCTTCAGGTTTCAACTGATTTGGATTTTTTCAGCAGCACATTTTTCTGAAATGAGAACTAAAAACAGAAACCTTTGATGTTCAAACAGTTTTATTAACTTCAAGCAAATTCACCTTCATCTTTGTAGTTCAGAGTGAAACGAGAGTGATGAGCAGTGAATCAGTGGAGATTTCCCAGCATGCATCACTGGGGGTTCATCACTGGCTTAGAACACGTGAATACGAGGAGGAGGTCTGGCGTGCGTAACGAGCTCCGAGACTCCGGATGACACCCGTCGACCTCAACAGTCTCGTACACGCCGACACGGTGACACATTACATGGCGAGACGGTGTGTTCCACGCCGTAATGGCGTGTTCCACGGCGCTGAAGGATGTCCAGGAAGTTTGTTGTCTTTGAGCAGCCAGCTTGGTTGTGTTGCTGCTGTAACTCAGTCATCAAAGCAACCAAGTAAATAAATCCAGAATCTGTAATCCCACCTCTACGCTCGTTAAACATCTCTGAGGTCTGTTTGTGCTTTCGAACCCGGGCAGCGCCGGTTGAACCAGTTTGATGGCTCACTCACAGCTGGTTCATGAACCTCATGAAAGTTTTTTTCCCCAAAACTTGCGTGTGCGTGTGTCCTTGTTGAGGTGATTCTCCTGCAGTGTCTAATTAACCCTAATAATCATCTTCAGAAGGATTCACAGACAGAAGTCAACAACGTCAACAAGCTACAGGAAGTTACGCCATCAAAAGGCCCTCGAGAGGCCAACTAGAACAACTTTCACTTTGCACAAACATTTGAACTAAAAAATGAATCATTGATGCCAAGTCCCGGCGCACCTGATTGACAGCAAGTCGATGCAACTGAATTCTGTTTGAGTTCATTAAAACAAATAAATGAACTCGTTAATTTGGTCACTTACCATGAAATATTATCAGTTTTAGCAAAAGGTGTTACCAGTAAATCCATAACAATGACAAACTGAACGCGTTTTTTTCAAGACTTGTTTTGCTATGTCTCAGCTTCGGTCAGGTGACAGAAATGTGACATCTGTCATTATCACTAAACAAAGGAGGAAGGGTCAAAGGTCATAGATGGGACCTCTTTCTGTGGAGATGATTTAAAACGCAGCCATGCGAGTTAGCAGGTGGTTAGCGAGCGCAGGTCTGGAGCTCTGATCACAACACAGGACAGTTTCTTCATATCAGGAAATCCCGCCAGAATGTTAACTCTAAACACAACGTGTTTCCATGGTGACAAGGATGAAATTTTATGTTATGATTTAAAAAAGCGTTGTTTTCTTTTTTATTCCTCACTTCAAACAATCTCTCTTTTGTAGCGTTACAACAGCATCATTTCCATGTTTGTATCTTCATTAATTCCTA
>NC_141332.1:27804191-27851691 GCF_037954235.1 Aulostomus chinensis | reverse complement strand
TTTACCCTCCACCATGTGGTCTGAAAGCTTTCAACCTTCTAACTGACGTTCATTGGAGGCTTCAAATTAAAGGTCACGATGCTGAAGCTGAGAAACACCTTTGACCTTTTTGTTCATGGTGAGACACCTCAGGGGAGCAGAGGACACCTGCTCCTCTAGGAGGGAGGTTCTAGTCCTGCTCTACTAGGAGGGAGGTTCTAGTCCTGCTCTACTAGGAGGGAGGTTCTAGTCCTGCTCTTCTTGGAGGGAGGTTCTAGTCCTGCTCTACTAGGAGGGAGGTTCTGAACCTGCTCCTCTAGGAGGGAGGTTCTAGTCCTGCTCTACTAGGAGGAGGTTCTAGTCCTGCTCTTCTTGGAGGGAGGTTCTAGTCCTGCTCTTCTAGGAGGGAGGTTCTAGTCCTGCTCTTCTTGGAGGGAGGTTCTAGTCCTGCTCTTCTAGGAGGGAGGTTCTAGCCCTGCTCTTCTAGGAGGGAGGTTCTACACCTGCTCTACTAGGAGGGAGGTTCTGAACCTGCTCCTCTAGGAGGGAGGTTCTAGTCCTGCTCTACTAGGAGGGAGGTTCTAGTCCTGCTCTTCTAGGAGGGAGGTTCTAGTCCTGCTCTTCTAGGAGGGAGGTTCTACACCTGCTCTACTAGGAGGGAGGTTCTGAACCTGCTCCTCTAGGAGGGAGGTTCTAGTCCTGCTCTACTAGGAGGGAGGTTCTAGTCCTGCTCTTCTAGGAGGGAGGTTCTAGTCCTGCTCTTCTAGGAGGGAGGTTCTAGTCCTGCTCTTCTAGGAGGGAGGATCTACACCTGCTCTACTAGGAGGGAGGTTCTACACCTGCTCTACTAGGAGGGAGGTTCCACACCTGCTCTTCTAGGAGGGAGGTTCTACACCTGCTCTACTAGGAGGGAGGTTCTAGTCCTGCTCTACTAGGAGGGAGGTTCTAGTCCTGCTCCTCTAGGAGGGAGGTTCTGCACCTGCTCCTCTAGGAGGGAGGTTCTAGTCCTGCTCTACTAGGAGGGAGGTTCTAGTCCTGCTCTTCTAGGAGGGAGGTTCTACGCCTGCTCTACTAGGAGGGAGGTTCTACGCCTGCTCTACTAGGAGGGAGGTTCTAGTCCTGCTCTTCTAGGAGGGAGGTTCTACACCTGCTCTACTAGGAGGGAGGTTCTAGAACCTGTGCCTGTGAGGTTTAGCCCCCAACCTACCGTGACCACAGCGCCGTTGTCACATCAAAGCTTCATCTCTGGTTCCTTCACATCCAACAGAAATCAACCGTCTCATTTGCAAGCCCACGTGTTTGCATATGAATATGACTTCATAGAAGCGGCCGCTGGATAAAAAGCGAGCCCGTGTTTCTGCCGCACGCCACCATTGTTCTGCTCGCCTCCTCCAAGCCGCCAGTCAACCCAGTTTTTTGAGTACTGCGTGACGGTGGCGGCTCCTTTCAGCCGAGCCTCGGCAGTTGAGGAGTGCTCGTACATTCATTTGTTTTTATGTAAACATATTGAAAAATGACGGCGTGATTTCAATAAGTGGTCAGAAAAATGAAACAGATGTTGCAGGAAAGATGGGGACACAAAGAGACACAACGTGCATCTTCACCACCATCGTCAGCACGGATTGGCCGGGACTGACTTCAGTGTACGTCAACACCTTCAAACAAATTAGCGTCGGTTTCACCTGCGATCTTTTCAGGGCTGTTTCAGCAAAATCCCTGCAGTGCTGGAAGTCTGAACATGTCCCACCCACAACCATCCGATGACAGCTGGTTTACCTCTGAGCAGCCGCTGGTCTGTGGGCCTCCATCTTTGTCCAAATAAACACACACACACACACACACACACACACACACACACACACACACACACACACACACACACACTTGTGTTGTCTAAGTGAAGTATTTCATCTTGATAAGTCAATTTCACACGAGTTTGAAGGTGGATGCCTGAGTCTGTGAGTAGCAACTGGAAGCTCATCACCGTCAAAGACTTGTAGAGGAAGAAAAGCGCACAAGGAGAGAAGAGGGAGGTGATTTCAAAATAAAACAGGAAGTAACTCAAAGGGTTCCACCAAACATGATAAAAGACGTCCTCACAACCTCAGGGTGACGGCCAGCTGCAGTTTTGTGGGGGCGTTTTGTTCTGGTCTTCATTTCCTCTTCAAAGGCCCATTTGAGATTTCAGTTTTCATGTTCAGAACTTGTGTTATTTATAGCAGTTTTAATAAGACGGTAAAAAGTCATGTCATACAACATTTGTACAAAACTTGATGTCCCCTTGACTCTCAGAGGAAATGTCTCAGCATGCTTGGCTGCTTGTTGTGTTCAGGAGACGACAGCAGTCCCGAGAACCTGCTGCTCCACGGTCCGTTCTCCAGGAAACCCAAAAGGATCCGGACGGCGTTCTCACCCTCGCAGCTCCTCCGTCTGGAAAGAGCCTTCGAGAAGAATCACTATGTGGTTGGAGCTGAGAGGAAGCAGCTGGCCAGCGGGCTGTGCCTGACTGAGACGCAGGTAGGCATGATGGGAAATGGAGGCGGGGCGACCTGGAAATATCGTTAAACATATTAAACATGCATGAAGCTGAAGAAACAATGAATCACTAAATATGTCAATGGATGAATGTCTTCATTGCATTTGAAATTGAATTCTGATTAAACATGATTGAGTGATTAATATAAAGTTTAAAATAATTCATGATCAGATTTAGTCTTCTACTTCAATATACAACATATTTAAGTCATACATGAACTGAGATTAATTCAGAAATGAATGTAAGTCAATTAATATATGAATTCAAAGAATTCATAAAGAAGTGGAGTGTGTGATGTCAATAATTACTGTCCTTTTACTTAAAGATAAAAAAAAGTGTCGATAACTTTGAAGTACTCTGAGGGATCACATGGGAATTGAACCTGTGGCCCTGCTGGCGTCATTGCTCAGTGATTGACAGCTGCTTCTTATTCTGAGGTGTCCCTATCGGACAGTTTTCAGTGGATGGCTGCTGGCGCTGATCCAGACCAGAGGAATGATGCAGGGAAGTGAGTCGACGGTTAGTCAGCCTTGATTGACAGTGTTTGTCATCAGGTCGCCACGGCGATAGGAGCCCTGACGCCAGAGAAACGATGTGAATCATCTACTGATATTTATGAGATGTTTTTACAAGTGAGCACAGAGCAAGTAATCCATCAATCAGCTGGGAATCGCAGCAATTAATCACCTCACCTCTCTGTGTATCAATGATCCGGGGCCTCGTAGAGACTTTAGGCTCCCATCCAAAACTCTGCCGTCACGCCGCGTGCAGTGGCGAGTCTCAGCGCCGCCTGCAGACGGTTCAGGGGGAGCAACGAAATATTCATTCACTAATTAGTAAGTTAATTGTACTTGATTATGAGGCACTTTGGATATCATCATTTCTGATGCCTGTAATTTGAACCACTTCCTACGACCTGTTTTATGAAGTTTGTAATTTGTTTTACAAAAGTGTTTGTAATTCTATCAAAAATGTGCCACGTGAGGGAATAAGTTCAGGTTCACTCTCTGGTCAACAGTTCACTGATAAGTTCGTTAAGTTTAGGATAAAGTTTTACTTGAATTGCTGTTAGGTGCATTCATGGATTTTTCAGAGAGCTATGCTAGGTGTTTCTCATGGCTTCTTCATGCTATGCTAGGCTAACCATGTGCTAACCCATGAGAGAATGCAAGGCAGAAAATGCTACAAAAAAAAGCAAGATAAGCACATAGTTTCTGCAGCAATGACTAAATCTGACCCAATAATCTAATTTAGCATATAAATAAAATGTATGGGCTTTTTCAATCATCCGTGCTTAAATGTTAATGACCCAAGAAGACTTTTAATCTGTTAGCTTCAGATCAGCAGTGTAGTCACGGGCCAACCTGGACGTCATGCCAGTTTAAATCCTTTAGCTCCGCTTGGAGTGTTTTGACGTTAATCTCTTTGTACGTTTAGATAAAGTCACTCTAAAAAAAAGCTACAGTTTAACTCTGGAAAGAACCCAACAGGAAATAGGCTCTCTCGTATTCCTATTGTATTGAAAACTGTCAGTATCTTAATTACCCAACGTCAGAAAGGATCTGGTATTGACGTGTCACCTCGGGCTTTTGGCAGCGCTGATGAGCCACTCCAGGATCATATCATGTCGATCTGGATCCTGTCAGAGATATTTTACGACTCCGACAGATTGTGAAACACGAGCGTTTAGTCAGCACATTCACATCGACAGCGATGACGACATGTTGTAACGTTCCTCCCCGCCAGGTTCATGTCTTACCACTGAATCACTGAGGGCCTCTCACACATCATTGTTATTACTGTCACCCATCATGCAGCTCCACACACACACATCAACGCGACTGCGACATACACAAATACACATGTTTATGCTTGTGTGTTTTTAGCAAGCTAACAGAAGCGCAGTGGTGCAGGTTGCAAAGACAATAGAGTAAAAAATGAGCTATTGTCATAAATAGTAGTCGTTTACTCTGAGGGTTAGTGGACCCCTAACAGCAAAGTTACTGGAATAACTATGGAATTGTTCATAATAAATCTGCAGGTGTGACAGTATGTTTGGAATGATTATTACTTTAAATGTGGAGGCGCAGGTTCAGCCTGATTTAGATGTTTTAAAAACGGAAGAAACTCTCACTCTAGCTTGTTTGCTGGGATCTGGCAGAGAAGTTTGTTACAACTTTGGTGTTTGTGCGTCACGATGAGATACAGCTAGGAGAAGATTAGCTTAGCATAAAGACTAGAACACAAAACCCAGTGTGACACCACAGCTCCTCTAAAAATGTCTGTTTATGATGGAATGAACTCGTACCATTTACTCCTTGTTAGTATAAATGTGGTTGAAGACTTTGAGACATGGTAAAGGTAATTGTCACCACATCCAGGCTTTATGCTAAGCTACGCTAATCAAGAAGAATGCAGGTGCTCACAATTGTCGAAGTTCTGCCTATAAGATAAAGACAGTGCAACTATTTTAATTAGGAAAACCTGAATATGTTTTCTTGGGCTCGGAAGCTCAGGTGTTAATTACCTGTGAATAATTGAGGCTTCGCCCAAGTCAATGTTTAATAGAACGCAGACGCACTAACTGAGCTAGTATGAGCTGAAGAACTCTCTAGCAGGTGTGAAGGCTCAGTTCCAGGTGATTCGCGGAACTGGTGACGGATTTGAATGTACCAGCTTGGTTCCTCTACTGACGAACTCACATGGCACCACTGAATGCTGATGTGGACGTTGGTTGTCACGGCAACGAATGAAGCTGTCAAGCCCCGAAGCATTTGGGTCAGCCCTGATTGTAATTGTGCTCAAGTTGGCGTGCTAATGTAGGCGTTTAGCTGGCATGTCAGCTGTTGATCCTGTGACTAATAGCAGGCATGTGTGTCTCTGTGTCCAGGTAAAGGTTTGGTTTCAGAACCGTCGGACGAAGCATAAGCGGCAAAAGTTGGAGGAAGAATCTCCGGAGGCCCAGCAGAAGAGGAAGGGCAGTCAGCATGTTAGCCGCTGGCGAGCAGCCACACAGCAGGCTGGCGGCGAGGACATAGACATCATCACCGAGGACTAGACCTCAACAAACACACACACACACACACACACACACACACACACACACCTGAGAGACTCTAATGGTGAAGTCACACACTTTTCCACTCCACAACAACAAGAACAAATATTTTTACGTCAACAAATTTTAATGCTAATGCTAGCACACTAGCAAAAATAGCGTAGTTCACGGATCGTCGCTCAGGCTGTCACATTTTAGTTAAAATGTTTAAAAGCAGGCCAAGCAGTTTTTCAACTGTGTTTGTCATTGATACAATAATCAAAATATCAAAATTGCAGCGATGCACCACAAAGTAGCCCATGATGCAGACTGAAAGAGCCGAGCCTGGTTTGGTGAAAACCTTTAGCAGAATAAGCCCTGTGGGAAGAAATGAAGGAACATTTTGAGAAGACGTTAGAAACAAACATTTCCCTGAAATAAAATTAGATTAAAAAACCAACGACATCCTCTTAGATAAAGCAGCAGAACCACGCGAGGGTCTTTGCAGCGCGAGTGACACAGAGGGGAAGGAATCTGAGCCGTAGCCCATCAATCACTCAAGATTCAAGCGAAACAGAGGGTTTCACTGTCAGGTTTTGACTTCACATACAAGTGTTTCCCTAAACTCTTGATAACTAGTATTACTACTCTGACACGTGTGTTAGAAGTGTGTCAGCAGTCGTTTTAAATGTCATCAATCACCTGAGCTGGATCACGACATCCAGAGTCAGTGTAAAGATGCAAAAACTGATAGTTGTCAGGTCCTGTGTTCGCCTCCGCCGTGACAACATTTGGTTTTCGGATCTCTGTGGGACTTCCACGGGTAGAAGACACACTATGGTTATCTTAGTAAACGTAAACAAGACAAGCTTAGCCCCTGCTCCCGTCGTCTGCTCTGCATTTTGGTCTGATCCTACACTGATGCTCATGCTGTGCCGAGCACGCGACTCCAATCAAGCCACTTCTGTGACACTGGTTTTTCACCAAAAGTGGGAACCTAAGTACCAGATTCAAAAGGCTTTGTGGTCAAAGTAACAAGAATGTGACCCCGGGGACCTGAACCAGGTGTGAGAGTAGAACCAGCTGCAGGAAACACTTCAGCGACCGCGGGCTTGAACCTGTAATCCTGGGTCAAAATGCTCAGCTAAACCCTAGAAGATATGATGATTCTGGTCTTGGTCTTGTAAAATAAACCTTACGACAGTCGTTTTAAAACGCCATATAGTTCTGTATGTGTTGACCCATTTGGCAGAACATTTTTATCAGACAAGAAGGTTTGTAACTGTCTCACATCTCCAAATGCAATGATGGAGGACAAACACTCAAAACGCGCCAGAGCACACACTCACCCAAACACAACTTCCTGTTTCGGACAACAGCGACAACAAAAACTTTGACCAGCTGCGAAGGAGGAGCGTCACGTCTGATTCAGAGGACGCACAACGCTTCCATGGATGGACCACAGCTGTTGACTGAACACTTGATGGTTGATTCGGTGCCAAGTGAAACCAGCGTCCTGGAATAAAAGACGACTCGAGTGAGAGGACGAGCTGCTGCGCCGCGTCTCTGAGCATCTGTCCCCAACAGACGGCGGCAGCTCGCCAGAAATCTGCTGAACAGAACAATGAGAGGTTCCTCCAGCAGGAGAGAACCAACAGAGGTGGAAACATTTACTGATGAAGGGAACGTTTAAATTCAGGGGGTGATGTTGAACACATTCCAGGCTCCGTTTAATGTTTCACAGCTGACCATCAAAATCCTGACAGGACAAATATTTCAACAACCAGTTTTAGCCAGTTTAGGAGAGGACAACGACATCACCTGGAATCCTGCTGCCTGGGGTTCACACCTGGTAGGGGTGTCCTCAGTTTTACCTCCGACACAAACACCTCCTGGCCATTTTATTGTTGTTCTGAAGGTTGAAGTCGCTCTGACGTGGAGTTTCAGCCAAAGTTCTGAAGTCAGGGAGCTTTTCTTTTGGGGAATGATCAGAGGTCAGGAAGAGCCACCGGTCCTGAGATCGCTCGCCGCAACTCAGTCAGTCTTCACTCCGTCCGTGTTGCTATGATACATAGTGAACAACCAACTGCTGTCCTGATAACTTGTATCTTCTCATTTATGATGTGTGTTCATGTCAGTGAGGCTCGAAGACAAAGTAACAGAAACTGAACAAACAGGCCCAGTGTGTAACCTGCCATATTCTGAAAACCCCGCCCACTGGAGGGGAAACAGGTGGTGCTACCATGCAACTGACACACTCAACGCCACGAGACAAAGTGTGCGCATCAACTTGAATCACCAGTTTTCACAATTTCATCAGATTATTGCAGTTATTAGCAGTTAGAAAGTTACGCGCCTGCATTAGCCTGCCGGGTTTCTTCCGTCACAGTGGCGGAGCGCTAACGCTAACCCAGTGGTTGGCATCAGTAGCTGTACATTCGCGAGCTACTGATGAGCTTGACTTATAAGTGCACGACGGACAAAATGCTCGACGCATGTTAATATACTGAAGACAGACTGACACGTCCTCTCCTTCAAGTCTCAGTTCTTCTCAGTTTATTGCTGTAGTTGTGGGTTGTGTGGCCTATCGATTGCTCATCCTGCCACCGATGGCTCGACCTCCACGCTGCAGAGTCAACAGGGAAGTGTTTGGCCTCAGCGCGAGCAGGACTTCAGCGCATTAAGATAAGATAGAACCGACTATTTTGTTTGACTTCGACAACATTTCCCACGATTCTTGGTGTGGAGAGTTTACCAAACAGGTCAGTTTCCCAACTCCTGCAATGGGTTGAATGTCCCAGACAATCTTTGGACTCAGTGAATGAACCAGAGTCTTCAAATAGTTTTATTTTGTCAATCGCAAAAAAACAAAACAAAAAAAACCCAAATGAAAAAACTAAAAGGTGGAATAAACTTTGTTACAAGACAGTTTTGGGGTGCAGACTGGAGATATTCTCTATTTTTTATCGTTGCAAATGCTAAGAATAGTCGTCAGCAATATAAAAGGCTCATTATCGACCAGGGAAAAGGTTTTTTGGGGGGGAATATTTTTGGCAGCGGATGGGTCCATGTTAGGTGCAAATTATGAGAAAAATGTAGATTATCAGCAGAATTAATTATTGTAAAATATCATAATGTCACTGTTTGGCACAAAAATCTGAGTTGAAGGGAAAAGAAAAGCATGGCTCTGTGAATCCTGACTCGTGGAGGAATATTTGTTTGTGGTGTGACAGGTCGGTGTTGCTGTGCGATGGCGTTCGTCCTGCTCGCTGCAGCAGACACCAGCTGATCCTGGAGCCGTTGGTTCCCATTCTGAACTTCGCTGGTAGTCTTTGTCTTTTTTTTTGGAAAACAAATTGTAGGTATTTATGTAAAAAGGATTTGGTAAAAGTCTTCTATGCATCTGCTGTGTAAATTATGAGGACAGTGAGAACATGGAGACTGTTGGTTTGTTTCTCTCACGATTTCAGTTCACGTGTTTGTTCTGCTTCTTCTTCCTGGACAGACTTACCTCACCATCTCCTTATGTAGCACTTCTTCTTCTTAGTCAAATCTATTTTTTCATTGTTTTAGTATTGAATGCACTAACTGTACAACTCGTTTTCCTCTGAACACAGGAGAAAAAAAACTTTGTACTTCCTGTGTTACGGTTTGGAAAAATTATGAATAAATGAAATTGAATTGAAATAAAAACGTGTTTGAATGACATGAAGACAAACGTATCTGGGTCCAAACTTTCAGATGAGTTTGTTTTCCATGAAACAAATCTGCACGTGTGTAGATGTGCATGTGAACATGGATCAGCACATGTGAACGTACATCCTCACGTGACCAAAGACCAGCACACGTGTGCAGGCCTGGTGACTTTCAAGCTCGCATGAGTTCATTGACTCATTAATGACTGAACACATCCAGATTTGTCTGTGTTTCCGCGTCCGTTGGCTTCTGAATGCATGAAATGATTCACAGTTCTAAAGACATGAGACGATGAGAGAAGAGAAACAATTAGAAGTCGTCCTCATCCCCAAAAACCAAAACATTCTGTCGGGACTTCCTGTGGATTTATGATTCTGACACATCAAATCATATCATCAGCACCGGAAACTACAAATATTAATGCATAAAGAGGGAAAATACCAGTAAAAAGATGCATCCTCCCCCTCTAGGAGCTGCTACCTGCCGGTATGTTGGTGTTGTTGCCATGGAAATGAATCAATATTCACACTGGGAGGCTGGAATGAAATAACAGATGGTGCAACGCATGTAGGTGCACGACTGACAGAAACGTATTATCACTTCTCTTTATCTCGTCTGTGTAGCAACAGTTGGAGGGGCTGACAGCAGGTGAGCGGCGCTTATGGACTCTTATCCAACGCTCACCGACAGGACCAGAGAGGTCAGACTGACAAAAGACGGGTTCCGATGTCTCAGGCTCCTGCTGCAGGTTCAGTTTGATGTCTCCTGTAGGGTTTATTGAAACAGATTTATTTCTAAATCGTCCGAGGCTCCACCCACGAGGGTTAACCCTTGCTGCCCCTTGAAGAGTCTGAGCAGGTTTGTTGTCTCTTGATTAGTGATTGTTAGTCGTCGCTGTAATGTTGCAATGTGACCTGAAAATAACAAAAAGGAACGTTCTCTTAACATCATACGGAGAACTGCAGGACTTCCAGAATCAAAAGAGGATGTTTGAGGAACGTTCCCCAATGTTCTAGAGAGGATCCTTGAGAGAACATCCCCTACTATGTGGACACAAGTTTTTACTTCCAAAGCCAAATATTCCAGATATGTTGAAGCTCCTAAAATGTAACGCTCAAGTCTGTCCTCACAAAGATACAACAGCTCATCAGTTCCCCTGATGTTCTCATTGGTTCTGATGGTTTTGTCTAGCGAGCGGTGCTAAAGCAGAGCTGCAGCTGGAGCGCAGCAGGCGGACGAGAGCGCAACGCCACTCTGATGTTAATGACTTTTATTTGCAGCAATTAAGTTGATTTGGTTGATTAGAGGGATTGATAACAAGTAGCTGAGTTAATTTGTCTTGTTTGGATAAATATTTTAATTAAGGTTATGGAGCACACACACACACACACACACACACACTGATTGCATCCTTATTGCAGCGCTCAACTAATCCACATAAATAAATCATACAAACCACCTTTAGAACAATTCAACAATCTAGTATGTGAACTTCCATGTTCTGAGCAAACCCATTAATAAGTTCTCCTGGTAGAACATCGCATTCCTCGTCTCAGGTGTGTGGTTCAAGCAGCTGGAGATACTGTGTCAGCAGGTTCAGTTCTGCATCAGATCCACCAGTAAACACCAGACTGGTGGATGGTGGAGGTTCAATTCTACATCAGATCCACCAGTAAACACCAGACCGGTGGATGGTGGAGGTTCAGTTCTACATCAGATCCACCAGTAAACACCAGACCGGTGGATGTTGGAGGTTCAGGTCTACATCAGATCCACCAGTAAACACCAGACTGGTGGATGGTGGAGGTTCAGGTCTACATCAGATCCACCAGTAAACACCAGACCGGTGGATGTTGGAGGTTCAGGTCTACATCAGATCCACCAGTAAACACCAGACTGGTGGTTGGTGGAGGTTCAGGTCTACATCAGATCCACCAGTAAACACCAGACTGGTGGATGGTGGAGGTTCAGTTCTACATCAGATCCACCAGTAAACACCAGACCGGTGGATGTTGGAGGTTAAATTCTACATCAGATCCACCAGTAAACACCAGACTGGTGGATGGTGGAGGTTCAGTTCTACATCAGATCCACCAGTAAACACCAGACTGGTGGATGGTGGAGGTTCAGGTCTACATCAGATCCACCAGTAAACACCAGACTGGTGGATGGTGGAGGTTCAGTTCTACATCAGATCCACCAGTAAACACCAGACCGGTGGATGTTGGAGGTTCAGGTCTACATCAGATCCACCAGTAAACACCAGACTGGTGGATGGTGGAGGTTCAGGTCTACATCAGATCCACCAGTAAACACCAGACTGGTGGATGGTGGAGGTTCAGGTCTACATCAGATCCACCAGTAAACACCAGACCGGTGGATGGTGGAGGTTCAGTTCTTCATCAGATCCACCATTAAACACCAGACCGGTGGATGTTGGAGGTTCAGTTCTACATCAGATCCACCAGTAAACACCAGACCGGTAGATGGTGGAGGTTCAGGTCTACATCAGATCCACCAGTAAACACCAGACCGATGGATGGTGGAGGTTCAGTTCTCCATCAGATCCACCAGTAAACACCAGACTGGTGGATGTTGGAGGTTCAGTTCTACATCAGATCCACCAGTAAACACCAGACCGGTGGATGGTGGAGGTTCAGTTCTACATCAGATCCACCAGTAAACACCAGACTGGTGGATGGTGGAGGTTCAGTTCTACATCAGATCCACCAGTAAACACCAGACCGGTGGATGGTGGAGGTTCAGTTCTACATCAGATCCACCAGTAAACACCAGACCGGTGGATGGTGGAGGTTCAGTTCTACATCAGATCCACCAGTAAACACCAGACTGGTGGATGGTGGAGGTTCAGTTCTACATCAGATCCACCAGTAAACACCAGACCGATGGATGCTGGAGGGTTGGCCCATTGGCTGCTGATGGAGGAATCAGGAGCACTTCCTACTGGACTACAAAAAAACCTCATCCGTGACTGGGGAAGAATGCATATCTACTTCCTATTGGCTTCTTCCAAAATAAAATTTGTAACCTGTAGACCAAACTATAGGCATACCATCAGCTGGTCAGATGCTGTGACCTTTCATTGATTGGCTGCTCCTGTTACGGTGGCTCGTGGGTAGAACTGTGTGGCGCACTCTCACGGTCTTCAATGGCGGTAAACTTCCCCACACTGAGGATGCGCAAATGACCTCACAGAAGCACAAGTACAAACACGTGTGCTACTGAGGAAAAAGAGAAAAGGTGAAAAGGAACTGAAGCTGACAGTGTCAGGATTTGATGGAGGGGATTTCCAGCCACACACCTAGTGAGCAGCTACGGTTTTATCATCAATATAATAAGAGTGCATGTGTTGGGTGTCATTATCAGCCTTGCCGCAGCTCTCTGGGTTTACACAGACTCGACGCTGTCGCCAAGCCAAGCTCTCATCCTGAGTTTCTATCTAGAGTCGAAGTCTCGAACTTCTTGTACCAGATATTTAACTTCCTGCTCAGAGCTGCAGCGGCGGCTTGGAGGACAAGCTGCTACAACCTCCAGCATAAAACCAGTGAAAAAGAACAGAATGCCCATTAATCGGTCGTGATTCACGTCACCTGATTATCAGCGTTTATAAGACACATGTTGACAGTTCGACCCCATAACTGCCAGGTTGGGTTCGCTCAGATGATTGATGGGCGATTGTACCTGGCTAATGCGCTGCCGACCTCGTGTGAGCTGCACTGCAGACGTTTTCATGTTGATGTGTTGCCTTCATGTTTATATGCAATGAGAATATCTACTGCAAACTAAATATTAACTTAAGCAAATTAAAGATTTTGAGCTACAAGCTGATACAACCATGAACACACACGTGCGTCACGATCCAAGGTCAGATTCATAGACAGAGCCAGCAGGACGTCTTCCATGGGGGTGCAGTTCCTTTTCCTCTTCCCTGACTTCAGCTTTTCCGACTGTTCGATAAAAAGTCAACGCCGTTGGACAAGTTGGAAAAACTTAGCACGGACAAAAGATGGCCGATGAGCAGCGGTGAACTCAGGGGTGAAGGGTCACTTCAGCGCTAAGACCTCTCAGCTGGACGTCACTCAAACACAAACATGGCAGCATTAAATTGAAGAAAGTACTAGTTTAGTTGCAATGATTAAGTAGTAGTAGTTAAGTGGTAATAATTTAGTAGTACTAGTTTAGTTTTAGTAGTTTAGTAGTAGTAGGTTAGTGGTACTAGTTTAGAAATCATAGTTTCGTTGCACTCGTTTAGTAGAAATAGTTTTGTAGTAATAGCTTAGCGTTGATAGTTTAGTGGTACTAGTTTAGTAGTACTAGATTAATAGTAGTACTTTTGTAGTAATAGTGTAGTGGTAATATTTTAGTTGTAGTTTAGTAGTAGTAGGTTAGTGGTACTAGTTTAGTCATAATAGTGTAGCGGTAATATTTTAGTTGTCGTAGTCAGTAAGTAAGTAGTCAGCCAGTGCGATGGAAGCTGGAAAATTCCAGGTTGGAATTCTAATTTCCGAGCTGCCCTGAAAGCAGCAGCCTTCCAGCTTGACGGAAATGTCGTGCAACCACCAAACCAGCTGAAAGGTGATTAATTTGCGTAAAGCACCTTGTTAAAAGTTAAACACCGATCAACGTTCTCTAGAAACTCCCCCAGAGGACCAGGAGCACTTTGATTTGCAGTAAAACCACAGAACCTCTGATGTTGCCATGACAACAGACTTGGTGGGTCTGATTTACCGCCGCCATGACAAGTAAATCATGGGTTGCAGTGCAGGGCTGCATTTATTGGCTGGAAGAGCTGGTTCACTGCTCCCAGATCACATGATCCCACATCAGCAGCCGGCTGCGAGCTCACTCCTTGAGCACTTCCTACACTATCACCTGGACGGGCTGCTGTGATTGGCTGAGAGCTGCTGGGGCTGGACAGTAAATGAAGTTTTGTTTGTGACTCACTCAGAGGGCTTCATGTATTGCAGTGGTGAGGAGTTGCAGGGGGGCTGCTGGGAGAGTGAGTGACGATGATTGGGATAATTACACTTAATCACGGGGAAAATAAGGGTTTGATTTGGTGCGCGGCAGCAGGGTGGAGCAGTGGTCCTCCCTGTGGCCCCCCAGCAAGAAGGTTGTGGGTGGAGCCCCGGCTGCAGCACGGGGTCTTTCTGGGTGAGTCTCCATGTTCTCCCTGTTCCTGCTGGGTTCTCTCTGGTACTCCAGCTTCCTCCACAGTCCAAAGACATCAAGAGGGGATGGATTTGGTGCTAATGCAGCAGGCCGGAGAACGCTCACTCCAACTCAAAAATAAAAAAAACACAGGTTACAGGCCAACACAAGGAAACATACAAACACTGGTGACTTCATAGATAAATACATACATAGTAAATTAGCGTGTATCACATCATATCGTATCAGAACGACTCGCACCAGCTGCTAAATGAGAATGATGATGGGAGCATCTGACTTCTGTCACACTGCATTACAGTAATACGATGTTACTATGTTTAGGTAGTATCAGAATCAGAATCCTTTACTGAAAATAGTTAAGAGGAGCACTCTACCAGAGCCACAGAATGCACATACAAGAAAATATACAATAAATAAAAATACACAACAAGTAACTTGAGAACAGCAAAAATATAGAAAAAAGAAGATTAAAAAATGTGCAAGATGCAAGTGAAAAAAAGTGAGAGGTGTAAAAGGAGATTTAAAGTGCAGAGAAAATTAACAGTGTTTTTGGGTGTTGGCAGTCCTGATGGCCCAGGGGAAAAAACTGTTCGTGAGTCTGCTGGTGCGGGACTTAATTGACCTGAAGCGCCTGCCTGGGGGCATCAGGTCAAACAGGGGGTGGGCAGGGGGGGTGGGGTCGGCTGTGATGGCCTTGGTTCTCCTGAGGCAGTAGGATGAGGAGATCTGTTCCAGGGTGGGCAGAGGGCAGCCGATGATTTTTTGGGCGGTGTTTACGACCTTCTGCACCGCCTTCCTATCCTCTGCTGTGGAGCCAGCGTACCACACTCCCAGACTGTGGGTCAGGACGCTCTCCACGGACGAGTGGTAGGAGCCCAGCAGCAGCTCAGAGTCCAGGCTGTTCTTCCTGAGGACGCCAGGAAGTGCAGCCGCTGCTGAGCCTTCTTCACCAGGGCCCTGACATTGTAGGTCCAGGAGCGGTCAGAGGAGATGTGGGTGCCCAGGAACCTGAAGGTGGTGACAGTTTCCACCTGTTCTCCATTTATGAGGAGGGAGGTGTGGTCCTGTCTGTTCTTCCTGAAGTCCATAAGTTCTTTGGTCTTATGGACGTTCAGGGTCAGGTTGTTGCCTGAGCACCAGTGAGACAGTTTCTCTACCGCCGCCCTGTACGCTGTCTCGTCCTCACCACGGATGAGTCCAACCACGGTGGTGTCGTCCGCATATCTGATGATGCGGTTGGTTGGATGGGTCGGAGTGCAGTCGTGGGTGTACAGGGCGAACAGCAGAGGGCTCAGGACGCAGCCTTGAGGGGATCCGGTGCTGAGTGAGAGTGTGGAGGAGTGTTGGCGTCCGAGTCTCACCGACTGAGGGCGGCTTGACAGGAAGTTTTCAATCCAGTTGCAGGTGGGAAGGAGGATACGGAGCTGCAGGAGTTTATCGTGGGGAATGTCCGGGATGATGGTGTTGAACGCTGAGCTGAAGTCCATGAAGAGCATCCTCACATGGCTCTTCCCGGTCTCCAGGTGGCTCAGCGCTGTGTGGAGCATTTGAGGGATGGCGTCCTCCGTGGACCGGTTTGCCCTGTAAGCAAACTGGTGGGGGTCGAGGGAGGGAGGGAGGCAGTCTCTGATGTGCTGGGAGACTGATCGCTCAAAACACTTCATGATTCCAGACATCAGGGCTATCGGTCTGGAGTCATTCAGGCTGTCTATGGCAGGTTTTTGGGGGATGATGGTGGAGGCCTTCAGACATGTGGGGACGGTGGCGTGTGTCAGGGAGAGGTAGAAGAGTTTGGTGAGGATCCCTGCTAGTTGGTCTGCACATGCTTTAATCACCACCCCCGGGATACCATCGGGACCAGCAGCTTTCCTGGGGTTTACTGCCCGTAGATTTTTCCTCGCCTCTTGTTCCCGGAGGGAGAGAGGTGGGGTGCTGGTATCAGGGGGGGGCAGAGCCCGCGGGTGTCTGGTGGTGGTCTTGAACCGGGCAAAGAAGCTGTTCAGCTCCTCTGCCAGGCTGCTGCTGCTGGGGGATGTGGGAGGGGGTGGCCTCTGTAGTTGGTCAGGGCCTGAATGCCCTTCTACATCTGACGCGGGTTGTTGTCCGTTAGGTACCCCTCTATTTTGGTTTTGTAGGACACCTTGGCCTGTTTGATGCCCCTCCTCAGGTCGGCTCTGGTGGTGCTGTAAAGAGCCTGGTTCCCCGTCTTGAAGGCTGAGTTCCTGGCTCTGATCAGGGTCTGGACTTCCCTTGTCATCCAGGGCTTCCTGTTGGGGAAGACCCCGATTTGTCTTTCCTCTGTAACGTTTTCTACACAGCTCCTGATGTAGAAGAGGACAGACTCGGTGTCTGTGTCCAGATCCTGGTCTTCAAAAATGCTCCATTCAGTGCAGGCAAAGCAGTCTTGCAGCTGGAGGAGAGCGTCTTCAGGCCAGGCTTTGATGGTCTGGTAGACTGGGACTGGTCTGTTCGCCTCCTTAAGGGGGTGTAGAACGCAGTCACAATGGCTACCGTTAGCTCCCATGGCAGGTAAGAGGGTCGGCATCTTACTGTCATGGCCTCCAGGTGTGGTGAGCAGAAGGTGTTGGTTACTGTGCTGTCAGTCCTGATGAACGTAAATACACAGTCCTCCTGCTTTATTTTTCCCGGAGGCTCCGGAGCGGTCATGGCGGTGGATGGTGCGGCCAGGTAGCTCCACTGAGGTGTCGGGGATTAGCGGGTGTAGCCAGGATTTGCTAACAATCATCAGACAACACTCGCGGGTGGGGTGGTTGTAGATTATCTGTGACTGTAGCTCATCCATCTTGTTGATAAGGGATCTGGCGTTGGTAATTCAGTAATATAACACATTTTTAATGATATTTCAGCAATAATATTACAGCTATTGTGTCCAGCATATGTTGCAGCCTCTTGTTATGATTCTCCTACAGCCAGAAGCTCCAGGAAGCTGCAGGTTCTCAGGAGAACAGTCATGATGAGACTGTGACATTCACATTTTTATTTATTTTCCCTTTTTGTGGTGTGAACTTTCCCAAACTACTGACTTTCCATCTGTAAAATGTGAAAGGAAAAACGTTCCTTCTTTGTCTGCCCTTTGTTCCTCGGGGTATTGTTTTGGCGTCGCACAACCCCACCCCCCCCCCCCCCCCGCACAGAGCAGCGTGTGCTCCGAGCTGGTGAGTCACCTCGCCGTTGTCGTGATTATTACTGTTTTGTTATTCATAACCATAATATATTCACAAGTGCTGCGATGTGACATGTTAATGAAGTTACTCGGTAAACCTCCGTTGGTTAACAACTCGTAAATTTAATCTTTAACCGAGTTATTCATGCAGAGTTTGCTAGCCTAGCATTGTTCCGGCGAAGCGGGTTTTTTTCCGGTCTGGTGAAGTTGTGCTCTGGCTGTTTGATAGTGGGAGTTCTCACAGGCTATGGAGTTTTATTGTGGTTTTATGAATTGTTTGTGTTACTTTTGTAGAAACCCCATACACACAACGCAGAGCAACGCCCGCTCCATGAATCCAGTCGAGAGCCCCGAAATCCACGGACGCTTTGAATTGCATTTTAATATCTGGGTGTCCACTGGAACTTGAAGATGAACTTAAAAGACATTGAGGTCAAAGTTCAAGTTTAATGGGCTCAGAGGGAAAAAAAATCACAGCTAAAAGTTTGTAATTAGATAAGAATAAAGAGCTGTGGTGACTATTTTTAATGTCAGTCTCAGTGTAACAGAAACACGTTTTAATGGGTCCCACCACCTTGGCTGCAGATGGGCATCATGATCCAGTGGTTGTGACATCACAAGCGCTGAAACATGAGGAAGTGAATCACATAGAGATCTGAAAATAATGCTTGTGTGTTGCTGCTCTGAGTTCTGTAAAGATAAGAAAGTGAAGTGTCACCAAAGCACTCAGTCATCGCTCCTCCAAGCCAGCTCCTTCCATCTACCCACAATTCATCACACTCTCGTCTCTCTCACGCACGCACACGCACTTCTGATAGTTAAAATGTGACCCAACCTGTCCTGCAGCCACTTGGAGAGAAAAAACACCAATTACATCGGTGTTTGGAATACAAACAGCCGCCATCACTCTCCTCAAACGGGATGCTGTCAATGTTTCCAGTACGCCCCCCCCCCGACACACACACACACACACACACACACACACACTGGCCAACAGCACCTGCTCACAAAACAGCTGACTCAGCGAGTTGGAAAAGTCTGCATTGAGGAGGAACTGCGTGAGACAGTTGGTCGAGAGAGAGCGTTTCAATGAATCGGCCATGTTGGAGCGTGGCGGCGCGGTGCAGTCCAGCTGGGAGTTGCTCCTGATTCTGATGTTTCCATGTAGTTGTGCTGTCATGCAGGTTCTAGAGAGCTGACCTGTCTCGCTCCAATTAACACTGTCGATTTTCTTAATTTTGCACACAGAACTTAACGTGAGGCCAAACAAACGTATTCTGGGGGAACTTGATGTGCCAGTGTCCTGCCGTGACCTTTGACCTCCGAGCCACTTCAGTGTAGGAAGGACTGCCATCGACCGCGAGCCAAGAAGAAGATTTTCAGATGTTTCTCAACAGTGTTTCAAGTGCTCCTGCAGTAGAGAGGAGAACGAGCTCCTGCTCCTCCTGTCCGAGCAGATCTCATTGGAGACACATCACCACCCTGCAAGCCCAGAGGCGACAGACCGCTGACGTGATTGGACAGCCTTCTTCCTTCATGGTTAAAACCTCCGATCGGACGGTGTCTGTCATTAATTTGATACAAGTCAGTACAGGTGATCCCATGCAGGTAAGCAGCTGCAGGCGGCTGGCTTGGGTCTCCCCCCGCTGACAGCGTCTTTATTAGCGGGCAGGTTCAGATTCCCAGAAGAGGAAAGTATTTGTGGTTTAAATAAACAATGACGTTTGCTCTGACTCACTCGCTGGCGGTTACAAAGGCCACAATTGAATTAGACACATTCACGTAAGCAGGAATAGTCTGGTGAACCTGCACCGGACTGGAGAAGGTGACAGCTGGTGAGATCAGCGGCCAGAGTGGCGGCACCAGGGTCACAGAGGGTTAAAAGATCCAGCTTGACGAGCAACATGAAACCTGTCAGGAAGTTCAGGGACGTTGGCCACCATGGTCGAGATCATCCAAACGTCAGCTGAAGAGGAACTCAGCGGGGGGGGGGGGGGGGGGCCGGGCGCCTCCAGTCGTCACGCCGCGGTCTCTCATCGCCATGTTGCTGCAGGCCTTCCAGCCATTTTAACACCCAGGGTTGGCTCTGCTTCCTTCTCCTCTCAGCCTTCTTCTTCATTGGTAGGCGAGCGTTCAGCAGGAGGGGATCTAGACGCCTCGTTAGAGTTGATCTTCTCATCCAAGGCAGCAACAGTGAGTGTGACATCAAGGAGGGAGAAAAGGCTCCTGCAGGTCTCACGGTGAGGTTTTCTGCACCCAAAAAGCAAGGAAGTGGAAATAAAGTTGGATCTGATTGAAGCCAGCTGGGTGCTAATCACATTCCAGTCAAAATCAAAATTAAATATTGCAACAATTAGCAGGTCTGATGGAGACAGTCACACAAGCATATAGCAGTGATTATATTTAACTGTAATAAACGACTAAAGCAGCGTCTGAGGATTTGCAAATAGGCAGCAAGAGGTGTCGGAGGAGGAAAACACAGCTGGAAACACCGACGACAGGCAGGAGGACGAGATGAAGAGAAGAAGAGAACAAAAGAACGAGTCAAACAGGGTTAACGTTCTAAACGCAGGCGAAACGCCGTTTGAAAGGCCGAAGCTGGGCTCTTCATCGTTGTGAAAGTGTCGGCTGGGAAAGGGAGACTAACGTGTGTGCGTGTGGCCCCATGACTGTAATCTGTGACTCTGTAGCTGTAACCTAAAACCACCAGGAATCAGTTCATTAGCATTGATTGACTCAATTTGAGCATCTTTCAGGCTGCACGGTGGTGCAGTGGTTCGCACTGTGGCCTCACAGCAAGAAGGTTCCGGGTTCGAGTCCCAGCTCGGGCACGGGGTCTTTCTGGGTGAGTCTCCATGTTCTCCCTGTTCCTGCTGGGTTCTCTCTGGTACTCCAGCTTCCTCCACAGTCCAAAGACATCAAGAGGGACCAGGTTAATCCAGACTCTAAATTGACCGTAGGCGTGACTGTGAGTGTCAATGATTGTTCGTCTCTCTGTGTCGGCCCTGCGATGGACTGGCGACCTGTCCAGGGTGAACCCCGCCTCTCGCCTGTTGACGCTGGGATAGGCTCCACCCCCCGCGACCCTTAATGTGTAGGAATAAGCGGAAGATGACGATGGACGATGGATGAGCATCTTTCAACCTGTGTTTCATGTTTAAGGGTCAAAGCTGTTGGTTGCTCTCGTGTATTCGTGAAGTCAAAGTGTTAAATGCTGTAAACTGTTATTCTACTCTGCCTTCCTTGTCACATTTACAGGTCATGTAGACTGAATGTTTGGGAGGAGCTGGATGAGTCATACTGCATGTCAGAGTGCGATGTGTCTCTTTAGCTGCAGCCATGCATGCTGAAAAGAGGGAGGCTGAGGCGCAGCCTGCAAATTAGCAGGTGATTTCCCTGGCTGTGTTTGAGTAGAGGGTCATGGCAGGGCCCTAAATGCTGGGGCAGCGTCACAGTGGCTGAGCTAAGATGGCCGCCTCTGATTCAAAATGCCCTGCTGCTGTTGCTACAAGCAGGCTTTACCCAAATGTCCTCCCTGCTCTGTTGGCCACGATTCCACCTCCTCTGTCGCTGCGGCGGACGTCCACATCGTCTCTATAAACACCGTCTCCTCATCTGCGTGTTCAGAGTGGATGAATCATAAACCGCTAATTGAGGATGAAGTATTTCTGAAAATGACAAAATATTCAGGCTCCACTTGGACTCGAGCATCAACCAAAACAGTTTGATGGCTCATCACACGTATGTAAAGCAGCTTCGCCATCGTCACCCTCCGTGTTCACCCAGAGGAACCTGATACAGGATCTAATATATCCAGACTTGAAGAGTGGGATTTGTGGAGCGGCTGCCGTGTTCCCTCCCTCCACCATCGATGACATGCGACGACCGAAGACTGAGATCAAAGGCAGAGCTGAAAATAAACCTGGAATATCAGAAATGCTGAAAATGGCTGACAGTTGCTGAAATGCAAAAAAAAAGGAAATTCCCTCCTATTTCCATGGAATCATTTGAACAGAGAAACTCAGGGTTGCAGTCTGAAGGACGCCACGTCCTCAGGAACGACTCAGATATTTTAGTAGTTTCTGATTTCTGGATGCGAGGCCGCCTCATGGTGGTAGCAACCACAGCCACTCACCTGATGCTGGGATAGGTTGAGGCTCAGCGCTGGCTGGAATGTATGTGGTGGTTAAACATGAGGTTTGGGGTCTTGCCAGTGGATGGAGTTCATTTATTGTTTCCGCTGTCACCTGACTGGGACTTGGTGGGAGCTTCCTCAGGTGGTCAGAGAGCCTCGTCACTCCAACTTTGATAATTGGGGTCTTTTGTTTGTGTTTTCTCTCAGTTTTCGTGTCTCGCTGTGTTTTTCTCTCCACCCACCTGCTCGGCTCGGCGCTGCCTCAGAATCTGTTTCATTCTCTAAATTGGCTCCTCAGACACCCTTCCCCTTCTTCCCCATCTCTCATTTAAAAAGTGAGAAATTATAATTATCTGAATTATGCTTTTAATGATGCGTTAATTAGAGTCATGGAGTGAGATTAGCCTATGAATTATTACTTGTGAAATCCTTCCAGATTCATGTGAGCTCCTGGTGCAGACGGAGCGGAGGGAGAGGCAGAGCAGTGCTTGGTGATTAGCGCATCAATAAATAACAGAACAGATTGTGGTGCATATGCTTACCATTACAACTTTTAAACCAACGCTTTCAACTCACACCGACTGTCTCGTGCTGGCATGAAGCTTCTGCACCGGCAGCCCAGTCAGTTTTGTGTTTCCCTCTGAGTTCTCACCAAATGTGAACTATTATTATACTGCGAGCTCATGCCTCAGCTTTCACTGCCTGAGAAACAACAGTAGCTTCAGTATTCGCCCTGTAAGAAGAGCGGCAATGAACGCTGACCAGCAAAATCCGATGGGTTCATCCTGAAGACCGAACCAAGCCACAGCTGCGCAGCGGCCATGGAACAACTGCAGCTTCTGACACGGTGGTGGCGCCGCATCTGTTCAAATTTGTGAAATAAGGAGACAAATACTTCTACTACTACTACTACTAATTATAATAATGAATTGGTTGGACAGCTTAACTGGTGTTCTGGGACAGTTCACCCAGAAATGAACACTCACTCATTATCTACTTGCCCTCATGATGGAAGGTCACCCTTGTCTTTAACGTTACGATTTAGACTCTGTTGGAAAACATAAACCATGTCAAAATGAATCATTAACATGGAGTAGGACCCTGATATGAATCTTAGTATCTTATTGAAAGTCCTGCATGCCGGCACCACCTTCTTAATGGGAGTTTGAACACACGTTAGCCTGATAGCCTGGTTAGCTCGGTCACGAGTCTGCTCCCGCTGTTCATCTCGTATCTTTGACCCCAACTGAGTCATCACTCAGTTTCCATTTTCATCTTCTTATGAAATATTTACTGTGACTCTCTGCTCTTCTGATTGTTTTCTTTTTGGGGCTCAGGGAAGCTTTGTGACGCTGTTGGGTAAAGTTCATCATCTCGTGTCACCAGGAGGGACGCCGGCCTCGTGACCGCCAGCCGTGGGTTTCTGCAGCCGGTCTGAGTGTCGCTGCTCATCAGCTGGTCAGCTCATCTCGTCTCACTGCAACCAGCCGCTGCGTGAGAGCCGACGAGTGTAAGAGTATATCATATGTGTGGAGTGATGTCATCACCAGGCGCCGCGTTTTGTCTTCTCAGCAGATTTCCCTTCCTGGCGACTGTCCAAATCAATTATCCCACATTCAGATTCACACCTCAGGCTCTCATCAGAGGTGTGAACGAGGTAAGCAACCCTCCTCTGGATCTGAAGCCCCTCAAAGCCTCGCCTCTGCAGCTGCGAGGGATTCTTGGGATCGGACCTTGAAAACACGTTTTCAAGATCAGGATGCAGAATCTCAAAGCTACTCTGTTCCCCAGATATTCAATACTTCGGTCGGTTTCGCTCCTCATATGAACGCCGTCATGACACAAACGATTACTCACAATTTCATCAAATTTGGGTGTGGAACAGCTGACTGAGTGTGGAGGAATAGCAGCTTCCTGCTGACCCAACGGTGGGATCCCAGTTGCTGGGATGGGACGTGATTGGCCGGTTGGCTTTAGCTGGGATTACATCAGCCGCGCGGATGTGTCTTCTTCGTGTAGTTAATAGACACGTCAATACACCTTCCAAGCTGAAGCCTCTTTTACTGCTTTCCTTCTGCTGCGCGTGAGCTAAAGTATTTACAGGAATAAATCTCGGACTGACTTCACATACGTGTCGGCCACTGCCTGGTGCTGAAGAGCAAAACTGCTGTTCTTTTGACGTTCTTCACATTTGTTGAGAAAGACTGATGGAGACCTAGAACCAAACTCCATTCGGAAAACTGGCATTTCTAGAGTTGTGGTCTTGTCATTTTGCAGACAGACATGACAAAGGAGCAATGATTCTGTGGAACTAATCGGTCCAATGACATCGCTACTTCAGCATTGACTCGATCTGCTTCTCATGATAGCATTTATTAAAATCTAAGCTGGAAACAGAGTGTGTTCCTCTGCTCCTGGGACGTCGTGAGCCGCAGGATGGCTCTGCTGGTCAGCGAAGTGTTGAGCTGGTCTGCAGACGTTCTCCAGAACCTTCCCTGTCGTTCCTGCTGACGTCAGCCACGGAGGAGGCTTTCAGGCGCAGGCAATTAATGAAATAATTTCTCTGAGTAAAAATATCAGCGGTTTCATCAGCCTCAGTTATATTTATGCTTAGTGATTCTACCAAATGTGAGCGTGGTCCATATGACCATCTCACAGCTCAAGTCTGCTTCCCGCCCAGTCAGCAGTCAGTTTTCAACTGGCACGCCTTCGCAGCTCCCGTCAGTGTGACTCAACATGAGTCACGCTGAAAATGATACATTTGGTTCGTTTAATTTAGCCCAGCTTAGCTTCACGGGGCACCGACTGAAAATACACCTGCTGAGGGGCACGGCGAAGGACACGAGGCGTTCGTGTGCTCACAGAAGTCTTCCTCATTGGTCAAAAATGAGGCGCCGAAAAACTCTTGAGCCCCAAGAGGGTCATGTGACCTGTCATCTGTTTGTCATCTGAACAAATGCCATGCAGACGCCCCGTAGTCCCCAACGTTGTGCTTGGCTTCCTGCATTTGGGCCCATTTGTGTTCACCATAATCAAACAGCACACGAGAGGGGGGGGCGGTATCAGACTGAAGCCCGCCAGGGTTCCATCAAACAAGTGACACCAGCCTGAGATGTATTCTCACGCTTCGGTACGCGTCGCGTCGTTACCTGGGCGTCAATATTAAATGTCCACGTCTAAATATGAAAGATGTTCTGGGAATCTGTCTCACAAAGTTGGATTAAGAATCAAACAGAAAACTGAATTAATGAGAAGTAAATCACTCCAACGCAGCTCTTCACACATCGGCGTTCGTCCCCGTGAGTGTCCGTCACTCCGCCTCCTGTTGGAAGACGATCCTCCATCTTCTAATAACAAATCCTCCCATTCTTCTCGTTCAACCAAACAATGAGTGAACCTTTTCACAGTCTGAGTGTGAAGTTTCTCCATCTCTTTCTCTCAGGCTTCAGGTGGAGTGTGTGATTCACAGTCGGTGGTGGTGGCAATGGCTGTGCAGGTTCTCTGTTGTGTAGGTGGTGACATCATCTCTGCACCTGAGGCGGCGGAGATGACACCTTCAGCTCGCAGGCAGGTGAGAAGCCACAAACAATCCAGCGCTCATAATGAGGAAACAGCTGCTCACAAATTCATGTGGTTTTTATTTCTGTTTGATTTTCAGGGAGACGTCAATGGTTCATCGGAAAGTTGCCTGTTGTCTTCGGTGTTTCGATCTTAGTGACGCGGCGGACGTGCGCTGGCCAGTTCTCACGGTGAACCTCACAAGGGTCGGATCGTCTCACATTCCTTCTCAAGGCCTCCTGGCTAGCTAGCGCTGCCTGGGGCCCTCATGGTGACAGCTGACGATCCCTGGCGTCGGTTCTACTGTGTCTCTCTTTTTCTTTAAACGAGTGACATGTTGCCTCACAAAAACTGTCAAGAAGCATGAGCGTGAACTCAAGGCTACCAACCCAAGACGCTGCAGTCTGAGCGATCAGAGCCTGTCCATGTTGTGGCGCTCTGCTTGCAGAGGTCATCTTCCTTTTCCCTCTCACTCCTCTACTTTTGCTTGCGTTTCTTTTTTTTGAGCCCAGGTGAACTGGAGTCTGACTGGGTGGCGTCCAGGATGTTTTTGAATCCGTGCGTCCTGGCAGGAGGATGGCATCAACAGCATCAGCGCTTCTCATTGGTTAACAAGAAGCACATGACTCCAGACAGGCAGAGGGAGACGGGACCAGCCGGCGGCAGTCAGAGCAGTGGGATTCCTTTCATTATGATAGAACTCCCCCTGACAGAGACATAAGGGACAAAGTGCGTCCCTGCTCCTGAGGGGACAGAGCTTTTAGTTCCCAAATGAGGGACGATTCTGTATTTTGAGGGACAGCTGGCGTCCTCCCTCAGACGTGGAGCGTCTGTGTCACTGTCACCCAGGCTGCTCTGTGAGGGTCGTCTGTGGTCCTCTGGTTCTTGTCATCAGGTGACTGTCCCTCAGCCAGTGAGATCAGCGGGATCTGTACTGTCACACTGGTGTGTGAGTGTGCTGTCAGCTCATTGGTCACGGAGGAGGAGGGGAGGGCCTGGGAATAAGTTTACTGTACGTTTTCATATAAAGCATTAATTCCGTTTACATGTTACAGACCATTTTTGATTCTCGCGGTGAGACAGGACTCTTCAGCTCAATACAGGACACACTCTTGTTTCTAAATCGCGGACGATTCTGTTTTTCAAGGGACGGTTGGCGCCCCTACGGCCAGCGTTGAGTAGGCGTGTTGGTGCCACTTTGACTCTCAGCTGGAGCAGCTTGTTATTGTGTACAGTAAAAGTCCAGTTCAGACAGACGAACCCAATAAATCAACTTCCTCCAGCACATATAAACGCACTGAAGACGTTCATTCTCAGACTAAAGCGTTATAACAGGAATGGAGATAAATGATTAGTTCGTCAAGTCAATATTTGAGCTGTGGGGAGGAACTGTGTTCCCTGAGACGTTTCTGCTGCAGCATCGAGTGTTTGGCGGTGGCGGCTTGGCGCTGCAGATGGCCGGCTCCTGCCCAGCTCCTGCCCAGTCCGAATCCTTCCACTCAAGATGGCTGGAGCCGCTCCCACGCGCCGACGGCCGGCTGCAACCACAATGACGAACATGCAGTCGCTCCTTCAGGACGAGCGACGCGCAAAGTGAACGAGGGGGCCTTTGACCCTCCACCTGCTGCTGAAGTCTGACAGACACTTTAATTCATCTGCTGCTCTAAAAATAGAGGCTGGAGGTGCTCTGTCAGGAATAGATGTTTGTGTTGAAAGTGATGAATCAGTGGACGACTGCTGGCGTCACTTCTGCTTTTAGGATTCAACAGGAAACTTTGACACCAACTTCCTGTTTTCTTCCACGGAGGCTCCATGTTGTGATGGGCGGGCGGTCTGTCTGTGTGTAGGTGTCTTTTGTTTTTTCCAGTGATTTTCATGTTTTGGATCGACACGTTTCGATTGTTCCTGTGTTCAGAGGGATAAATGTCCTCTCGTGGTGGGTGTTTGAGGCCCGACCCCAACAGATGACGGAGGAGACGGTCCAGCTTTCTCTCAAACGATGTGCTCAAACGTGGGAAGCAGCCGTGGCCCGAGGACGCCAATGGGGCTGGTGGGAGTTTGGCCCGCTTCGGCCTGACGTGGTGGTGTGGGTGTGGAGCCGGGCTTGGGCTTCCGCTAGGATGACGGCTTCAGTAGCACCTCTGTCAAAAACTACAGTATTAATACCACGCTGTCAGTGGGGAAGAGTTGAGTGGACGACTGCGCATCAGTTAGCACGCGAGCAGTTACACACAATTATGTGCCAGTAATGTTCGTTTTTGAGTTTTCGGGGTCATTGTGAAACTCATGATTCATCTGAATGAAGCTTCTCTTCTTCATTTCCACTGTGGCTCAGTGGTCACATGACTTCTGTCATGGCAGTCGAGACTCTCAGTCGCCCAGGTCACGGTTACTCTTCAGTGCTGTGTCGCAGGTCACTGGTCCGGTTCCAGCTGTCAAGAAACCACAACCAAGTCCAGTTGCAGGCGATGCGGTGGTGGAGGGGCTGCAACCTTCTCGCAACAGAGGGCTCACTGGTGTGACGGACGACCTCAAAGTGATTCTGAGCCCTGTGTGTGTGTGTGTGTGAGAGAGAGAGAGAGAGAGAGATGTTGCAAAACCTTTTGAGTACTACGAGGACAGAAAAAGTACTATATGAATAGAGTACTTTTGTTGTGTGATGAGTCAGCTGTTTGCCGTTGCCGTGGCGATGCTTAGGTCGAATGGAGCTGCGGCCGTCGTGACTCGCTGGCTGAAGGTCCGGCTTTGACAGGTTCACAACATTGATGTCCTGAAGGCCTTCACAGCTTTGCAGGCAGGGAGTTCATGTCAAGCTGGCACTGAGGTTTCCTGTCACTGACAGGTCTCGCAGTTTCCGTGGTTCCCATTTTCAGGATCGGTGCTCACGACGAGCAAACTGTCACTACACGCACTTCCATCTGCCGCTCTTGTCTGAAGTGGCTGAAAAGATGAGAGCAGCATTTATTCCAGCCAGAGAGAACAGAGACACCACTCGCCTTCACGCCATCTCCTGAAAATGATCCAAGAGTGAGCAGTGAAATTTGTTGCGGCCGGTTTGATGTCATGGTGACATCATCAACAGAGAACCCGGAAAAACAACGATGATCTTGAATTGTAACCCTGTAAAACTAAACACTGTTTTAATTGGAAAGTAAAGAACAGACGTGTAGATACCTGAAAATATTCCAGCTGTGCTTCTAGTGGAGGATGTTTTTGATTATCAGGTCATGTGACACGTGAACCTCCCTTGGATTTGTTTCTGGTTAACCGGCGTCTTTATTCTTGTCGTGAACATCTCAGCTAAACAAACACAACAGATTTACTGCTGTCAGAGCAGCAAACCACAGCCACAGCCTGTCGATCTTTATCTCCTGCTCCTCATGATTCATGGCACTGAGCCGCAGCGACTCCAGGCAGACTCACTTGACAGGAAGTACGATCCTGATCCTTCAAAATAAAATGACATTAGTGTTGAGGAGTGGGGGGGGGGAGTGCACAAAGCACAACACTGAGTTCTATTGATGAAGGGATCAGTGAGATGAAGATGATGGTGATGACCCTAACCTGATGATCACTTATAATAGAGTGTGTGTGTGTGTGTGTGTGTGTGTGTGTGTGTGTGTGTGTGTGTGTGTGTGTGTGTGTGTGTGTGTGTGTGTGTGTGTGTGTGTGTGTGTGTGTGCGCGCGCGCAGACACCGATGGACTCGGAGTCCTGCTGCCTGGATCAGGACGCCTTGTTGCCTCTTTGGTTGTGCCGTTTGGACTCGGGCCTCCAGAACGCCTCCTGGAGCCAGACGAGGAGCAGGAGAGGAAGGAGAGAGAGAAGCAAAACGAGCGTTTAGCCGCTGGTGTGAATTGCCTTTCGCACCAGACAGATTTCCTGATCCCATAATGGCTCCAGCTCGCGTTTCCTGGTGCAAATTCTCGGCGGCGCTTGTGTCGGCTGCACATGCTCCGGCGGCCTAATGAGGCAGCATTAGCCAGGGGAGCCACGGTAATTAGAGCCAACGTCAGCGGCAAGGACAGATGGCACGCCAAGACAAGCATCCCAACTTCACCTCCACCGCGCGCGCGTTTGTGTGTGTGTGTGTGTGTGTGTGTGTGTGTGTGTGTGTGTGTGCTGACAGAAGAGAGAGAGAATGTGTCAGAGGAAAGAAATGTGTCACATAAGAGCAGAAGAAAGCTGAGGAGGTAGAGAGAAGTGATACAACCCACCGGCAGGAGTATGTGGACACCAGAACTGAACCATGGGTACACTCAGACCTGAACCCAAACTGGTGTCAGACCTGAACCTAAACTGGTGTCAGACCTGAACCCAAACTGGTGTCAGACCTGAACCTAAACTGGTGTCAGACCTGAACCCAAACTGGTGTCAGACCTGAACCTAAACTGGTGTCAGACCTGAACCCAAACTGGTGTCAGACCTGAACCCAGACTGGAACGGCAGCTCTAGAGCCTCTAATATACACATAGGGGAAGGGCCATGTGTTTCTGAGACCCGGAGCGAGGGAGGGACTTCTCCTGGAGTGTCATTGACGTTTACATCAGCCTGTCGTGGTGAAAGTGCATTTTGCTGAGAAAATGCTCTGATTTTTTTGTCCATAATTTCCGCACCAGTGTTCAGTTCCACTATCTATCTGGATCATTTGAGCAGATAAATCAGACCAGTTTGTGTTCCGTGTTGGTTCTTTCACGACTGTTCTGGTCTCCTGCTGGTTCTTCTGCTGGATCTCAAACTCACTTTAAACTCCCTGAATATTTGCAAATGTGAGCTTGAGGGGGATTCAAGAAACAGAAAGAAAAATGAGCATCTGAAGATAAAATGAGAGGAAAACTGGGGGAATGTGGAACGAGGAAGAAAAAAGGCAGAAAAACCAGAGAGAAATTAAATGCGTTCTAGAAGAAAATGTGTTGGAGCGATGAAGGGTGAGAGTGTGGAGGAAGAACGATAAAAATAGAGGTGAGGAAGGAGAGAAAGAGGAGGAAAATAGGGAGGAAGACAAGATGAAACATAAATAGAGAGGAAAGGAAACTGAACTGGGGACAGGAAGCCAAACGTGGAGGGAGAGAAGCTGGAAACCAGACATGTCAGTGGTTTGTGACCAGTTAAGATGTCAGGAGCCTCTTGCCTTGGTTTCCAGTGGGGGGCGCTGCGAGGGCTCGTGGAGGGCGCGACTCCTCGTTTAGTCAGTCTAACCTCCCACATGTGTGCTGGTTATCCGTCCCCTGGCTCAGGTTAAGAAGGTGTCAGCTCATTATCTGCTCTCTATCAGGTGTTGTCGCGATGTTGTTTAATTGGCTGATGGAGCTCGTTAGCAGGCGCCTACCTGTCCTCTCTGCCTCTTCCAGCACTGGTTTTGACTCTCCATAATTATCTTTGTCACGATACTCCAATGTGTTGTTGATGGTAATTTATTGTTCATGTGATCAAATATTGCCATGCATTTGCCCGGTGGCACGATCCGTGTTAATGAGGCTGCAGGAGAACCGTGTGATTGGAGGGGAAAAAGAGACAAATGTGGAAAGTTGTTGACAGCCGATCAACTTCTCACTTCCAGAGAGCGAGGAGGCGGCGGAGAGTAGAAACACAAGCGGTGGCAGCCAACGCGGCCTGTTTGTATCATTAGCGAGTTGTTTTTGGAAGGAGGACATTAATATGATTTGTCATCTCAACTTCTAAACATATGAATCAGTGTTTACTCACGAGCTGCAGCAGAGAAGCAGAGTCAGCCGGTGGCTGGTGGCAGGAGCCTGAGGAGGCGACGGCTGCAGGCCGGCTGGACTTCCCTCCTGAAGCAGCAGGAGGCCTCCGACCTGCCGGCACCAGATGTGTGTGTTTATGTGTAAATACACTGGAGGTTCTTGGCTTCTCCTCGACCTTCATGGAGGTCAAACCTGGAGTTCATTCATGAAGGCGGCTTGATTGTCTTCATTTTTATGAAACCAAACATAGCAAATCTGTCCAGGGTCACGATGAGACGTTTGGTCGAGATGCGAAAATTTCAGTCATCAAGTACTTTTGATGTCTGAAGCAGAAGGAGCTCTGACCGCGGCGGCGAAATGCCCTCTCTTGTTGGGAGGAAATTGTTTTTTTTTCCCTTTTCTGATTTCGGGTTGATGGAAATCTCGTGAAATTAGAAAACAGACATTCCGGATGTGTAGACAGAAGGCTGACGAGTCACCTGCTGATTCGAACAGTGACGCGGGCTCGCTGCCAGCAGTGTGACACCGCGATGACACCACCACGACGCTGAGATGTGACAACCACAAATTAATGGACACATCTATACATCCTGGAGCACACACACCTGTCAGCAACACCTCCAGTGTGTACACACACACACACACACACGCTTCTCAGAGATGGAAGTGCAGTGCTCTATGTGTGTGTTGGGTTGTGTAGTTGTGTTGGTGTGTGTATGTTTGGAGGTGAATGGTGTCCAGGTTTGGGGGTGAAAGTAGACCAAGATGGGTGGCGTTCAAACAAACATGGCGTCTCTGAGAGCCCTGAGCAACAATCTGAAGTGACAACAACCTGCATTACACTAACACACACACACACACACACACACCTTCCCATCAGCAGCCTGCTCAGCAGCTGAGGTGTCAAAATGAAACAAGGCGAGAAGGAGTGGAATGAGGTGGTGGTCCGCTTGAATGGGGGGGGGGGGTTCAGTTGCCACCAGCCTCACCAGTTAGGACTGGACACACACACACACACACACACACACACACACACACACACACACACCAGTTAGGTGCCGAAACACACTAAAAGACTGCTATGGTCCCACATTTATTGATTTGCCTGTTGGAGGTTCCTTCCATCATTTGAAGGTGACGACCAGCAGAAGTTCCAGGCCCAAACCCTTTACACCAGTCTGGTCTGAACCAGAATCAGAGGTGTAAAACCTGGACCAGGTACAGATCAAACAACCTGCCCTCCTGAAGGGTGAGGACCTGCTGTTCTGTTTGTGTCAGGTGAAAACATGATCAGATTTGAAATGGGACCGAGTCTCGTGTGGTTGCCACGTCAGTGGCCACAGACGTTTGGATCAGGCCGTCGTCACGCGGGCCAGTTTGTGTGCTCCCACAGGACCGGGTCCAGAGTCGCACTAACGACTACTACTGGTGCTCCTCTGCATACAGAGAGGGAAGTGAGATCTGCTCACCGGAGCCAAGTGAGAACCGCTGCAGAGCTGTCTGATCAGACCGCTGAGTCCTGCAGAAACTAGAGAGAAGAGGCCAGAACGCAGCTGAAAGAGCTGGGAGTCGCTCTGGACGACTGGCAACTGGCGGCCACATCCCTCAGACAGACGTGACATGAAACTCTCATGGGGCTCCCTGGCCAGGTCGCTTCCCTCGGACGGGAGGAAGCGGTGGGTTCTGGGTGGAGAACTGTGAGGCTGAGGTGAAGGGGGCTCACCTCTCCAACGACCCCGAGGAATGTTCTCTGAGGAGGAAGTGATCAACACAGGCCCTTCCTGCTAATTGAAGAGAAACTAATATGGCGGCTGACAAATGAGAGCAAGTGCCTGCAGCCGAGGCCTCATTGTGTCGCCAAAACTGGGAGGAGATCAGCAACAAGGAGGGGGAGGAGCAAATCCAGCAGGAACAAAGTGGGATTATCAGGTTCCCAGCGGCATGAGGCGATTCCTCCCATAACGTCATTAGATGGCATTAAAGCGCTCTGCCTTTCTCTCCCATCGTACCAATGAAACATGCCAAGCGACCCTGCAGGAGATTAACCCTCCTCCAGGTCTAATTGACGCCGCTGGACCGCTGCTCCTCGCAGGAGTGATGTTATCCCTGCTGTCACTTTGAACAGAGGAACAACAGAAGCACAAAAAGGATTAGTAACGCTGATAGCAGCGAGGAGAAAGAGAGCAGAGTTGAACTTCCTCCTCAGGAGCGGCTTTGATTCCTAATTAAGACGTTCAGGAATCCACCGCCAGCTCAACCTGCTCTCCTCTGAAATTACACCTTTTATTTGCCTCGACCTTTGACCTGCAGCTGAATGAAGAGGTCAAGATAGAACGACCCTGTGGTCGGTTTAATACGCATCACAATCCCAAACGTGTTATTTGAAAATGAATACATTGTTTTTGCAGCATCCAGAACAGTCGCAGTTTGTTCTCTCTGCAGATGCTCGTGCAGCGGTGGACGCCGCCGAATGTACAGTCCACTTCTGAGTTTTGTTGGTGTTGAGGAAATCCACGCGTCGTACTTCACCCGACTGAAGCCTGTCAGACGTCCTGATGGACGGCACTCACAGATTAAGGAGACTTTTCCATTTCAGTACTTGTTTGATTCTCTGGTATGGTGGAACGGTTACTGATGTCTTCCTCGTGACCCTGGTTACAATAAAAGTCATGCCATTTCTATTTATTGAACACAAAATTAACCTCATGAGGTAGAGCGGCCGTCTGGCAACCCAAAGGTCACTGGTTTGATCCTCACTTCCCCCGGTGACCATGTCCAAGTGTCCTTGAGCAAGATACTGAACCCCTGATTGCTCCTGATGGCCCTGTGATGGACTGGTGACCCGTCCAGGGTGAACCCCGCCTCTCACCCAATGACAGCGGGGATAGGCTCCACCCCCCATGACCCTTAACAGGATAAGAGGGAGAGGATGGATGGATGGGAACACCACGAACATTCAGTTAATGAGACTGAACCACTTCCTTTGTGCACTTTGCTGAAAGTCATGAAAGCCCAAGAAGTCTTCATTTCGAGGGTCTTCACAGGAAGTGGGCGGCGCTCCGTCTCTTTCATCAGGACCTTCAGCTCCATTTGTTGGATTTCAACCTTCATATTTACAAATTAGAGTGAAACTAAACAGATTTGCAATTATAAGACCCCTGCTGGACCCCGAGCAACACAACATGATGTTCTGTGTGCAATCAACCGCCAGGACGCAGAGCCGCGGCCTGATTCGTTCCCTTCCGAAGCCACGGCTCTCCCTCCTGTCCCACTTGAGCCCCCGTAGTCGCAGGCTGTAATTACAGGGTGATTAAAGCTTGATGAATGGGAGCCTAAATAGTCTAAATACCCCATGCTGCTCTGCTGCTGGACGCAGTGTGGAGGACCTAATTGATTCAAGCTAATCAGAATTAAAACAGTCACAGTTGTCTGGGAGAGACGGGTGGGGGGGGGGGTGAGAGGAAACGAGGGGAGGAGGAGAACAGAAGGCCGAGGCGAAAGGAGGAGGAGACGTGAGGATTTGTGTTATTGTGGAGAAAAGAAGCAGCTCGGCAGAAGGCGTCATGTATTATCCTGCATAAATTAAGGAAGCTCACACACACACACACACACACACACACACACATTAAAGGAACAGTTTGTCGAACAATTAGGTGATATGGAGGCTCATTAGCATTGAACACGACAGCCAATTACACGTACGTCTCTGGCTGCAGGACGAGCCTGGAGCTTCCAGTCACACTTAAAGGAACATTCTGCTTTTTCAGTTTAAATCTGCAGACATATTTTTCTTCCCCGAGTAAGAACTCGCAACGAGACTGCTGTAGATCAGGGCTGACGTGTGCCAGTCTGTGCGTGTGCGTGTGCGTGTGCGTGTGTGTTGTCGGCTACCTGGTTTTCCATTAGTAAGGGAGGTCGGTGACCGGCTACAAATGGATCTGGGTAACAGTTGTCGTCATTCTGCTCAACTTTCGACACGTTCTCAGAAGCCAGAAATCTTTTTGTTCTTGTCCGCCTGATCAGGCCCAATCTAGGATCAGTAGGATCCAAACTGGGCCGGGCCCTCCGGGGACCAGGGTAGCTAAATAACTAGGATCTGATCACAACTGTAGGAAGTGCTGCTGACTGATCAGACCAGCATCAGGCGTCAAATATTGATGATGACTCCCCCTTGTGGTGGGACTCAGAGATTGACAGCTTCAATGACGCATGTGGACCACTGACCAGTTGACCTCTGACACCCCTGACAGCCTCTCGGCAGCTGATTGCTTCTGATATTCACCACTGAAACGTAAACCAGCCGTGGAGCCGGAGTCGTGGTGGTGGCTGCTGGTTGCCCTCAGCTCCTGGCCTCTCCCTCTGATCTTCCAACCCAGCAAGCAGAAGAGTTCAGGGGCTCCTCAGGTTTTCCCCGCCAGCGCCGCCGAGTGCTGCTCATGTGGGAGTGCTGGGTCTCTTCCACCTGAGTGAGAGGGAGGTTCTGGACCTGCTCTTTGAGTAACGTGCCTTGAGATGGCTTTGTTGTGATTAAGTAACAACAAAAATTGATGGACAAGGCATCACGATAGTGGTGCTGATACTGGAGATGGTACACATCTGCTTCGTTTAACTGACTCATGTTTGGTAAGAAGATTTGGCACCCATCCTGCCGCCGCCGCCACGACCACAACCACGACTACCTTCTATGACGAGCACCACACGAGCATTTCCAGGTGTGCCAGAGATGTGTGTTTCAAATTCAAATATCTTTTGTGTTTCAGAAATCCAAACTGAACTCAGCAGTGGGTGTGTACCCCACCTGGGAGTGTGTGTGTGTGTGAGAGAGAGAGACTTCTCACTGTTAGAGGAACTAATCCCAATTTAAATGATCTGGCACTTCACAAAATTCACGACAGTTACATAGATAATTACACCAAGCCTTCACACAAAGCTCACAGGTCACAATTAGCATGGACACACACACACACACACACACAAACAGTCCCAGGTGACTGGTGGTTGAACTTGTCTCTTAATTGAGGTTTCTCTTTTTGTTCTGTTGTACACACAATCAGAAGATTCATTTCCTGCCGACCTTTGACCCTAAACTCCTCTCGTCTGAACGTGAAAACTGCACTGGACATCCAACTGCTCCCTGAAAGGATCTCAGAACGTCGTCACGATGATGGTTTTAAACTATAATTGGTCCTCACAAATTTAACATCACACGTGCAAGCACACACAAAAACACAAGCACAAGCGCGCACAAACACACATTCTCACTTTCTCTCCGACTGTCGTTTTTTTTGTTCTCACTCTGACACGTCTAGAGTTAAGGAGGGTATCAAGTCACTTGCCCATCTGTGATGCAGACTGCATGGCTGGGACAGACACACACACACACACACACACACACACACACACACACACACACACACACACACACACACACACCACATTAGACTGATTTACATGTAGATGTTTGTGTTTCCCCTGTGCACGTCCAACTATTCACAACTAAAAATGACGAGCGAGACTACGTCAAAATAAGCAACATTGGGACAAAGATTCTGAAAATGTACGGTGAATATTTTTGAGACAGAAGTGAAGCTGCACATCATTAGAATCACACAGAACAGGTGTCTCCATAGTTGGACTGCTTACATTCAGAATACCTGCAGAATAAATGGGACTCTGATTGTACTTTGACAAAAACTCTAATGAGGTTTCCTCAGCCTGCAGCACTTAATCCTCTAAAAGTTTCGTCACAAAGCCAAGTGTGTGTGTGTGTGTGAGAGAGGGAGAGAGAGAGAGAGAGAGAGAGAGTAACTCAATAGCCTGTTTGATCAGTCATGTTGACTTAACGAAACCAAAGCGCCTGAAGCAAGGAAATCCCTCCTGAGTGTGAAGGAGAAGGCAGGTCACCTTTTAAATGACATATTTAAGTATTTATATTCTGAAAAAGTATTTTTGCTCGTTGTGAAGTTGTTTCCCTCACTGTTAATGACAACACAACATTCTTCATTTATGATATTATACTCCGAGGAATTTAGTGTATCTTGTCATTTATTGTGTGCCTGTTTTTATAATCAAGTCGCTCTTTTCCCTGCCTAAAAGTCCGATATCTGTTTCTCTGTCACGCTGCTCTGCCATTTTTCACAATAATATTATAAAATAATGGAAACACACCAAATAATTAATCCTTCAATCACCGTATTGTTGCAGAGATTAGATATTTGTGAAGAGTCCAACAGCAGTGGTCATCTCCTGGTTCCACCACCTACAGGAAGTGGTCATCTCCTGGTTCCACCACCTACAGGAAGTGGTCATCTCCTGGTTCCTCCACCAACAGGAAGTGGTCATCTCCTGGTTCCTCCACCAACAGGAAGTGGTCATCTCCTGGCTCCTCCCCCAGCAGCCAATAGGATCGCTCCATGTGATTGTGGTGATTGAACCAGTAAATCAGCTCTGGTGAACAAAGGTTGATGATCTTCCAGGTTCAGTTCATCAAGATCATCTTCACTCATGAACCCTCTGATGATGCTGGAAGCCTGGATGCTACGTTAGCAGTGCTAAGCTAACGGTAGCCAAGGGAGGAGCTACACCAGGGTCACATGACTTCAAGGTCACCACCACTAAGCTTCAGGTTTCTTGTGTTTTTAACCCCTTGCAAAAATTACATACAAGCCCAAGACCACACACGTGACCAGAGGGCTTGTATGAGTAGGTTTACCCAGATTTTAAAATCCTGCTGTCATAAAGATGTCTGCTGCTAGCAAGTGTGTCAAGGAGACTCCAGAGGTTGCAGCATTAGGATCATCTTCTGCCTCTGAGGAGGAACTGGCAGGAGCCTTTGTCAGTTACATAGAGAACATTCTCTCTGTCACATTAAAACTTTGTTGGTGCATGTATGCAAGATCCTTTCAGTGGAGGAAGCTACATGCCAAATGTCAATCACGTATCTCTGGTATGTAAACACTAACAACACACACCTCGCTGGCTCTGGATGCGGCCCAGCAGCGCCATGTGAACCTGCAGCACAACGAAGCAGGGTGTGACCGTCTCCACAGGCCCGTCCATCAGTGGCCCCAGGAATGTTAATTGCATGCTGAGCTAACCTGCACTTTCATGTGCTGATGATTTTATTGAGGGACGGAGAGACAAGTCAACAAGACTCCTATGTCAAATCTAAATCTAGAATCTGGATCTAAGTGAAGTCTAAATGTTAAACACCAGGTGCGTGAAGAACGGCGCCTCCGACTCCTGATGCAGCCTCGTGTTTTTACACTGACACCACAGCCGTTTCCTTGACAAAGTCCTCCATGTTTCTCAGCTCTTCTGCTTAATCGTCTACGCCACATCATAAGTTTTTTGTTCCAGTTTTTATCATCATTATTTTCTGAGTATGTACAAATTACAGGAATCTGATTGCCTGAACAGCCAGAGAGGTGCAGCCATGTTGCATCTACGGGGGGGGGGGGGGGGGGGGGGGGGGCAAACCTGCACCCTCCCTTCTAACTTGTTGTGGTCTTCATCAGTGAAGAAGATCTTGATGAACTGAACCTGGAAGATCATCAACTTTTGTTCACCAGAGCTGATTTACTGATTCAATCACCACAATCACATGGAGCGATCCTATTGGCTGCTGGGGGAGGAACCAGGAGATGACCACTTCCTGTTGGTGGACGAGCCAGGAGATGACCACTTCCTGTTGGTGGAGGAGCAAGGAGATGACCACTTCCTGTAGGTGGAGGAACCAGGAGATGACCACTTCCTGTTGGTGGAGGAACCAGGAGATGACCACTTCCTGTTGGTGGAGGAGCCAGGAGATGACCACTTCCTGTTGGTGGAGGAGCTAGGAGATGACCACTTCCTGTAGGTGGAGGAACCAGGAGATGACCACTTCCTGTAGGTGGAGGAACCAGGGATGACCACTTCCTGTAGGTGGAGGAACCAGGAGATGACCACTTCCTGTAGGTGGAGGAACCAGGAGATGACCACTTCCTGTTGGTGGAGGAGCTAGGAGATGACCACTTCCTGTAGGTGGAGGAACCAGGAGATGACCACTTCCTGTTGGTGGAGGAGCTAGGAGATGACCACTTCCTGTTGGTGGAGGAACCAGGAGATGACCACTTCCTGTAGGTGGAGGAACCAGGAGATGACCACTTCCTGTAGGTGGAGGAACCAGGAGATGACCACTTCCTGTTGGTGGAGGAGCTAGGAGATGACCACTTCCTGTTGGTGGAGGAACCAGGAGATGACCACTTCCTGTAGGTGGAGGAACCAGGAGATGACCACTTCCTGTTGGTGGAGGAACCAGGAGATGACCACTTCCTGTAGGTGGAGGAACCAGGAGATGACCACTTCCTGTTGGTGGAGGAACCAGGAGATGACCACTTCCGGTAGGTGGAGGAACCAGGAGATGACCACTTCCTGTAGGACTACAAACACGCCTCACCCCTGACACGACCGCTTCCCATTGCACACGTTTCGAATCCTTATTTCAAAATGAAAGCTGTTTTGACAGCGACATCACGCTGCTTTAAGATAATTCTACGAACTCTCACTGTCTCAATACTGCACCGACTGGTGGGCCGCGTTTGCCAGCAGGGACTCGTCTTCCTCTCCTGGTTCTTCTGAGGCTTCATCAGGAATCCACTGTGCGAATTTATTGCAAAGGTGTGTCGATTGGTTTTTAAAGGCGGTCTCATTGTCAGCATTTGTTTCTGACTAAGTCAGTTGCTCATAAACTGCTCCCACAACAGCTGTCACTCAGGTATGTTGATAGAGGGAATCAGTGACTATTTGTGTCAGATGGGTTTTAATGGATGTTTTAAAGAGTCATTTATGGCGACTTGTCAGGACTAGTTTACACTTCCAAATACCGAAGCTGCCCTCTCTCGCTCGCTCTGGAAAAAGAAAATGCCTTCTGTTGTCATCGTCAACTCATCTGGCTGCTAAAACACCTGTTATTATTCTCGACAGGTATGAGGACCTACAACCCAGTTCACATGTTGCAGGTAATTTCCAGGCATCAATCTTTCTAAAGGGAGGAGAGAAAAGCAAACATACCGCCGTGCAGCGCTCGCCGTCTGTGAATTTACCACCAGGCCTCTTCTGAGTGTTAAATATATAATCATCGTCGCACCTACTTCCTGAATGGTCTCAGGAAGTAGGTGCGACCAGCAGGAGCTCATCTACTAACACACGGACATTTGGATACGAGAGTACAATCCAGTCTGCTGGTCACCCCAAGAAAAGTCATTCAGCCCCGAATCCAAACAAAGCGTCTTCAGTGTCATTGGCAGCTCCTCTGCAACCTGCCGTATGAAGAGCCTCCATTATTGTTATTAGCATCATTGAAGCGCGCCAGCCTGCTGACATGAGCGCGTCTGCAGGAACTGAACCCTTTTAGGTCATCAGTCACTGCAGGTTAAGCCACAGCAAACGTGACCTGATCTTATCTGACCTCTGACCTCTAATTAGCAGATGAAGTTCCGATACCTGAAATAATTTTACCACAATCTAATCACGCTCGTAGGAAAGCAGTGAATTAATGAATTGCAGGAGGGACAGCGATCAATCTGAGGTTCCTGAGGCACATGTAGGGAGGATGGGAGGGAGGTGAGGAAAGGGGAGGAGCGTCCCTTCTTATCTGATCCAGACCACTTTAGGAGGACACCTGTGGTATCCAGGATGATATATTACCACCTAAGCAGCTGAAAAGCCCCCTCAGGTTGAGAGCTGGTGGTGGGCAGAGATGTCAGACAGCTGCAGGCAGGAAGTAAAAATGACAGGCGGGAAGCTGAGATTTGACGAGGCGTGTTAGCAAAGCAAAGAGTGGCCTTGAGGACCTGAACTACAGGACTTACAACTACATTACCCTGCAACACCCTCAGCGTCTAGTGATGGAACAGCGATGGTCGATAAGGACAATAGGGCCTGGGTGTTACCTCCTTGGTTAGCTCCTCGCTACTTTGACCTAGCTTAGCCAGGCTGAACTTTTACTCTGTTGAGCATGAACCTTCAGATCTTACTGGTTGTTTAACTGGTTAATGTGGTCGTCGCTATGAGCAACGAGCTCTTCCACTGTCAACCATTTACACACGACTGATTTTAATAACATTAATCAGCTGGAAGTGTCTGGGCTTCAGTGTATCAGGTGCAAATTAAAACTAGACTGGACCACCAAGGGGGTGGTGTGGCTCAGAGGTAGTTTGGCTCTCTAGCAACTGAAGGGTCGCTGGTTCAATTCCCAATTCCCCTGATGACCATGTCCAGGTGTAAGTGTACTTGAGCAAGACACTGAACACCTGATTGCTTCTGATGACCCTACGACGGACTGGCGACCCGTCCAGGGTGACCCCCGCCTCGCGCCTGAAGGCTGCTGGGATAGGCTCCACCCCCCATGACCCTTAACAGGATAAGAGGTAGAAAATGGAGGGATGGAGGGATGGATGATGGATGGAGGGATGGATGGCGGGATGGATGGATGGAGGGATGGATGGATGGATGGATGGATGGATGGAGGGATGGATGGAGGGATGGATGGATGGATGGATGGATGGAGGGATGGATGGATGGATGGATGGATGGAGGGATGGATGGATGGAGGGAGGGATGGAGGGATGGATGGATGGATGGATGGAGGGATGGATGGATGGATGGATGGATGGAGGGATGGATGGATGGATGGATGGAGGGATGGATGGAGGGATGGATGGATGGATGGATGGATGGAGGGATGGATGGATGGATGGATGGTGGATGGACTGATTAAAGGATGGATGGATGGATGGATGGATGGACTGATTAAAGGATGGATGGATGGACTGATTAAAGGATGGATGGATGGATGGATGGATGGAGGGATGGATGGAGGGATGGATGGATGGATGGAGGGATGGATGGAGGGAGGGATGGATGGATGGAGGGATGGATGGAGGGATGGATGGAGGGATGGATGGATGGGATGGATGGATGGAGGGATGGATGGAGGGATGGAGGGATGGATGGAGGGATGGATGGATGGATGGGTGTTCATGTGATGCTCACAGATGCCCTGGACAGAGACCTGGCAGGGTGTTTATGGGGACGTGGGGGTGGCTCAGCAGGGTGTTTATGGGGACACTGAGAGACGATGTGTCTCAGCACGACCTCCAGCATCACTTGGTTCCCCGTGCAAATGGCCTCCACATCTCAGCGCTAAAAATGAACATTTCAATATGAAGTTTGCTACATTTCAGACAAGCCTGCAGACGCCTGAGGTCCAAAAGTGTTTGGTGAAGTCAGAGTCTCAAATGAGACGTGGTGAAATGACGTGGTGACTCTGGTCTCGTTCCCTCTACCCTCTTTTGTTCCGCATGACAGGAGCCAAGACTCTCCAGCTGCGCTTCTAATTCACATAGTTGTGTGTCTAATGAGTGCAGACAGACCTGCACGTTCTCTCGTAGCTCCCACGATGACCTTGTACTTAGATTAGTTGATTGAAGCATTAATGACATCATCAGTGCTCCTAGGTTGTGATCGCTATGGTGATCATTTGAAGACAACTAAAACAGCGAAAAGGTGTTTGGACAGTGTAAACAAGTGGGGTTGTTCATCATGTCACAAACACAGGTCTCATTTCTCGGAGAACAATAAGTGGTCGAAAATGGACGGAAGGGTGGACTGGAACACTAACATACAGTTAACTAGACTGAACGACTACATTTGTGCACTTGGCTAGTTTGAAGTATTATTTATCCAGTTAGCAAGATGGAAGTACTTCATATAGTTTTGGGGACTGGTATCAATGTGAGGGGTTCAGGTGATGGAGAGAACAAGTAAATTGCTGTTGCACAAATTGAGACCTCTCTACTCCAAATGTTTGATGAGATACTCCATCGTTTGAAAAGTTACAATAATGAACCAAATAATGTTGGGTCAGGGTTTTATTGTTCATAATGGACGATCTTCACGTCATGAACCAAAGCTGTCAAATTCTTCTTGTGGAACAATGTTCCCCTGTAGCGTCAAATGGTTCCCTCCCTCAGTGTGGAGGTGAACTTCCTTGAATCCACCTGAGCTGCGTCCTGTCAGCGGGTCTTTGATCTGCTGATCGAGTCACTGGACGAGCTGAGAGGATGTTTATTTCTCACCTCAGGTGTTGACAGGTGTCATGGGGAGGGGTCTGGGCTGGTGAGAGACAGCCCTTTAGTCTCCAGGTGTGTGTGCGTGTGTGTGTGTGTGTGTGTGTGCTCTCACTCAGGTGTGTGCTTCTCTGTGGCCGTGGGCTCTTCCTGTAGCGGCGTATGTTTCCACCCCCCAGGCCTGGGGACTTCTCAGGCTTTAACCATAACAGCTCCCCAGTGAAGACAATTAGACGCTAAACACCTCCCCACTCGCTGCTGTTTGTTTACGCGCTCGTCCATGGCGTGTTTGCTTTTTGTCTTCTTATATGTTCAACCATGTAGTCGACAGGTACATCCGGAGGATCGTGAAAGCAAAGAGAAAGAAAAACAAGTCAGTCCATGTGATAGAGACATTGAAACATCCTCTGACAGACTCCAAGCTTTTAGCACTGAACTGGAGGATTTTTCAAAATAAATGTCATCCAAGTGACACTTATTTAAATTACGAATGTGAAATGTAGCATGACAATATTGTAGTTTTGCTCTACAGAGACATTGTTATATTTCACATAAACATTTAAATGTTCTTTCATTGAACATGACAGGGAACTGCAATCACGAGGAGTAAAAACAATAAAATAACTGGCGAGAAGATCAGAGGATTTGACTTTAATGGTATTTGACCAAAGATAAAGTTCCATTTTTAAATTAAATTAAAATGCGAACACAGGCGATGGACTGCGTGAAGAGTCAGTTTCTTCCTACAGCTCTCTACTGTGTACGTGTTTTCTCCTCACTTAGCTAGTGGCGCTCCTTCTTGTCCTGTAATACCACATTCTTCCTCATGAGGCGCTACCGCAGCTCCATGAGCTCTCCTGTGTTCAGTGTTGAGTGACTAACATTGTGGCCGTAACAAAATAAAACAAAAAATCATCATGAGTGATTTTTAGAAGCGTGTTAAACTGGGCTCAGAGTTCCAACTGACGTTCCGCTGATGATTGTTGGAGTCTAAAGTCACAGTGTCCTCAAGAGTGAAGAACAGAATGGAAGAGAACCCCATCCTGCCCGGCTCAAGCCGGCTTTACCACACGAGCCTACAGCTTGATGGCCGTTGGTCTGGGACTGGAGGGTTTTGTTTGTAGTTCAGCTGGTCACCTGATCTCTAAGCCTGCTTGAGGCGGTTGTGTGATTCTCATTTGTAGCTGTCATTCATGTTGCGAAGGGACGGTGCTTTGTTTCATACCAGCCAATGGTGTTCCTGAGACCTGTGTTTGTGACATGATGAACAACCCCACTTGTTTACACTGTCCAAACACCTTTTCGCTGTTTTAGTTGTCTTCAAATGATCACCATAGCGATCACAACCTAGGAGCACTGATGATGTCATTAATGCTTCAATCAACTAATCTAAGTACAAGGTCATCGTGGGAGCTACGAGAGAACGTGCAGGTCTGTCTGCACTCATTAGACACACAACTATGTGAATTAGAAGCGCAGCTGGAGAGTCTTGGCTCCTGTCATGCGGAACAAAAGAGGGTAGAGGGAACGAGACCAGAGTCACCACGTCATTTCACCACGTCTCATTTGAGACTCTGACTTCACCAAACACTTTTGGACCTCAGGCGTCTGCAGGCTTGTCTGAAATGTAGCAAACTTCATATTGAAATGTTCATTTTTAGCGCTGAGATGTGGAGGCCATTTGCACGGGGAACCAAGTGATGCTGGAGGTCGTGCTGAGACACATCGTCTCTCAGTGTCCCCATAAACACCCTGCTGAGCCACCCCCACGTCCCCATAAACACCCTGCCAGGTCTCTGTCCAGGGCATCTGTGAGCATCACATGAATACCCATCCATCCATCCATCCCTCCATCCATCCCTCCATCCATCCCTCCATCCCTCCATCCATCCCTCCATCCATCCATCCCATCCATCCATCCCTCCATCCATCCCTCCATCCATCCCTCCATCCATCCATCCCTCCCTCCATCCATCCCTCCATCCCATCCATCCATCCCTCCATCCATCCCTCCATCCATCCATCCATCCATCCATCCTTTAATCAGTCCATCCATCCATCCTTTAATCAGTCCATCCATCCATCCATCCATCCATCCTTTAATCAGTCCATCCACCATCCATCCATCCATCCATCCCTCCATCCCATCCATCCCTCCATCCATCCCTCCATCCATCCATCCCTCCATCCATCCATCCCTCCATCCCATCCATCCCTCCATCCATCCATCCATCCCTCCATCCATCCCTCCATCCCTCCCTCCATCCATCCCTCCCTCCATCCCATCCATCCATCCCTCCATCCATCCCTCCATCCATCCATCCATCCTTTAATCAGTCCATCCATCCATCCTTTAATCAGTCCATCCATCCATCCATCCATCCTTTAATCAGTCCATCCACCATCCATCCATCCATCCATCCCTCCATCCCATCCATCCCTCCATCCATCCATCCCTCCATCCATCCATCCCTCCATCCATCCATCCATCCCTCCATCCATCCATCCATCCCTCCATCCCTCCCTCCATCCATTCATCCATCCCTCCCTCCATCCATCCATCCATCCCTCCATCCTCTCCCTCTTATCCTGTTAAGGGTCATGGGGGTGGAGCCTATCCCAGCTGACATGGGGTGAGAGGCGGGGTTCACCCTGGACAGGTCACCTGTCCACCACAGGGCCATCAGAAGCAATCGGGGCTCAGTGGGGATCGAACCAGTGACACTTTGTTTGCTAGAGAGCCACACTTCTTCCGAGCCACGCCGTCCTTCACATGAATAAGAGTCATTTGCTAATCAAGAGGTTTGTGAGATTCGACGTTCAGCTTCACACAAGGAGGAAGAACTTTGTCTGCAGTCAAAGAAGCGGAGAAAGAAATATCAAACTTCAGATCAGCAGGGAGGAGAAGAAAGAGCAGAGCACAAATGAAAGAAAGGAACGGCTCGTCGAAGGAGGGATGAGAAATACGGAGAGCAGCCAGGAGAAGTCAAAGGATCTGTGAGGATTACAGAAGGGCATAATGTGGGGAAGGAGAGAGAGGAAGATGTGGGCGTGTCTAACGAGGGACATCAAAGGGATACAGCAAAGACACTCACGTAAACACGTTAAGGGACATATTCTGCTTTTGGGAGTCAAGTCCATGGTCACACCGTCCCTGCCGGCACTCCAGTCTTTTTGAGTCAGTGAGCATCAAGTCACGGACGCCATACTTGTAATTTTGCGGTCCGGCTGGAACTGGCTTCAGCAGCCATCGACCCTGGCCGCCACACGCCGACAACATCTCACTGATTTACCCAATCAGAGCTACTCGTGTGGGTCAGCTCCACCTGCTGTCGGGACGGCGGGGCTAAGTGACTCCTGTCCTCTCATTACTGTTATTCCCTCCACACTGACAGAAACATGGCCGGACGACATTCCCGTCACAGGAAACAGACACGTTACAGTCGCCCTGCTCGCTTGTCATCTCTCTGTCAGCTTCTTTCATCTGCTGTGAGTCAGAAGCTTCAGAGGTTTGAACAAAACCTGCTCCAGCTTCCTCAAATATGATGAAACACTGAATGACATAACGTGAGGTGAGGCGACGTCAGCGGCGAGCACTCGGCTGCCGATGACACAAATGCAAAGTATTTGGAGGCCGTTTACACTCCAGCAGGTGAAAGACGACACCAGCGCTCCCCGATGGACCCTCCAGCCTCTGGAGAGCTCATCACACTCCCCACCGACGTCCTGACACTGTAATTAGCGTCCGTCATCAAGCTGTCTCCTCACCCCCCAGGAGCGCCGTGAGGTGCACCATCTTTAGCTGTTCTGAACAAACTGTTGAATCAAAGAGGATCCAAAGACAAAAAACAACCCTCATTGAAACGTCTGACGCATCTAAAATGTGCAGAGATTTCCTTCATGGCGTCGAGCAAATATCCTGCCATTTTGGGTTCTTTCTTTATGGTCGCCTGCAAAAAATAATCATGGAGATCAAAATCTTCAAGCAAATACATAAATACATACATATGTGGATAAATATACATATATATAAATACATGTATATGTGTATATATATGTGTGTATATATATATATATATATACACACACACACATATATGTGTATTTACACACACACACACACACACACACACACACACAGGTGCTCAAGAGAGGCGTCTCCTCCCTCAGACCCTCACTGCTGTTGTCCTGGGTCTGTTGGTGCCTGTTTCAGGTCTTCAGGTCAGTTGGACTGGAGTGATGCAGCTCAAGCACCTGAAGCCTCGCAGAGACCGATGACCGCATTCTCAGGCTCTGATTTATCCTCCTGTTTTATTTCAATCCAATGACTTCTTTGTCCCCGGGGGGCCGTTCAAGGCACAAAGAGCA
>NC_141332.1:27749191-27796691 GCF_037954235.1 Aulostomus chinensis | reverse complement strand
CGCTGCTCGGTGAAGAGACAGCTGGAAGCACCAGTCAGCATCAAGAGGACGTCCCTTTACTGGCAGCTCTCCTGTCTTAAGAAGGTTAAATATTCACACCTCAATAAACAAGCAATGTTTCCGCTGACCGATCCTCTGTTACCATGGCGACTCCAGACCCTTCCCACCAGTGTACTGACGTCAGAAACTACTTCCTCTTATGGAGCTGCGTCTGAAGGCTTGTCGGGGTTCATTCACATTTCTACCAACTCATTTCCAGGATTTCCCGTCTCTGGGAGGTTCATGACCACACGTCTGACGTCTCGGTCGGGACCAACCAGGCTTAACGCCACGCCGACACCTCTGGATGTCCATCCGTGATATTCAAGTATCCAGGCAACGTGAAGCTAACAGGACTTCTTCTAATTTCTATAACTTTTTTCTCAGAAACTTTTCCATGCTCAGAAATTGCAATTTTCACATTCCATGACTTTTCCAGGTTTTCCAGGACTGCTAAACTGGAGTGTCAGTAAGTCATTTCTTCTGAATCAATTAAGTTTTCTCTGATTCTGATGAAGTGATGCTGTCCCCCCCCCCCTCGCCGCGGGTTGAAAGGCATCTTTCTAATGGCAGCGTTCTTCATTAGCAGGTCTGCAGTGGCCAATTAAGACAAGGGAATCACACCTAGCACCTGCCGGTTGGACCTGCGCTAACCTGCCGGCACCACTGAGGTGGAGGCTCAGGTAGCAGTCACCTGCATTTACCTGCCTTCCTCCCGCCGGAGCTTCCAGCCGTCCTGTTAACTGTCACACCTGCACCGAACCAAGACGCAAATGAGGAGAGAAGAAGTGACATATTTAATAGAATCACATATAACTCGTGCGCACACTCTCCCCCCTGATGCGTGTAAACGTTCATGTTTTAAAGAACAGAGCTGCTCCTCCTGAGGGCGCAGCGCCAGGCCCCGCACAGTGGAGCTGCAGCAGGTTAGTTTAGCTACTCGCTTTCTTGTTGATTTATCTTGAATCTTCGATCTTCGTCAGGATCGTGTCTTCTTGGTTTGGGTTGAAATGAAAACTTTAACAAATCCGGCAAAGGTTTCCTGTCAGAAATCCTTCGGGGCAAAGTGGACCCAAATATCTAGATGAGAAGAAAAACCACCCCAGACGCATTGACAGTGTGATTTATATAAATACTGGCTATTGTACAAATACATGGTACCATTTCCCCTTGAAAATAGATCCAGAATGACATCACAGCGTATGGATGTACAGGCTGTGGAAAACTGAAGTCCCTTTAAAAGCCAACAGCGCCCACTGGAGGCCGAACGGCGGAAAACCAGACATTTCTGATCTTCAAGCGTGCTGCTGACGTCTCAGGTGACCAGTAACACCGGCTCCTCTGGTCACGTGACTCAGCTTGGCTCAGTTTGCTCTGCAGAGGAACGCTCCCTCAAACTGACATTAAACAGGAGCACGACCTGCTTCTGAGTTTAGGTTTGAACAGCAGGCAAATAAAAACAGTAGTCAGCTTGACGTCAAGCCTCGCCGCCGCCGCCACAGCCGCATGCTTCTCAGCTGCCTTGCACACGCCCACAGTCAAAAATATATAAACTCTAACATTTGCGTTCACACCATGCCAGCACGTACCGAGAGAGGGAAAGTGAGCCGAGTTTGGCTGTCAGTTCTGGTTCAGGTGAGCTCAGTAACGTCGGCGCCGTCTGAGGTCAACTGGACGGTTTTCAGTTCCGTTCTCTTGAGGGTTGCTGTACTGAGCCGTTTGATGGTGAACGACTGTCATTTCAATGAACTCGTACCTGAAACAAGGTGAAGCAGAAGTTCCTGGGTGTAACTGCAGGTCTGAGTGAAGCCCTCATCAACCCTCAGAGGTCAGAGGTCAGCCTGCATGGAAATGAGTCAGCGTGACGATGGTGTGGTCGTTCCAGCCGGCGAAGAGCCGTTACACCAGCTGACACCAGGGCGTCTCACTCTCATCACACTCCAATTTGATGTTGATGACGGTGCAGGGAGCGCCGCTGATGCTCAGCTCCTGACGGGACTCCGCCTGGTAACGGAGGTTGGTCAGCCCGCCCTCCGGGTCCACCTTGAACTGCTCCTGCAGGGTGGAGCACAGGTCCCAGGTCAAAGGTTGTGTTAAGGTCTCTGGACGTGTCGGTGTGTTATATCATAAGTTTATAATTCAAGAAGTCTGAATGAACGTAACACGGGGGAGGCGTGCGTGGTCGTTACCCAACAGGACCTCCAACAGGAGGACAAAATCAATCTGTCCCGTCTGATGTCACTTCCTCCTCCAGTCACTGTTCTACCTGTTTCTGAGCGGCGATCCTCTTCTGGTCCCTCTTCCGCCAGGCGGGATCGTGGATGTGGAGGAAGGTTTTATATCCCGTCGTGATTCCACTCGGCCTGAACAGCTGCAGAACCAACACACGCCACAATCAGCAGATATGGTGGCCATCATGGTAACCCATGGTAACCCATGGTAACTCGCTATCACGCGCCTGATAACGACAGACTCCTCTAGAGATGTTGGAGCAGGACAATGGTTACTTTATTTCGGTTTGTTCCCTCCCAGGATCTACGCGACCTGTTACCCCATTTCCAAGGTCCTGGATGTTGCTCCGCCCTCCCTCTCTGCCCACATTCACGTGGACTCGCCAGATGTGTCTTTTCCACAGACAAAGAGGGGTTTCGCCTGGATGATGTAGCACCCAGTCCCCCTCCCTACTAGAGATGCCAGGACCAACCAGAGGGGGGCTGGTGCAGCAAGCAGGACCCTCCCCCAGCTTCCCTCTGCACAGACACCTGACCAAGCTGGACCAGGCTTCAAACCAGCGACCCCCACGACGAACTTAGGTTTCAGTTGGTTGTGATAATCCGGCTACCAAACCCCCTTCTTGGGTGTAGACCAGCGACGCGTTGGCACCACACCAGAACCAGCAGCTGTCCGGCTGCCTCACAGGAGAAGAGCTACCAGAGTTTCACCTGTAACTTGGCTTTTCCGAGTCGCCTGTAGAACTCGTCGTCCTCTCGACCCCATCCCCAGAAGCGGTTAGACATCCCGTTACACTGCACAGACACACAATTCACTCAGTGACATGAAACCCTAACGGGGTCATTGGAACCTCCAAACAAGACCGGACCAGTACCATGTGGTAATGCTTCTTGGTGAGCAGCAGGATTCCTCCCACATAGGTCTTGTAGTGGTATAGCGGGTGCAGCTCAGGCGAGGCCACGTGGAAGGGGCCATCCTCAGGGAAACCGTAGTCCAGAGCGTCGTTGAGGGGCAACAGGTCCACGTCGTGCATGGCCAGGTAGTCTGTGTCATTGCCACTCTCCAGGAAGCCCACGTTGATCAGAGACGCTCGGTTAAACCTGCAGGACAGAAAACACTGACGGTGAAACCTGGATAGACAGTCAGTGTTTTTGGTGACAGCGAATGCAAACGCCACCCGTGGTAAAACCCTAACCATGGATACTTCTTGACAATACGATCAGGAAGAATAGTTTTTATCTCGGATTGAAGAGCTGAAAACCATTCCTAAACTACACAAGTAACACGTGAACGATGTCATTAGTTTGGAAAACGAGACGATGTTGTACGTAGCTGGAGTTCTACTTCGATTCAAATTTTAAAAAGAAGAAGAAAAACGCTGGATGGAGGGCAGTACTGGTTGAACGGATCTGAGCAAAGACAAACATCATCAAAATAATCAGACGCAGGTATTCCCTCCATCCATCCCTCCGTGGTTGGCGCCCACCTGTAGTGATCCAGCTGGTTGACGATGAGGATCTTGTGGCGGATCTTCTTCTTCTTCAGGAAGGCATGCATGAAGGGAACAAAGACCAGCAGCTCCTCAAATCGCTCCCTGAAGGGCACGATGACGGCCAGTTTGTGAGGACCCCAGGATGGGTTGTCCGTCCCAGACACCTGACTAGCAGACTGGCATGGCGGCTGCTGGTGCACGGAGGCGGACATTTCTCCTGAACAGCTGAGCTGCAGCCAGAGCAGTGAGACCAACACCAGCACCATGCAGAGTCCAAACAGCTTGTAGATGGTACATTTACTGGACAGGAACCTGCTGACACATCCCAGCGTTAGTATGACCTGCACTGAGTAGCACTCACCGCCAGCCACCGGACTTGAGGTCACCGCCACCAGCGTGGGAGGCTGACGCACTAGCAAGGAAGCTAAAACACAGACTGGGTACTCGCAGCAGTTGAGGGTGTCAGGGAGTGAGGTTCACACCCTGTACAGCACCACCTGCTGGCCACAGTTAGCATGCTACCTCACACTGGCACGCCAAGATGCAAATCCCATCATCACACTTCAACACAAACACACCAGCTTGTAGCGACAAGGGAGGGGGACGTCCCCTCTCGTCCTCGTCCTCATTTCAGCATCACAACAAAAGGTGGAGCTTCTTGTATTCCACCATTTTGCTTGATAGAAAGTCTCTACTCGTCAGACCTGAGACCCCTGCTAGTTAGCTTAGCACAATGAATGGTAGCAGTTGGGAAGTGTTAGCATAGCTCCATCTTTTAAATGACTATTTTCCAGTTTCCCTGGCACAAAAGAAGGATACAAAGGTCAACAGGAACACGGCTGGGCAACACTTCCTGATATTAGACCAGATTTGATCGATCCATTTGACTTTGTGCCAGTGTATTCATGCAATTGGCACTGTTGTGTTCATCCATGGGCAAACTCAAGGCAGTGCTGAAAAACACCTCAGTGTTCATAGTTTTGAAGGTGCAAGAGACAACTCTAGGAAACAAATAATTCAAAAATAAAGCGTTCAGCAGCGTGAGCAGGCTGGTTCCAGGTGTGTCGATGTGATGTCATCGACCACGAGCTCAGGAGCTGCAGGAGCTGCAGGAGCTGATTAACCAGAGAAACGTCTGAGAAAAACGAGGCTTCGTTCCGTTAGCGTCTCAAATACTCTTGGACCAACAAAGCAGCGAGACGAGGGTCAGTACTGGTCAGCAGGTCTAGGTGGTCCGAGCTGGAGGACCAGGAGGCCAGGTTAGTGCAGCAGGAGGGAGGGAGACACCTGCTGGCCAGGAGGTGGAGGTGCTGACCACTGCACCTTTAAAATATTGTCATGTGCCATAACAAGAACGGACTTTTCTGCTTTGCAAGGTTGCACAACTGCAAAGTAACACAATTTCACCCGGTTAGTCTGGGTACTGGTAACTGGATATCGATTCTCACAAACATCACTTTGTTAATATTTGTTACCAACAAGTTATGATATCGATTTAGCGGAATTTGGTGAGAAATGTTGTGATATTTGATTTTGCTGACATCACAAACACAGGCGACATCAACGCGCATTTCGCACCTCGGCCCTAAGCTCCAGAGCCGGTGGACTCTGGCGGGTTGATCCCCGTGGACAGCGGAGCCAAATGTCTGCGCGTGATTCAACGGTCTCTCGTTACCTTCGCTCCTCTCTGAAGTAGAGGACGGGCTTCCTCCTCGATGAGTACATCATCTTCACACCCTCCTCTCGGTCCGCTGGAGAAGATGAAGAAGACAGCAAACGCGTTGATTTCACTGCTCCATTGCGTCTTCCTTCGCCAGAGCTGACTGTCCCCCAGCGACTCACCTCCGCGTCAAACCCGCCGGCGTTTACTCAGGGAGCCACGCAGTTGCTGTGTAAATGTGTGAAAATGCAAGGATCCATCTCTCGAACCGGTTTTCTCTGCGTCCCCGGAGCGACTGTACACGTAGCATGTAACGGCTCGTTCACACTTCTTCGCTAGCTAGCGGGGCTAACGTTAGCGCCAGCGAGCGCCGGCGAGCCAAGCGCTGCGGCGGCGGACGCCTCCCTTCGGAAGAAACTCGAGTTAAATTAAAAAACTATCAACCGGCAAATCCTTCACCGATAATTCCACACCGGAAAAAAAATAAAACAGAAGCCGATTGTAGTAGTGTACGATTGGAATTAGAGTCCGAGTGGGACCTATGGATAAACACAGGGTTCCTACCCAGAACATTTGCGTTTTCCTTGAATGTCTACCGCCACCTATCGTCCCGGAGGAAAACAAAAACTTGGACGCGCAGGCTTTGTCAAAGAAAAGCTGTAAATACCAAACAGTTTCATCACAATCATTTAGTTGATAATTATCAAGAAAAGCGCGCATCACAATCTCCCAGAGCCCAAAGCGACGAGTTGAAGCGGCTTCTTGTGTTTGTCCAACAGTCCAAAACCGACTTCATTTGTGTTAAACATTACAACAAAACACAAGTGTCTGGAATGGCAAATTGTCGACATTTTTACTTGAAAAGAATCTGACACCATTAATCAATGATCAGAACAGATGTTGATTCATTTTCTTTGTATTGTAATCAATTAATTGTTGCATCTTAAACTCAAAGCACTGACACATGAAGGACATAAAGCTAAAACAAGGACGAGGCCGGATGAAGGTCAACAAACCTTGAACCACATTTACCTGCAGTTCCCTCTTGAAGGGGCGGGGCCACGGGTTGTGTGACATGGCGACACATCAGAACCATCCTGTCTTGGGATGTCATTCCCGCCCGCTGCTACACACCAGCCTGTGGACCATGGGAGGAGCAGCAGATGTCTCATGGCCTCCAACATCGTAATTTAGGGGACACACGAGGGAGGACTTTCTTCCCTGTGGCTTTGGAATATTTTTTGTCTTATCAGGAGGCCAGAGCCCCGTAGAACTGCACCTTGTACGATGATTGTTTTTCATAAAAAGAACAGTCTTCATTTTTCCAAGATATTGAATCCGTTTCTGAAGAGACCCACCCTGAAACTGCTGTCCGAAAGTTTTACCTCAGCATTCCATATTTGTTCTGAAAACAACAGACATTAAAACAGAGAAGTATTCAAATATGAAGAAGTTCACTCAGTCAGTTTAATCAAATGTGACAACTTTATTTTGAGTGCAATTTCCCAGATTTCAGATGTAAAATATTTCAAAGCTCTCTTCAGATCTGGACTGATTCCTGAGTCCTCAAGTCAACCTGCAGAGCAAACAACAAACTCAAGCAACGAGAGAAAACTGTTGAGCTGATCAAACATGTTGTTGGAGACTCTGTTGAACTTCTCCTGTCTTTTGAAAGATTTCACTCAGGAGTGGCGCTCTGACTAAATGTCCCTGATGCTCAATGAAGGAGAGCTGGACAGAAAAGTGTGCAGGCCTGCGAGCAGCAGGTGCACTCAGGTGCAGAGTCCACGCACACGCGGCGACACACACGCCGGTTGGGGGGTTTCAGCAATTTAAAGTTACCTCGTTGGCTTGTCGACGGGCTCTGAACTACTCGGCATCATTTCAATCGTATTCTAATCATCACGGTTCCACCTGTTCACCATCCAGTCTCAGATCCAGGAGGCGGCTCTGATGATGTCACGGACCCCTCATGATGCAGCGATACGGTTATTTTGCCATCTTTGACAGAAAGAAACAGCTGACAGAGACGCGAGGCGTTGTGTTCGGTCTGAACCCTTCAGGAAGCAAGAAAAAGCTCCAACATTTTCTTCACATTTACAACAACACTGACATTTCAGAAACACCAACAGCCTTGACAACCCAAGTAAAAAGTGAGGTGTTGGTCTGAGGAAGCCAAGGACGGTGACCCAAGACCAGGCCAATCTCAGGCTCAAGCAGCTGAAATCAGATCTCTTCCACTAAAAACTAAAAATGTTGAGCTCCAGAAGCAGCGAGGGGAAAAGAGCCACTGACGTCCGTGCAAGGTGGCGTCCATTCACGCAGGCAGGACGTGGATCTGAACCTCCATGTTTCAGGGGACAAAAACAGGGAGCATTGTTGCCATGGAAACACCTGAGACCTCCATATGCAGTTGGAATCATGGTTCATTATCAAAGAGAAACATTAATGACAGAATTTGTTGCTTTTATTAATTATTTTGCAGCTAATTAAAGATTTCTGGTGTTTGATTGCTGCTCTGACAGAAAAACAGAAACATTCATGACATTTGCTCGTCGTCATTCAACCCTCAGAACCCCGGAACCTGCAAGTGGAAAGACGTCTCTTACAAAAGAAAACAAACCCAAAACACTGAACAACCAGAAACTGAAAAGTCCCCCCAAAAATCGGATTCCGACTTGCCGACAGCCCTTGAACATCTCATTAACTGAAGCTTCCACCAGGAGAACCAGCAGGCCAAATTTCATGAAACCACTTCATTCTACACGTCTCATTTATGACTTCATCAAACATTAAGAGCTACAGGAACCTGAAATACACGAAACGCCACGCGACGATGGAGTCAGCTGAGAGCAACAGTCAGCTGACACGAACCAACAAGTCCTCCTCTCAACCGGCACTGCGGCTAATTCTCTCATCAATTTATTGGTTGATGAACTGTTGAGCCAATCACGTGGAGGAAATGCTGATCAGAGCTCCCAGGAGATGTTTGATGTCTTCTGTCTTCTGGTTCTTATTGTGTCGTTTCCGTGGAGACGCAGGACCTAAAGTCAGTAAAAACCCTTCTTGAGGTTCGGAAGGGAGGGGTAGAAGACGAATCAGTCAAAGGAGTCAAATACAAAAATTCCTTGATTCGATCCCACCCTCAGGGTCAGATTTGACGCGGGCCGTCGCTCAGAGGCCAGACGGCGTTCACCTCAACATGGAACATCTCTAGTAACTCAAACACACGACTAGATCTGACGGCTGATGTCGCTCGGCGCCCAGATCAAAACAGGAAACCTCGGTGTAATAAATAGAGTCACATTGTCCCTGAAGATGAGACGGCTCTGTAACCATGACGACAAGAATAATCTCAACATGGACGATGCAGCTGCTTCCTGCTGGGAGCAGTTTGTCCTCCAACATCAGCGACCGCCGCTGCTCAGTGCTGCATCTGTCTGTAGGCTCACCTGTCTCACACACACACACACACACACACACACACACACACACACACACACGCTCACGCTCAGTAGTTACAGTTACACCAGCTTCTTGGCCTCGAAGAAGCTCTTGAGGTGTCTCATCTGCCAGATGCCGATGGCGACCAGGATGAGCGTCTGTACGATGGACCACCAGAGGACCCGCTGGTTGGTGCTCTCGCTGGTCTGGCGGAAGCGTTCCTCGCGGTACTGAAAGGACACGGACAGCAGGGGGTGCATGTTTACAAAGCAAGGAACCACTTTTTAAGCTTCGAAATCTTCTTCCTGTTCCGGCTGCAGACGCCGACACCTGGAGACGTTCGGCTTCAACCAGCAAGTAAAGACGTGAGGCAGAAACCGTCAAACCAAAGAAAACCCAGCTAAGAGAAGAGCCTGAGCCTCAGCCCAGCATTCTTGACTTTGTTTTTATATTTTCAAAATAAGAGTAAACTATCATGAAAGGACAAAAATGGTCAACAATTACAAGAAAAGACCAAAATGAGCAAAAATGATTGTAAAATTAGGAGCACACTTCTTGACAAATGACAAGAGAGCCGTTTTCCAGCTTGTTACAATGGCGCCTTTGGAGGCTGGACCAGACCGCTCCTCATTCTGGGGCGGAGGAACCTCTGGACCCGGCTAAGATGAAGGAGCAGTGTGGGTTTGGCGACCCCATCGGTGGAGTGCTGTACTGACCCGCTGGTAGTTCTGCTCCTTCTGGATCTGGTCCACCTGCTCCACCAGCTGACGCACTCTCAGCTGCAGCTCTGTCAGTTTGTCTTTGGCGGCGATCTCAGCATAGTTGTTGGCGTGTTCTCCCACCTGGATGTCCAGGTGAACCCTCTGCAACACAGACACACACAGACTGGTCAAACTGGGTTCACTGGGGTCAAACAACTTGGGGTCATCATGATCAACAGACAGAGATTCGAGAACGACACTTCCTGCTGCGAGCTGAGGCAGGTTTGAGCTACGGGATGTGGGCGTTTCCTGGTGATGTCACAGTTGTGATGAACCAGATCAAACATCCATCAGGAGCGTTCAGTCTTCACTCCTCAAGTGGCGTCAGGACGCTGCCCAGCTTCGCGACTCACCAGCATGCCTCCAGCAAACAGGGAGAACTTGGAGGAGTTGGAGTGCAGGCAGATCTGGTGCTCCCCAGGTGTGTGAGACGTGAAGGTGAACCTTCCCTCTGAGCCGTACTGTCGAGACAGGATCACCTGCAGGAAACACAGCAAACGCACCTGTTCAGTCCTGCCCAGGACCACAACGCTCCACATCAACAAGCGGTTCATGCGGCCGGACCTTGTCATCTGGGTCTTTGACCTCCACAAACATGCCCAGACCCTGCGTGGCCGGCAGATACTCCTCCCTCTGCTTGTCGTACAGCTGAGTGCGATAGTTTCCTGCGGACGGAACACAAGAGTGACGGCGTGATTACCAACCTGCATTTGGAGAAACTGGCCTCATGTATGAGATCTTTGAAACACTGAGCGACATTTTTTTAACCTTTAATTAGTCTTAAAGTCAGGCACTCCCTCCCTCCCCTGACGTCTCTCGTGCAGCTCTCGTAAATGTCAATGATCCTTGTGAACAGTCGCTGTCGAGGGGAGGAGTTACAAATGGCCTTCAGGCTTTCTTTCCCGTCTGTAAGACTAAACTGAGGGTTAAAACGATCCACAAAAGTGTGCATCTCCTCCCAGGAGATATCAAGACGTTTGGTCCAAACCAGTAATGATTACAGAGAAACTCTTCTGGAAAATGCACTCAAAAACTCCTTAAAGCACAAAGATGGAATGTCATCACATTGAAGTTCTTCTACTTCAGGGCGGCAAACAGTCAGAACAAGTTCTTCCCCCTCAACGGGTCGGTGGCGACGCCCCTCAGGTCAGGTTACATGGTGAACTGGATTCACCAGATGGGAATACTCCACATCCTGGTTTATTCTCCATGATACAACAAATGACTGTATCAAGAACAGCAGGTGCTACTACTCGTCAGCTAGTACTAGTACTCGTCAGCTAGTACTAGTGTGCTGCTGGTTGTGACGTCACCACATGACCAACATCCGTGTGGATATGCCGGTCCGATTGGAACTTCGACAGTAGCTGAAGTTTTGTTCCAGCATGTAGAACTTGGTCTTTGTGTTCTGTACAATCATAAATCTTCATCAGAACCAGATCGGTTCCGGTCAGTGTGACGTCACGGACGGTGTAAACAGTCCTCGAGGCAGCAGGTGCAGCAGGTGCAGCAGGTCGGTCGTCCGGCAGCTGATGAACGGTCAGGTAACCCTCGTGCACGCCTGGAGTCCAGCAGCTCGACTGGCTGACCAGTTATTAAGTGATCTGACGTCCGTTGCCAGGCTTGCTCTCGTCAGCCGAGACACTCTCAGACCCGAGAGGCGCTGCCAGCGGGTTCCTGATCGCTCGGATCAATAACCGAAGTGAGTGACTAATAAATCACACGCGCGGTGCGATGTTGGCCCAACTTCTGCGCGGTTTAAACGAACGATCGGACACGAGTAGTTATTTCCTGAGGAAACATTAGCCGATTAGCTAGCTGGCTACAGTCTGGGGTTAGCAGATAGCGTTAGCCGGTGACTTGCGCTCAGCGATGACACTCACCGATGATCATCGTCTCGTCCGGGATTTCCTCAATGAAACATTTCTTCTCGGTCTCTCCGATGTGGAAGTACAGCGAGGAGACGAGCGGGCAGAGAAAGCTGAGCAGGAGCACCGACACCAGCCCCGAGCGCATCCTGAGAGCCGCCATCTTGCTGTCGGAACACAGCTCGACTGCAGCTGCGCGGAATCAGCAGTGCCACGTTAACAATCGGCGCTCACGAGCCAATCATCGCGGGGCCCGGGGATGCTGGGAATTGTAGTTTTTCTTTTGTTTGCAGCGGAGGCCAGTCGTGACGCTTCATTGGGAACCTGCTGCCTCCAGTCGCAGGCTCGAGCTGGTTCCTGGCTCATCAGTGCAGTTGTTGGTGCTGCTACGAAAAAGAAACCAGGGTTCTGGAGACGCGGTCCAGAGCCGGGTTCTGAAACGATCCACGGGTGCTGCTGACAGCTGCCTGATGTTGGAGCCTCACACACAGCATCATGGTCACCTGTGGGATCACGTTGTCCTTTTTTCTTGGTGGTGGTTAGAAATGGAAGCAACCCGATGACGCTTCTCCTTCGCGCTCATACATTTCTCTTCTCTCTCCTTCACTGTGCTTTATTCAACAAATCAAACCTATCAGCATACTGGACAAAAGTGAAACTGATGAATATGCTGCATGGTCAAACCTAATAAAGGTACTTCAACAAATATCACGTGATTGTAAACTTACATTTAATATTTAGCTGTTACTTTTTTTTTTTACATATTTTCTTTAAGGGTTGAAAACTTCAAAATGAAAAACTCGATGTGCTCTTGGACACATTTCGTCATGTTCCCTGGTAGATTACTGGCAGGAGCGCCGCTTAATGCAACGGTGATGAGGAAGAAGGAAACAACGTCTGAAGGCGGTTTCACTGGGGGGGGGGGGGGGGGGGGGCGCAAGCACGCGCAGCGCGACCGAGATGCTGGGCTTGGTTTGCGCTCATGTGACGTCACAGCGCGCCCTCATACACAATGGACTTCCCGTTCAGTGTGAAACTGCCGTGACAGCGAGTCGTGCCCATGAGCGCATCTCCGCATGCGAGGCGTTTCTGGTTGGCTGACAGACGGACACCTGGGTCACGTTACCAGCATTGTTAGTTCTGATTGGTTAAAACCGCACCTGTTCTGCTTTCACGGAACCAAAAAAGAGAAAGAAAACAAAACAGAGGGCAAAATGAGAGAACTCGGCTGCTGGCGACCTGCTTTGGCACAATGCAACGTAAAATAAGTGACATGTTTAGGAGAAAATGTGACAGCGTTGAAGAAGCAGGAGAACAAAGTTAGCAAAATGAGACCCTCGGAAGATTGAGACTCAGAGCCACTCCTTGGTGAGAGCGAGTCCAGGGAGACTGTCTGAGGAGTCTGCCACCCTACAGGAAGAAGAAACCACTGAGTGATGCTGATCATCTGTTTGTTCATGTCTGCCTGCTCCCTGTTGTCAGCGCTGTAGAGGGCAGTGACTGTGTGACTGTACAAAGCACTTTTCAAAGCATTTCCAGGGGGAAGGGTGGGGCTATGGGGGCTGCAGCTGTGTGGGGAACAGACACCCGAAAATTGGAATAAAAATCACCCAAAACCAATTAAAAACCATAAAACTTCGTCGGCGGCGCGCACCCTTTGGCCGTGCGTCCAGTTCCGGCAAGACTTTGAAGCCACTTTCGCCCCTGACTGCAAGACCCTTGACACTTCTTCAAGATGCTGTAGAGAAGTTTTTGCGCGCATGCCGCAGCAAGACTGAAGCCCTGCTGTTACGTGTCCGGTCCAGTAGGTGGTGTTCCCCGGTGGTTGCGTTCCGCTATTAATATCAGCGAGGAAGAAGCACTTCCTCCAAGCTGTTTCCATGGCAATCAGACATGACGCCTGGTAAGTAACTCTCGACAAATAAAACTGTAAATCACTAAACTGAGTCGTTCCATCACAGAAAAGTTAACTCATGTAGTTTCAGTTCGGGAGGGTGAAAACCAAAAGTCCGGTTCCGAGTCGCAGGCGCGAAACTCCGAGGCGCAGCAGCTAACGGTCGTTAGCTGGTGATTAACGGTCGCTAGCTGGTGATTAACGGTCTCTAGCTGATGAGTAGCGGTCGCTAGGGTTGATGAAGAAAAAGCTGAAACATTGAACGTGTTTAATGTCACCATGACGTCATCAGACTGAAACTGTTTGCCAGCAGTAGGCGCGAGCACACTACGTCTGCTTGTGATGCTAATGCTACTGGTGCTAATGCTATCAGCACTAACATCCATCCATCGTCATCTTCCGCTCATTCCTACACATTAAGGGTCATGGGGGGCTGGACAGGTCGCAGGGCCAACACACAGAGACGAACAACCATTCACACTCACAGTCACACCTACGGTCAATTTAGAGAATCAATCAGCCTCGTCCCCAAATTGATGTCTTTGGACTGTGGAGGAAGCTGGAGTACCAGAGAGAACCTAGCAGGAACAGGGAGAACATGGAGACTCACACAGAAAGATCCTGTGATGGAGCCGGGACTCGAACCCAGAACCTTCTTGCTGTGAGGCCACAGTGCTGACCACTGCACCACCGTGCAGCCATCAGCAATTACATCAAACGCCTATTTGAACAAAAAAAATAAAAAATAAAAAAACAAGTTTTAACATCATATTTTTTCCAGGCAAATAACGAAATTAAAATCACAATTTGGGGAGTCGTGACCTCACGACTCCCCAAATTGTGATTTTAATTTCGTAAAATAAAAATAAAATCTAAAATCACAATTTGGGGAGTCGTGAGCTCACATTCTGCGTTTCATCATGTCCGACCAGACTTGACCAGACTTGTCCAGCCAGACACGGGACGTCAACAAGCTCACATCAAATAGTAAATAATGGAAATATCACAATTTCCAATAATTATATAACAATACATTCAATTAAAGGACACAAGCAGAAGCTCCCGCCACTTCTGTTCCAGGACTTAATCAGAAACAGTATCCCAACGATCCTGAACTAATGAGATTAGAATTCAACAACAAGTCTGCAGGCTACAAAAGAAAGAAATTGATTAATAACTGCAGTACCTGATGTTTACCAGGCACAGACTTTGTGCAGTCCTGAAAAAGCAGGAGAAGTTCTGGAAAAAGAGATGGAGCAGGAATGATTTAGGGAAATGTCCTTGTCAAACACGTGTATTTCAGAGTAAGGCTGCTTCAGTATATCATTTCATCTGAGTTTGTTCTGCTGGATAGTTTGTCCTGTATTTTAGTTGATCGAAGTGATGCAAATGCATATTTATGGTTATTTTTTAATGGTGCTGGAAAAGTTGTTGTAGCTTAAGAGAAGAGTGGGACTGAAGGCGCTGACAGCAGCGTTCTCTCTGTCCACAGGAAGCCCACCGATCGTATCCTTCACATGGAGCGGAGCTGATCCCTCTGGGGGCCGCTTGTGTCTCTTGTTGTCCCTAACTGTCTCGTCCTCAGCTGTCCTCCACGCTCCTGCAGGTCATCTTTCACCTCAACAGCTGGTACTTTGCGGCCTTCTTCCTGGCAGAGATTCTGATGTTCATTTATAAAGGTTTGTCACATGACCCACGTCATGACATCACGCAGGCTTGTCACAGCTCCAGGTTCATTAGCTGGCACCTTCCATTATTGGCTGCTGTCCTGTTGATGTATTATTGGTGCTCAGTCTTCTTCTCTTCATGGCCTGCAGGTGTTTTACTGCCATACCCATCTAATAACCTGGTCCTGGACCTGGTGCTGCTGCTGCTCTTTCTTGGTGTCGAACCCCTCCGAATATTTTACGGTGAGTGACAGCAACAGCAAACCTTTCCTTACTCAGCTCTCAGCACCAGGGAGGAGGATTTAGCGTCATCCAGTGGTAGGGCTGGGCGATAAAACGATAACTATATATCACGATGGACATGGAATCAATATCAATAGAAAATAGGGTCGATAGAATGTTCGATAATTTCACTGAACTCCGTCAGAAAAAAATATGAAGAAAAGCATTCTGGGTGATGTAGGCAGAGGAAAGGCTCTGGCCTCTCGACCTATCCCGGCCGAGCCAGAACCACAAGGCATTCTGAGGGATGCAAAAAGAAAAAAAAAACAGCAACGAACGAGTGAAATGGGAAGATGAGTGCGACAGGACAAGAGGAAATTGTAGATAAGACAGGAAAGGTCACGTCACTAGTTTGGCAGTCCTTTGGATTTTTTAAGTCCGACACGACTCAGACCAACGCACTCTGCAAACTTTGTAAGGTCGTTTTCCTACCAAGTCTGGGAACACAACAAATTTATTTTACCACCTGAGCCTCTCTCACCTGCTGGAGGACAGCAGCATCAAACAGCCACAGCCATCGACATCTGCTGGTGCAAGTGGAACAACAGCCCACCGTGGAGCGGTACTCGGCAGCAGTGCCACGCCACAAAACATCAAAACGTTACAAAGAAATAACGGATGCAGTGGCGTACGAATTAGCGAAGGAGCATCGTCGAGAAGTCTGGGTACAAGAATCTCATTCACGCGCTCGACCCCCGCTACATTCGACCTGGCCGAAAATACTTTTCCAGAACCGCTGTTCCTAAACTGTACACAATGTGCAAGGAATCCGTGGGAAAGGAGATACTGTCAGTAGTTGCTGTTCTTTATTGGTGTTGGCCTACATGTTTGTCAATATTCGCACATCGACGCCGACCAGTATTTTTATTTATTTGACTGTTTTTCACAAGTTGACCTCGTTCGATCAGCCTTTTTTCTCCTGGTCCTTATTTAGAATAGGGTTAAAAAAGGAATCAGTAATCATGGACGTCGGCTGCTAGGAAACCCTTACATGGTGATACGTTTGTCAGCCTCATCCCAGCCCTGTCCAGCGGTGAAGTTACATCATTGTACCAGGGATCACTTGTAAATATGTTCAAAAGGCTTTTTTCATTTCATTTTTCTTTCTGTAACCAAACAGGAAGTGATCATGTCAGGGATGAGGTATGTTTGTAGTCCAGCAGGAAGTGGTCATCTCTTAGTCCCTCAGCCAATGGGATTGTTCCATGTTGTGGATGCTTGAGTGTTGTGTTCTGGTCCAGGCTGGAAGGGGAACCTGTGTGAACATTCACTTGCCTTGTGTGTGTCGCTCCTCATGCTGCTGCCGAGTGTGACGCTGGCCGTCTACTTCATGCTGCTGCAGACATTTGTCCTGCTGCTGGAGTTCATCCTCGCCGCCGTGCTGCTCTGCCTCCACAGCCTCCACCTCCTGATGGGCCTCTTCACCCTGTCCTCCTTCTCCAGGTAACCCCACCTGCAGGCTCTGGTTCTGGTTGTCTCGTGTGTTTACTTCATGCCTCATCCGTCCCATTGTTGTTCTTGAAGGTCGCAAGTGTACTGAAGAGGAGGCAACGTGTCATTGAACTGGCAAATGAACTCCAACGGTAGCACAAGAGGAAATTCACTTGAGGTGTGCTGGAGCCAGTAAAATGGGCCGCGTGATTCTGAAGAGGAGATGGCGCTGTAGGCAGCATGACTGTAACAGACAGAAGAAGAAGAAGAAGAACGGGGGCGGGGGGTCCTGACCAATGACCAATGACCTGCAGTGTGACAAGTTGAAATGGTTCTTCAGTAGCAGTGAGTCCTGGAGACGCTGCTACCCCAGAAGGTGTGAGAGATGCAGGTGAAGGACTGGAACCTCCTAGAGAGCCAACGAGGTTGTGGCGCTGCTGCTCGTGGAGGTGCCTTCTGATGTCATACTCGTGTTGTACTCGTGTTCTCCAGAAGCAGAGAGAAGCTCTCTGTAAATGTTACGAGTTTATTTTCACTTCATTCTGTTTTCTTCTGTTTTGTACAAACTAACAGATTCTGACATTTGTGAATACATTTTGATGGAGAACCACGATTCTCTGATGAGCGACCAGCTCCTGACCCATAACACTGCTCCTCATTTGATCCCACATGGACTGTCCGGGACTTTCATGGCAGCACGATCGAGTGTTACTAAAGTAGAATGTGAGTCTGAATGAGGGCAGACTGGATCTCCAGTTGTCCCAGTGCCTCCACAGCTGCACCTGAGAGCCACTGGTCCCATCACCAGAGGCCATAGTACATGTAGTTTAGATAGTACATGTACTCAACCATTACACTAACACAGCACCAGGAATGACAATCCTGATAACAATACCTTGATTCTCTGACTTTGATAGCACGTGTGCTAATGCTAATAATGCTAATGCTATGCTTCCATCAACTGTCTGCTAAGCTGCTGAAGCAAAGCAGCCAAAACTATTTCCTGATTGGAATCCTGCCCTGAAACTTCTCCCAACGGAAGTCTGAACTTCTGCCCCTTTTTCAGTTCAGCATGTTTCATTTCCATACTTGAGGAGCTTGATCAAGTTTTGGAGGGAACTTTTCTCTTAAGCTTGAAGCCTCTAATCTTTGATGACTAATTTAAGCAGAAGCTAACAGGCAGAATGGGAGCTGTGGCGTGACAAAGAGGATCAAGACGTGGAATCGAGCCGCGGCCATCAGCGCCGCTGCTCCCGACCTGCACGTTCAATCTTGTGGGGCATTTGTTCTGCTTGTCAACGTTGCCGTCCAATTGTGTGCAGCCTGTGTTAAAGAGTTGAGTGTATTAGCATGTCGCTACAATGGCTGCCTCGCTCGCCGCTCCCGCTGAATATCAAGTAGACAAGTCAGAGCGGAGAGCTTTCATTAGAGGCGATCGCAGCCGTGCACGCAAATTAAATGGTGCCACTTTGGTGAGCAGAGGCCTCGGCTCAGATGTGCCCCCCCTTTAACATCCCAACAACTGCTGCTACGTTCCTCATGTAATTCAAGCTACACTGGTAACGAGGGACCAGCTCGATCTGATGATGACAACATCTAAAAGTTTACCTCCTGAGCACCAAATAGGGCAGCACAGTGGAGCAGTGGTCATCACTGTGGCCCCCCAGCAAGAAGGTTCCGGGTTCGAGTCCCGGCTGGAGCACGGGTCTTTCATCAATGTTATGAGCCGTTTCATAACAAGCAAACAGAGCTGAGTTGCGTCAGCATCCAGGTGTAGTTGTGCTGTCAAGCCACCAGATGGCAGCAAAGCTCCATCAGTGAAAACAACCGGCAACACAATACTGTTTAATTTATAAAAGCAAAATGATGAAGGTGGTCCTCCCTGTGGCCCCCCAGCAGGAAGGTTGAGGGTGGAGCCCCGGCTGCAGCACGGGGTCTTTCTGGGTGAGTCTCCATGTTCTCCCTGTTCCTGCTGGGTTCTCTCTGGTACTCCAGCTTCCTCCACAGTCCAAAGACATCAAGAGGGACCAGGTTAATCCAGACTCTAAATTGACCGTAGGCGTGGCTGGGAGAGCCAATGGTTGTCTGTCTCTATGTGTTGGCCCTGCCATGGACTGGTGACCTGTCCAGGGGGAAGGCTGCTGGGATAGGCTCCACCCCCACCACCCTCAACAGGAGAAGAGGGGGAAGTAGTAAAGGAGTAAAAAGATGAAATAATCAGATTTTGAAGCCATAAGATGGAAAGTGTTCCCAGCTGTTTCCTATTTCTGAATATAAAATGAAGTTTATATGTTATGTTTACATTTTCTTTCTATGCCCACAAAAGGTTTTACTCTGGACAGTGTCTCCTGGCCTCCATGCTTCTTTAACGCCTCATCATTTTAAAACAACCAGCGGAACACAGCCCTGATGATGGTGCTCTAGATCCTAACGAGGGAGGAAGCAGCCAATCAGAGCAGGAGCTTCCTAATAAGCAGCTGGGGGCGGGGCCTCAGCAGCCTGATGAATGTGTCTCTCCTCTGTCTTGCTGACAGGGTGCTGAAAATGAGGATTTAGTAGGTGAGCTTTTATTCCCACCGCGTTCCCGATGAATGAAGATCAAATTAGAGGTTTATGAGCTCCGCTGTCTCTCCTGACATTTATATGAGCTCTGGGTTCGACGTGGCGTGATTTATGTTTACAGCGACGGCGGCAGGAAGGAAGAAAAAAAAAGAAGTAGCCTGAAATCCTTTTCTAATGCTCAGTCAACAAGATGCTGCAAGGGATGGTGGGAGGAGGATGGTGGAGGTTAGAGGTGAAGAGATGCTGATCATCATGTACAAAACTTTGATTCTTAATGGAAAACTGCCTCTTTGGCATGGACTCACTCGTTGACGATGACTGAAGTCCTCAAGTCTGCAGGTCACTCAGCTGCACACACGCCACAGCCTGCCGCCATCAGACGCCGGCAGGAATATTTCAACTTTCGCATCAGAATGAGCTCTGAAGGCTGGTTTGTGAGGCACAATTCCTTTTTCCCCATTTGTTTTTCTAGGTTTTCTATGTGGTTGTCACATCTGACGCCATCACAACCGGCAACCAAAAGAGAGAGAGGGAAACCCTCCATGTTGGAACTCACCATCTGATGGATGGTTCCTTGGTCCAAAAATGGCGACTTCAGGGCGGGCGCAGTGATTCCAGCTGTACCACTGAGAGGGAAGTGAACAAACCAAGCAGCAGATGGGAAAGTGTCCAGGATGCTCATGCAATGCTGACTCCTGTGTTCTGCTGCTCGCGGCCTGCTAGTGTGTTCGTACCCTCCACCTTCTAATCAAGAGATTACAGGTCGACTAGGATGATGCGAAGACTGGAATATCTCTGAGACTGTGGATGACCTCACAGGGCCTGAAACAGGATTTCATGATTAATTTCAGCCTTTAACGTCTGTGACACCACAGCGTCTCAGGCTAGTGGATGTCAGCTGAGCTGGAACTCACCTGTGGCCGATGTGCTTGGTTTATGAGCTCTGATTTCCTTCTGTGTGAGACGCAGGGGTCAGCAAATGTGTATTTGTGGAACTCGTGAGCTTCCAGGCAGCTGCTTTTAGGGTTTATATTTTATTTCTTCTTTTCAATCTTGCTCATCTTCAACCCTGGTCACTCACAGCTTCTCCAGCTCACCTATGAGGTCAGCAGAGAAGCTCTCAGCCAATCAAATCCAAGCTCTATTCACTAAACAAGGCTGTGATGTCATCACTCTACCACCTGTTTCATCATTTAACTTATAAAGAAGTCGCACACACTGACACCACAGCGTTCAGTGACCAGACGAACCTCCACCACTGCACAGCAGTCGTTAGTGCAGTCATTAATGGCGACAGACGGAAATGTGGCTACAGGAAATGGAGGGTGGGAGATCTTGTGGTAATGACTGTGATTGACAGGTTGGTGAGTTCTGATTAAGGTTTAAAACCGAGTCTGGTTTTAAACAGGAGGAATGATCCTTTAACCAGTTGCTCATAAACCTGCGTGTCCTGAGATGTTGGACTCTGCTGCAGCCACTCGATGGCAGCGCTGCACCATGAATCACCCAGAGGGGGCACTGCGTCTGCTCACCAGGGGGAGGAGCAGGAGGAGGAGGAGAGCGAGCACTGTACAGTAGCGGTGATCAGTTAGACAGAGACGGAGGGGAAGATGTACGCTCACAGTGGTTATGAAACATGACGGCGTCCTGCCTGTCACTCAAACACATCTGAAGACATTTAAACAGCTGATCGGGACCAGAACCAGAACCAGTTGTATTAGTACATCCAGTGTACCCAGCAGTATCAGTACATCCGGTGTACCCAGCAGTATCAGTACATCCGGTGTACCCAGCAGTATCAGTACAACCGGTGTACTCATCAGTATTAGTACATCCAGAGTACCCATCAGTATTAGTACATCCGGTGTACCCATCAGTATTAGTACATCTGGTGTACCCATCAGTATTAGTACATGGAGGAGGCTAAGATGAACAACATTTAAAGTGACTAAAGGTAATCAGCTGGTTAGCAAAGTTAGCCGTTAGCTCCTTCCAGCCCTCCTGAACACGCTCGTCAGGCCTCGCCACAAACACACAGCTTTCTCATCCTTTCAGTCACCGAAACCACCACCGCTCCATCAGATCAGACCCGAGACTGTCAAACTCGCCGTCACTCAAAACAAAGCAACTCACGCAACTCAGCCAATGATCAAGCTGGTCATCACATGTCAATGTGCCGCGTCCAGGCCTTCACTGCATTTTCCTCTCTGACATTCCTGCAGGTGCGGAGGCCTGAACATGGATGCTGGCATGATGATGTCATTTGTATCGAACCAAACTGCCTGATAATCAGCTGGAACTTCAGCCAGTTGTCTTCCTCTAACTGTGGATGCAGCTCCTCTTCTACAGCAAACACGCATTAAGAGGCGGAGCTCCGACATGGCGGCCGTGTTGACAAGTGGCTCCAATGAGGGCTGGATTGGTGCCTTCAGGCGTTCACAGGAAGAGACCGTAGGGACGCCCCCTGCTGTCGTGTCCAGCTCGCCATGGACCTGACCTTCTCTGTGGATGGGAAGTAACATTTAGTGTTGTATCTTTGTGACGTCATGACTTCCTGCTCTCCTCCTCACCAGTTCCATTTTTCTGGTGGGAGGAGCCAACGGGGAGCTGGGGACTTGACTTCAAAGATGAAAAGCCAACTGAGGGGTTGTTTGTTGGAGGCTTGTTATTCGTTTGTTTGGGTTTCTTCCATCTGTGGCCGTGAACCCCTCAGTTCACGTTGAGGCTGCAGATTCTCTCTTGAGTGGGTGACTCCTTTAGGAGCCTCCATATTTGTAGTTTCTATTTCTAGTTACTTCAGTTATGTTCACTAATGAACCTATTTTGCTTCATGAGCAACTACACTGTCCAGCCAACCAGCTAACGCTCTCCTGTCTGTCTCAGTAATTCCAGTAATTATTCTAGAGAGCAGCTGACAGCAGGGGAGGCATGAATGAAGATGTCTCCCGTCAAAGCATCAGAGGAGCCAGCAGTGAGGTCATTCAGGTGTCACTGTCAGAGGCGTGTACAGCCAGACCTCCAGCTCCCGTGAAGAATTCATATTTTCACGTCCAATGTGGCGATGAGTTTTATTTCCATCCTCCATTAGCTAACTCCCTTGTTGGAGCGTCCAGAGCATGAATTAAACATCCGGCAGAGGCAGAGACTGATGAGACGCGCACGAGTCCTCGCCACACGCTGTCCGTTGCTCAGCTCGCTGGGAGGCTGAAAATGAAGCATATGAAAGAGAACAGGCCACGCCCCCTCTGACCTTTTACTGCTGGAGTCAAACGACCGTTGATAGCGTGTCGCCGTCACTTATAAAACCAGGAGGTACAGAAGGTTTCATTTTTTTTATACATTTGAACAAGTTATATCTTATATAGCAAGATATATTAATATATGACATATAAACTACTACACCTCAAAGAATCTCTCTCTACATATATGTGTATAAATATGTGTATAAATATATGTATGTGTATGTAGTTTTATATATACGTGTGTATGTATGTTAATATATGTGTGTTTATATATGTGTGTGTGTGTGTGTGTGTATGTGTATAATACAAATAAATATTACATGATTAAAGAGAACAAGTTGAGTGTTTTTGAGGAAAAACACTCAACTTGTTCTCTTTTTGAGGTAAAGGGGTTTGTTTTTTCAGGAGAACCACATTTCAAGTAGTTCAACCATATTTTAAACAGTTCTTTTTGCTTATAAAATGAGAATTATAATAATAATGTCTTTTTTATCCAAGGACATTTTGAGAATTAGGATTAAGACAAAGATGCAGCAGTCAGCTGTGACGATGGAAGGACTTTCACGAAGAAAATTATTCTAGAAGACATTCAGGTGCACCTGACAGCAAGACAGCAACAAGAATAACAGCAAGACAGCAACAAGAATAACAGCAAGAACAACAAGAATAACAGCAAGAACAACAAGAATAACAGCAAGAACAACAAGAATAACAGCAAGACAGCAACAAGAATAACAGCAAGAACAACAAGAATAACAGCAACAACAACAAGAATAACAGCAAGAACAACAAGAATAACAGCAAGACAACAACAAGAATAACAGCAAGACAACAACAAGAATAACAGCAAGAACAACAAGAATAACAGCAAGAACAACAAGAATAACAGCAAGACAACAACAAGAATAACAGCAAGAACAACAAGAATAACAGCAAGACAACAACAAGAATAACAGCAAGAACAACAAGAATAACAGCAAGACAACAACAAGAATAACAGCAAGAACAACAAGAATAACAGCAAGAACAACAAGAATAACAGCAAGACAACAACAAGAATAACAGCAAGAACAACAAGAATAACAGCAAGAACAACAAGAATAACAGCAAGACAACAACAAGAATAACAGCAAGAACAACAAGAATAACAGCAAGAACAACAAGAATAACAGCAAGACAACAACAAGAATATCAGCAAGAACAACAAGAATAACAGCAAGAACAACAAGAATAACAGCAAGAACAACAAGAATAACAGCAAGAACAACAAGAATAACAGCAAGACAACAACAAGAATAACAGCAAGAACAACAAGAATAACAGCAAGAACAACAAGAATAACAGCAAGACAACAACAAGAATAACAGCAAGAACAACAAGAATAACAGCAAGAACAACAAGAATAACAGCAAGACAACAACAAGAATAACAGCAAGAACAACAAGAATAACAGCAAGTACAACAACAAGAATAACAGCAAGACAACAACAAGAATAACAGCAAGACAACAACAAGAATAACAGCAAGAACAACAAGAATAACAGCAAGACAACAACAAGAATAACAGCAAGAACAACAAGAATAACAGCAAGACAACAACAAGAATAACAGCAAGACAACAACAAGAATAACAGCAAGAACAACAAGAATAACAGCAAGACAACAACAAGAATAAGAGCAAGACAACAACAAGAATAACAGCAAGAACAACAACAAGAATAACAGCAAGAACAACAACAAGAAGAACAAAAACTACAAGAAGAACAAGAACAACAACAGCAGCAGTCAGACTGTTGTGATGATGATAGTTGCATGTCAAACACAGCGGTCCGCAGACAGGAAGCTGCAGGAGGAAGTGTTGTCATGTGTTGAGTAAAGCTTTAATAACTGGTTTGTTCTTCAGTCTCTATTTGAATCTGTGGCGGCGATGACGTCAGTCCAGGGTTGATGACGCTTCTGTTCGGGTTTGTTCATTCTAACCCTTCAAGGTTGGACCAACAATTAACTGGTGGAAAAGAATTCCCAGCCATGAGTGGGCGTGTCCTTGTGCAACACCTCCACTGATGGTTACAATGGTTGTGGCACGGGAACTGGTAGTTTCGTGGTTACTGCACATGCTCAGACCATCCCAGAGCCTGTCAGATTATCTGCTTTAGCTCACTGGACCGAGTTTGATCTCCTCCCATTTCTTTGAAGAGTTTCTGGCCTGATTAAAGCATCATCTGACTACAGGTGCTTTTGGATGGCAAGAGTGGAACTGACAAAGGCAGCACTATCTGAAAATCCGGCGCTCGGATTAAAACCGTCCCACCCGAGCGCCGCAGTGGAGAGTCGGCGTTAACTCGCTTTTAATGCTTTCTGTTTAATCTGGGTGGCAGCAGCCTCTCACCTTCATCTCCTCCTGTGAAGTTTCTCTGTAAAATATTCAGAAAGTGGAGCGAGGCAGCCACACGTCTGTGTTTAAACTTTAAAACCTGAGACTCTCGGCAAGATGTCAGCAAAACTCAAGTGAAAGGCGCCGCCACTTTGAGGCGTCGATTCACTGAGCCACATTTGAATTTTATGATTTAATGTTAAAAGCAGAAGTGTGATGGAAAATGTCACTTATTGACAGAGATGGTGTGAGAGCGTCGGCTGGGAAACATTAGTGCCTCTGAGGAGACGCCGCCTGTCAGGACCCGACATCGCCAGCGGGATGATCTTTGAGGGACCGTTAGTTACACCCACCGGTTGAAGACGCGTTCCTTTTTGTTTTGGCTATTCAAAGACGCTCCCCATTGTTTCCCAAAGAAAACCATCTTCCAACATTTAGCTACTTTCGTTTATTTATTTAAGAAGTTTTAATGAGAAATGGGGGGGGGGGAGACATGGAAGAAATTTGTAGTTCTATACATTAAGCATTAGGTAGCATACAGTAGCAACCCTCTGATGATGCTGGAAGCCTGGATGCTACAGTTAGCAGTGCTAAGCCAACGTTAGCCTATGAAGGAGCTACACCAGGGTCACATGACTTCAAGGTCACCACCACTGAGCTCCAGGCTTCTTGTGTTCCCCCTGATGACCTTTAATGACCTCCACGACCTCTGTCGGCTCCTCTAGACTCTTGTTAGCAACCCAGGTTTTTAAGACTCGTAAAAAATAAATTGCAGATTTGTTCTCTTAACCAAGGACGTATGAACACGGGACGTCGTCAGTATTCTTTTGTCTCAATGTCACATTTTGGTCAACAACCTACATTTGACTGAGTGTCCACTGATGATGGCGTTTGTAGCAACTTGGAGGGAGAGAACACTGCAGGTCACAGGAAAGATGGCAGTTTTGAAGACGTCAAACGTTAGCAGGTTGTAGCTGCTCGCACCAGTGCACCGGTCCTTTAAGGCCTCGGCTCCTCCTCCACACCAGCCGCTCGCCGGCCCAAAGCGCTCCCCTCTCAGTCTCACTCATGAATAAGAAAAATCTCTGCTGAATTATTAATACAGATTTTTGCACACAATCTGCAGGGGCCATTATCCAGATGTGTGATGGATCTCATTTAATTCGGAGAGATTAGACAGATCTGCCACCACGGAGGGACGGCGAGCTGCGGTGGCGATTACACGGATAATCTGGACTGATTAGCAGCTGATCTGAACGGTTACAATGAGATCGTACATGTGGATGAGTTTGTTTGTCCCTGACAGTAAAAGGAGGAAATGTCATCTCCTTTGATGGACAGATCATCTCTTTGACAAGTGGGAGGGGTTGGGGCCGAGCCCAGGACCCTCCCCTCCATTGTGAAAGGTCATGTGTCAGACGGTGCAGCCGCATGATGCTCAGATATCACTGATCTCTCTGAAAGAACCACAAACCAGGTAATCGTCATGTGTGACACTTTGACCGGACGCCTGTTATTGCGGCCCTTCCTGCCACTGCCGCCTCCACCACCGGCACCGGCACCGGCACACTACACACTACAGCGACTCATTACTGCCTCCTATGGATGAACGCAGTGTTGCAAGAGAAAGACAGCCCAGCTTCTTCATGCTGAAATGATCCCGAACGAAAGCTTCTCTTCTGTAAAAAGCTCAAAAACTACTCAGGGTCAGCCGAAAAATTACCCCTTGGTGTGCATCTGCATCCATGAGAAGAAGAAGAGGAAGAGGAGCCTACCCCCCCAGGCTTGGCGGCGCAGGCCACACTGCGATGCCTCACTCTCACTTGCCTCCATTGGGACAACGGACTGCTCAGGTTTAGTGTGCATACACAACAAATGTATTTGTGCTGTCGTTCATTCTGAAGGGTACCATTGTAACGATCAACCTGTGATAATTGTGACTGTTAGTGAGAGCCGTATCAGCCTTTGAGTGTGGACTTCCATTTCGCCCTGGGCTCGATCAAGTCTGAGTCTGAGGAGAAACGTCACCGTGTCCTTTCTTGTTCTTCGTGGAAACCAGGTCAGCAGGACGGATGCGTTCCAGCGCTCAGGTGGTTATTGGGAGTTGTTCTTCCTCCTCAGCCAGCGGGTAAATGAGAGCAGACATTCTATGAAACTGTGAAGCCTTGAGGGTCTGTGGGTTCCCCGCGACAGCCACGCCGCGCTCATACTGTATTTGTCAAACTTCAGTTTTACTGCTGAGTGAGGAGCGCTAAAGCCTTGAGGGGCCAGCACGGTGGTCTAGGAGCAGAGGTATTGTGTATTTCAAATCTGATGAATTGGAATGAATAGATTCTAAATTAAAACACATTATCTTGAGTGAAGGCAGCTCCACACTGATTTATTCCCTCCACGTCTTCAACTTTATTTTCCAGGATCTCTGCAAGCTGCATGTCAGCCGAGAGATTTGAGTCTTTTCTGATTAAATGTAGTTTGAGGCGTGTGGTGACATGGACTCTCATGACGCGACCTGAAATAAAGACTTTAGTCTTCTTTGTTCTGGCTAAATGTAAAAGTCTCTGAGGTGTGTAATTTCTCACCGTCTTGGATGGTGGTGTTTTTACCGTGATGTCCCTGAACTCCTCCAGAACCCATCCTGCATCACTTAAATCACATTTGACTTCCAAAACCCAAATAAATTCAGCTTCAAATTAGATACAAGCTGCAAAGTCTCACATGAAAAGACAATTAAGCTTGAAAAATGAATGATTCCTGCGGAATAATTTGATTATTCCAGCAGCTGATTGGAGCAACTGTGATGTTTTCAGGGATAAATTAAGAACATTTGAAGGGATAAAAGAGTTTGGCTGCAGAGGAGAGGAAGAGTCCTCATCTCTGCACCTGGGCGATCTTCACACCCGAGCGTCTTATTCTTATCCTCGGCTGCAGATAATCTCTCAACTGAGCTCCTTCACCTGACACCTCCGCTCGTCTGCAGCAGCAGCAGAAGACCTGGTGAATCAGTGGTGTCTGCGCTCTCGTCTTATCTGCTCTCGTCTGATCACAGCCGCTGTTAAACTCCCACAGCAAATCACAGAGAGGAGGCAACTCCCCGGAGAGAGCGGAGAACAGAGGCGCACAAAACCCCTGAAACAGCATCAATTAACATGTCAGAGGAGGCGAAGAGGAGTTCTTCTCCAAAATACTGAGATATCCCCCGAGGAAACAGCTCCAATCTCTCATCAGATTCTCTCTGAGCAGGCGTCATTAATCAGCGTGGAAACATGTCAGATGAAATATGATCCTGTGAAACAATTAATAAACTAACGCCGCTGATGGGATCCACGGGGGCTGCAGGTGGAGACGCAAGCAGGTTTTCATGAGACTGTCGGGGGCCGAGAACACAGACATGGAGAGCAACTCTGCGCTGAAGAAGTTGAGAGCGCTGCTGCATTCATGGAAGAGGAGGAAAACATCACGGAGGGCTGCCGCAGCTGCAAGGCCCTCTGCACGTTCAAGTCTTCATTCCAAATCCCAGACTCCATGATGACGCTGGTGTCAGCCCAGCTTCTCATTCTTACCATTCAAAAAATGGTGACGAGTCAATTTATCTGGGTTTTTGTGTGGAGGTCTGATTGTTGTCTCCTTCATGTTTCAGCCAGTTAACCCCTGACATCCACCTGTCAATCATCTGCAACAACAACAGAGAAAATGTGTCCTGACGTCTGGTTGCTCCACTTCAACTGTCCAACTGGTGAACCCGCCTGGACCAGGACCAGGACCGGGACCGGGACCAAATACAGCATCAGAGTCCGGCGATCCAAGTCCGAGGTGGTTTATGGAGCTTTCTGATGGTGGCACACCTGCACTTGGACAGCAGGCTACGCTGGACGGCTGGTGTCGGTGCTCCTATTGGCTAACTAAGACCCAGGGTGCCAGAGGCCGAACCCGGTACCTCAGTGCTGTCACGTTAATCCTCAGACATCCTGATGCTGTGTGGGGTTCTGACCACGTACGGCGAGCTCCTCAGGGCTGATGCCATTGGATACTTCCTGTCTTGTTCACAGGTGGATCGCATCGCCATTGGCTGCAGAGAGAAGCTCCACCTTGAAACTTTCACAGCAAGAGAGAGAACTGTGGAGACGTGGACGAGCGCTTCAGAACCCTGATTCACAGACACAGAGGTTGTGTTTGTGCTGAGCTCCTGCACGCACTCTGAGCATGCTCTGAGACCACTTCCTGTTAGCCTTCTGCTAACTTGAATGTGGTTCAATAATTAAATCGTGCTGCTGTTTTCCAATTTGCAAAAGTCACCAGATTAAATGGATCAAATTCTGAGGTTGAACGAGTCCTTTTGCGGGGGTCGAGTGACACTCACAACGATTCATCCCCTACTTTACAGCCACATAATGTAGTGGGCGGAGCCTGGGTACTAGCAGGTGTTGTCGTTATAACAGTATCTGCCACAAGTGCAGCGCTGCAACGAAGAGCTGACCAAAGAATCAGATCTTCAAACCCTGCAGTGTGGTTCTTCTCGTCAGGAGCCTCCTCATCTCCATCCCGGTCATTTGCCAACAATGTCAAAAGTTTCCTGTGGAAGTTCTGCTCTGAAAATGAAAGATGGGGATTCGTGGCAGCTCCTTGACATCATCAATCCAAGAAGAAGAAAGCTGGCACAACGTGGTGGACAGAAAGGTCAAGCTTGGGTTTCAGGGAATCCCTGACTACACAATTAGTGCATTTACAGAGTCCTGTCTTCTTCTCTTTTCACATTTAAGGCACTTCTTTTCTCTGTTACTGAAATGATAGACAGCCGCCGGATTCACCAGGAACCTCAGGAATCGGCAGATAAAAGTGGAAGTGAAAGCGTAACCTGCCTTTGCTCCCGCGGCAGTGGAGATGTGAGCCCACAGTAAATAGAGGACGCCGGTGATCTGCGTCTATGTGGGTGTATTTTCTCACAGATCCACCCTGGATTCAAATGTCACTTCTAAAGGTTAAATAAAAGCGCGAGCCTGAGCCAGCGTGCAGATGTTCCTCTTGACACATCGTCTGATCCCGTCAGAAGATCAGTCAGAAAAGCAAACCTGGAGCGCGCTCGGCTCTATCAGAGGAAATCATCAGCCTTTAATAGTTTTTTAATGAGTTTGTGGAATGCACTCTGGCGGCAGTCTAATAAAGGACAAGCTCTGCTCAGAGACTCGGGCTGAATAATGTATAAGGGCAGAGGTAGCGCTAATGAAAAGATGATGAGAGGCATTCCTGGGAGAGAGAGAGAGAGAAAGAGGCAGCCAGCCACCGCAGGATGGAGCCAGGAAAGTTGAAAGAGAGGCCCAATTAATCTTCATGTGCTTACAGAAGAAATTAAACAAAGGCGGGAAAAAGGACGAGGTAGAGAATGGCGGTTTGAGGAGAACGACGGTGAGACCTGGAAGAAAGAGCTGAGGTGAACAAAGAGATTCAGAGATGTGCTTTAATGCCTTTGTCCCAGCAAAGAAGAAAACACTCAACTCCAGGAAGCGCCAGGAACTCACCGCTGGAAACTTGCACCCATCGGAAACTTGGAGCCTTTGGAAAACAGGAATCTGGGAAGACTGAATGAGAGGAGGAGACAGAGGACGAAGAGAAGGAGGTCAAGGAGGTTAAACAGTGGATGTCTGCATGTATCAGACGTCAGCGCGGCTCTCGTTTTTATCATCCTCATCGTTGATCGCCCTCATTAAGTCCTCTCCGCCTGCAGCTCGCCAGCCCCCACCTTCCTGCTGCTGCTTCCTCCCGAACAACACGTAGCAAGGACCTGCAGCACCCAATGAGCCGAGGTCAGGTGACGGCTCGGCGCTTCTTCCATCAAGGCCAGTGACGTCAGCGTGGTAGCTGAGGCGGGGGAGGAGCTTGTGATTATTTAGTTGTCCCTCAATGGGGGGGGGGGGGGGTATACGTGGCTACGTCAGCAGGTTAAAATAAGATCAAATAAAGGTGGAGAGGCGGGTGAATATTTGAAGAGCGGATCTGCAGTCACGGCTTTATGAAGTGAAGTTTAACAGCGGAGGTCTCCTCTCAGCTAGCAGGTTAGCAGCAGCGATGGTGAGAGAGCTGCAGGGATTAGCTTCAAGCTAACCGTCCTGATTAACCAGCTCAGGTTTCATTAAGACGTCCCGCCGCCACCGCCGCCGCCACCGCCGCCGCCTCAGCTGGACCATAAGTAGACTTTGGATAATTCCAGCTGGCTTTGTGTTAATATTGTGCTCTCCAACTTATCTGCCATCATTTTTCTTGGCTGTGGAAGAAGCTGTGGCCCTGGCGCTCAGGGGCTGCGCTGCCATCTTCTATTATTTATGAATCTGATTAATAATCTACCGTCCTGCTGCAGGAGAGAATGAGATCCATAAAAGCACCCAGAAGAGAAGCGGCGGCGTGTAATTCCACCTCATCGCGCTGGAGAAAAGAAATCATCATCTCTGGTGTTTAATGAGAACAAAAGCCGACACAATGCAGCTGGAAATCCCGACTCAGCGGCTTCAAGTCAACTTTCACTGAGGTCTGATCACAGCGGCGGGGGGTTAAACGCTGCAGGGAGGCGGGGCCGGCACTGCGTCGCAGAGCACAGAAGAGGAAGAAGAAGAAGAAGAAGAGAGCAAGCCTGTCGACCACCACAGAAGACAAGTCATAGCCACTTTTACAGAGAGGCCGACGCTCACCTGTGCAGGTGAACATGCCATCATCAAGAAGCGGGAGGTCAGGGATGTGGTGTGTTTGTAGTCCAACAGGAAGTGGTCATCTCCTGGTTCCTCCCAGCAGCCAATAGGATCGCTCCATGTGATTGTGGTGATTGAACCAGTAAATCAGCTCTGGTGAACAGAAGCTGACGATCTTCCAGGTTGAGTTCATCAGGATCTTCTGTTTGTGCTGCATTGATGGCGTGATGTCACCATGGCGTCTGCAGGGGATGTCTTCTCAGGTGTGCACCTGTACGCTAGCTCTTGCTCCTGTGACAACCTTCACTCTGAAGTTTGTTCCTGCAACACTTTGAACTTCTCAGTGTAATTATTTAAAGTACATAATGTGTTTGCCGCCTTCTCTCCAGCCGATGGTGACCTCGGAGCAAAAGCCGCCTGTGAGGTCAACGTGACTTATCGGCCAATGACCTCCGACCTCTGGCTGCTGAATATGGAGGAATAAATGAGGAGGAATTAGAGGCCCGACACCTGCAGTAAGTGGCAGTTTATGGAAATGAGAGGTGATCTTTCCACCTGGATGCGATAACGCTGGCGGCAATCCCCGCTCCCCGACCTCCTGCTGCTCTCCCTCCGACCCCCCGACCTCCTGGTCAACACTTCATCCCCAATAAAGCGAGCGGTGTTTGGAGAGCTGCTGCTGCTCAGCTGAGGCGCGTCCGCCGAGCTTCTCCCCCTGTGTTGCGTTTTTGTCTTTATTTTTATTTTGTTTACTCTCCTGCTTTTCATCCTTACCTCCTTTTCTCCTTCACTCTTTCCTTCTGTGCCTCCTTCATGTATCGCTCATCCTTTCCTTTTGTCTTCCTCCTTTCTCTCCTCACCTCCCCAAACTTCCTCCTTTCACTCTTCCTGGTTACACCCTCATTGCCTCCTACTCTTCTACTGCCTCTTTTTTACTCTCTCTTGTCATTCATTCATCTTGTGCTCTCTTTTATACCCCCCCGGCCAGGTCATTTTTCAGCCGTGGCACCTGCTGCCCGCCACACCTGAGCAGCGTCTCTCTTCCCGCTGAAGATCTATGAGTCCTGCGTTTCATATTTTCTGCTTATTTACCTCATCGTTTGTTTTCATTTTTTTTTACTGATGTGGGTCATTTGACAGTTGGAGTCGTTTCCAAATCTCGGCGAGCGCACGAGCGCTCATATATTACATCCGTGTGCCCCCCCCCCCCACACACAGCCTACAGAAATATGTTCCCGCCACATGCTGATTTACGGCAAGCTGCTGCTGGAGGCTGATGGATATTTGTTTCTGCGCGGCCGCCGGGAGTCAGATGGCGACTGTAGCTGCGTCTTCATATCCTCCACCCGGACTGATGAGCTCTCGCGTCCTCATATGGAACATTTCTCCTCAGATGTGGTTCATAAAAACCCGTTTGGCTCAGCTGCCTCATGAATCCTGGTCCAAGCCCATTCGTTCTGCTGTCGGAGGCTTTGAGAAGAAGCAGCGGCAACATGAAGAAGCTCAACAACGAGCTTCCTGCTTGAGTTGAAACGCCAACAAATGTCCAAACTTTTGCTTTTGGCTCGACGGTCTTGACGTAACATCATGTGATTCCAGCGGAGGACTAACACAGCAGTTGACGTGGGTTCCTTGTCCGTCTACAGACTCTCAACTATCCGGTATAATCCACGTCGTCTTCATCCTACCAGGTGATGCACTTGAGAGTTTATAGACGGATGTTTCCGCACAGTTTAGCTGTTGTTAGCGTCAGTCTCCGTTAGCTTCAAGCTAAATATACGTAGCTGGCGCCTCCTACATTCTGGACTAAAAAGTGATGAAGGAGGGAGAGAAAAACTCTGGTAGTTCATTCATGAGAGGCTGTTGTTGCAGTTGTGTGTGTGTGTGTGTGTGTGTGTGTGTGTGTGTGTGTGCGTGTTGCTGAGGAAGTGCTAATACATGTCTTTTGTCTCTGGGTCTTAAGAAGCATTGACGTGGTGTCACGGTCTGTGTAACGGTTCAGAGTTTGATCCTGGGAATGAAGATTCCTCCCAGGAGCCGTAGATTCCTGATCCCGAAGTCTCCGTCCATGTGTTTTATCACCGGCTCGCCACACTCATTGCTGGGCCGGCGTTTTTAGCTGACAGTGCTGCTAACTTCTGGCAGTAAAAGCTGATGTGAAGCTGTTAGTGGAGGGAAGCTCATCACGCTCTTACTGCCGCCATTCATCACAGCCAGCTTGTTAACCTTTTACTGCCGACGCCACAGTGGACTCCCTCCGTCCACGCTGGGTGGGAGCGGCCAGCGTGGGAGCTGAGCAGGGGGATTATGGTGCATGAAGACCGGGGCAGCCGTATCTCACGAGCGCATGGCTGCACTACCAGGAGCTGATCAAAGGCCTGCTCTTGAACCTGGAGTGACGTCTGATGCCCGTACGAGCAACCAGGGACTCGCGAGAGCTCATTTGTTTGAAAAATACATAAAAACACAGAAAAGCACTTTAAGCTGCTTCCAGTCCCTCATCAATGTGAACAGTTTCTTAGTGGAAGATTCACTTTCCCTGCCTGCGTTTTCACTCCTCTTTCAAGACCCCCACAACATTTTCTGCTGTGATAATAAAAAAACATGAACACATCAGAAGATCAGAGCCGCAAGTTTCATTTATGAAAACTTTTTCCTCGTGAGTGAACCCTTGAACGAGGGTTGGTTGCATGAAAACCTTTTGATCTGACGCTGATTTCAAATATGTCTTCATTCGTGTCGTTTGGTTTTTTCTAACATCGTGTGGTGACTTTGATTCTACACCAAATCAGATAACCCTAACCAATAGTACCGGTCCTGGTCTCTAGGTCCTGCTCTGCCCCACTAAAGTGCTCCTTAGCGGGCCTGGTGCAGCACCACAGGCCCCCTGGAGAACGGCGCCACCCAGCTGTCTGCTGCGTCTCCTGCAGCTTCTTGTTCGTTGGATGGAGGCCTGCTGTTTTCCATCTCATGGTGCGTAACTGCGCCCTCCACCATGTTACCGGAAAAACTCGTCAGTTGTGGCTCATAAGCCTTCAAAGTGATTCTGAATAGGAAAATACAGTTTTTGAGGGCTGAATTCAGACATTAAAGGGTTCATGGCCGTCCTCGTTCCCTCACACAAAAGTAATGACAGCTGAAGAATACAAACTGAACCTTTTTCTGATGTTTCAATAGTTGTGTTCCACATTTTATTATTATTGCTATGATGAAAATGAAAAGTTTGACTATGTTATGAATGTGGCAAGAGATTAAACAACGGAGGCGTTTGTGTCCGTCAGAGGCAGCGGCCGACCGCCGGGACTCACAACACTCGTCTCGTCGTCACAGCAACAACAAACCCGTGGCCCAGCGCGTCAGATCGGACGCTGCTCAGTATAACATCCAACAATTAGGAGCACATTCAATTAATTCTTCAGACATTTCAAATGTGTGTCAGCGGCGTGCAGCAACCGAACCGCCGTCTGGACGGGAGTTCGGCTGCGATTTCCTCCAGATACTCCATCAACCCTTAATTAACGAGGGGAGGGTGTTGTCACGGTGCGAGGACCTGGTGGCCATCGTGACTGAGCAGCCTGCCTGACAACAACCCCTCCTCTGGGGGGGAGTTGGTACCACCCACATCTCCTCCAGCTCCTGGTGCTCCTTCTTCTGGTGCTGCTGTCTCTTGGAAGCTCCATCTCTCACCTCCACCTTCTCCTGTTGGTGGTCCATTGGCATCAGGTCCACTTGGTTAGCCAGCACCGGTTACTCAGTCTGGACCCGGAAGTCCCCCAGGATCTTGGCTGGCTCGTTCTCCTCCACCTTATGTGGGCCTTCCATCTTGACCTCTGGACCTCCAGCCCACACTCAGGGCAGGTCTTCTGGTCCACTATGCAGCCACTTGGTTCTGGCGCTCATTTCTTTGTCAGTCTAGATGTTTGGTTCCCAAGCATCCATGTAGCCCCCCTCTCTGGGGCCACTGGTGTCGCATATCACGTTTGGCTCAAAACCAATGGAAGAGCCAGAGGAACCCTCAGCAGCGTCTTGTCGTCTGTGGATCAGATGGCGTGACACGTGTTTGGGAGTGAAGCGCTCGAGGCAGCAGAAACAAACAACACGTGTGAACATGATGCAGGACGGCCTCCGTCACTTGTGCCACACCAGAAACTGCAGGCAGACACTCAAGAAGCTTAATCGGAGGAAAGTGAGCTGGATGTGCTGTAATCAGCTTTGATGATCTGGTGAATGAAACGGGCACGCTTGCAGAGGCCTCGAGGTCGATCAGCTGATAGCAAGGCGGTGACATGTCCTTTGATCCTGCCATAATGGAGAGATGATGTCATAAAATCACAGCGCTGAGCTTTCACGCTGTTACATCATGATGTTTTCTGAGGATGAGCTGCTCGGCTTCTTCATCCACACCTGTTCATGGACAGAGAAGAAGTAAGACAGGCCTCCCTCCACCTGTTGCTCATCATCATCATCATCTTCATCATCTCATCGACTTTGATTATTAGTTCAGTTCTTTATTGTCCTGCAAGTGTTGACTTGGAGGGTCTCAATTAGTGTGATTTATCAGGAACTAACTGAGCAGGGGAAGGGGGCGTATCCATTATGATCATAACAGTGGGAATGGACACCTGGAGCTGCGTTAGCCTGCTTCTACCATGAAACTTACGAAGCAATAAGATGATTAGTTTATCTTTTTCATGCATTTCCTCATCAAAATCTGAAGTCCTGAGGGTTTGACTGAATCCAAGAGAAATCATCATCATCGCAGACATTTCCTACATGAACACCAGCACTAATCCAGTAAATACTACTAGCAGGACAGCTAACGTTATGCTAGCCAGAGTCAGCGTTAGCAGCTGTGTACAGGTGATGAACAGTAAATATCAGCTGGCAAGAGTTTTAATTTCAAGATTATCTTGCATATCATCCATATTGTTGTTTCCGCATCCGAGGTTTTCACCGACAGATCGCGTCCATGCGTCCTGTGCACGAGAGCAACTGAATGAACGTGTTTGTCTCCGTCCTGGGGGAGGATGATGCTCCACTGAAACTCCTTATTAGGAGCCATACACAGCAGCCAATCAGATGAGACTATTCACCCAGACTTAGACGTATTCACAGTTATTGCACGTTCAGTAGTTGAATTTAAACCTTGTTACCCGTTGATCCGTGTGCACCTTCCTGGGTCTGTTTGGTATTTTAAAACTTTTAATGTGGAGATGTGTGTTTGACTTCTTCCCCTCTACAAGACAGAGTTTTTATTTTTCCTGTGATTTTATTTAATCATCATGTAACCCTTTATTCTGCATTATTTCTGCAGCAGCACCCTCTGCTGATAGATGTGGAAAAATAGAGGGTTTATTCAAAAGTTCATACCAGATATTAATCATCCTGAGAAGATGCCCGAAACAGAAGAATAAATCTGAGCACAAACTTGGAGTAATAAATAGAGTTGAACAGACCTGTGAGCGCTGACAAACACATTTACAGAAATACTCAAATCACCTTGTTCCGTCAAGCCCTGGCAGTGCTTGTTCCCCGTTTCTCGTACTGTCTGGTTCAGGAGCATAATGGAAGCAGCAAGGTGGCGATGGACGAGCCGCCGAGTTGCTGGCAGATAGATGGATGATTGTTCTGACTGTGAAACTGCAGAAAAAGAAGAAACGCACTTAAAAGTCGGAGCCGGCAGAGACCAATCTGACATTTTCAGGGAGATGAAAATGTCACCCTGAGAGCTGGTGGAGTGGGTGGATGACGGCACGACACGCCGCTCAAACATCAAACTTTACTCAGGCTGAAGTGCCTCCGCAAGAGCAGAAAAACTCATTTACTTTCTTTTTTTATCGTTCAAAGTGTCTTTGAAAGCACATAATTTCTTTTGGTATAAACTTCTAAATAAAGGTTAACAGCTGGGAAAGGCTGCAGTGCCCCACGACCCTCAGCAGGATAATTAGTTGATGACAGGTGGATGGTGGTGGCCGCCGGGTGTGACGGGGTCATAGTGAGTTGTGGGTTTTTAAACATGGCGAGTATATTAAGCAGCAGCCTTACAAAGACCATTTGGCTCAGAAAGTCACGCTAGCAACTGATTCAACGTGGTTACACAGGACTTATTCAGTTTGCAGTCGTCTCCTGTGAAACTGGACACTCAGGTAATCTGGGCCTCAGTTCCCCACCCCCTGAGCACCGGCGCCCCTCCAGGCTGTGTCCTGAGCCCCCCGTGGCTCTTCTTGAGAGCACACTCACCAACTGCAGCTCTGCCTGGTGTGGTGGCTGCACTGCCATAACTCAGAAAACACTGCAGAGAACTGGGAGGACAGCAGGAAAGTCCCCCCCATCCAGGATAACACTGACGATGTCAAACGTGTCAGATCTGTTTTGTCCGGTCGTGAACTGCCTGAAGGAGATGAATCAGCGGCGGGCCACAGTAAGACGGCAGCATGCATATTCCATTCACCTCCTCGCCAGCACTCGATCAATCCTTCATGAATTAAAAACCAGCTCTGCTTCACCGAGAGCTCCTTCACATCGGCCCCACATATCAACCTCATCTCTGGTAGGTGGCCGGTACACGGCTGGTAGGTGGCGCTCTCCACAGCACATAGGACGATTCATACCATCTCCCACTCAAGATGTCACCATGAATTTAAATCCCAGTTGCTTAAAGAATTGTGATGGTCTTATAGAAGAACCACGGCTGCGTCCGGGTCGGCGGCATCGCCGGGACTCAGCTGAACGATGAGAGTGAGTCAGCAGCAGAGGGGATGGTTTCAGAGCCGCCTCCAGGAACCCGGTCTCAATGACGGCTGCACTCAGATCTGCACGAGTTTTAATTGGAATCACCAGACATAACAACGCTGCCGACACGGTGGTGGTGATCTGAACGACCGTCACACCTCTCACAAGACTGGTTTAAATCTGAAGCGGGTGGATCAAGTTCCTCTGATGACATCATAGACATGTTAGACCAGCTGGTGTAATGACCCAGAGCAGCCCAGAGCCGGCGAAGTTAACCCCCTCTCCCTGCTCTTCCTCGTTGGTATTACAGTCAGGACTCTCTGACGTGACTCGGTGGGTTTAGTTTTCGGCTGCCGTGCCTGAATCACTTTGGTGGATTTGGTTTTGATGACTTCAATATTGGCTCTGACCTGCATCCCGTTGGAAGCTGCAGGTAGATGGCGAGGTTCCCCCTCATAAATTATCCGTCCTGCTGCTGGGAAATAATAAACATCAGGCTGGCGGCGGCACAGGACTACTAATGGGCCGCAGCCGAAGATTTGCAGCTCGGCCGATCTGTCAGAAATATAATGGTAATAATAACAGAGCCACTGTGTGTGTGTGTGTGTGTGTGTGTGTGTGTGTGTGTGTGTGTGTGCTCTCGACATGACTGACACCCAATAAATAACCTATTTCAATTTCTGAAGCAGTCATGATGATAAACTCCACAACAGGCTTCGGCGCTCACCTGTGTTGATGCACGATGTCACTCTCGCATGACAAAGTGGCTGTTTAATCACAAATCTGTCGCCATTTTACAGCAGCGAGGCCTCTGATGGCGGTGGCGGCAGCGGCACGTTTCCTTCCTGCTGCAGCTTATAAACACAAGTCTCTTGACTGAGGAGCTCAAGCGGTTGTCCTGAAATCTGCTTTACTGCTTTCAACCGCTCGCAAGAGACGAGCGGCTCAACAATCAAGAGTGGGACCGCCGCTTGGTGGCTGCGTCGGTTCCAGTTGCTGCTCTCTGATGCGACAGCAGGAAAGCTGAGGAACCAAAGAACGCTGTGGGATTTGATATCACAATCAGACTTCCACGAGGCTCATTTCATTTTCACCACATTCAACACACTTGATGCGCTCGTCATTCTTGACATGTTACAAATTGGGTTGCATTATCTTTGCCAAACAGGAAGTCAGCCATTTTGATGGTTTTAAACTCCTCCCAGAGAGTTCAGATTCATTTAAATTTTGGTTGGTGGGATCCTCAAGTGATAATTTGTTGTGCGTGTCCGGTGGGCGTGGCCACAGGGAGACTGAGCAACAAAGCCATGGTGGCAGCACTCCTGCAACAATTATTCAAGCATTTCACACAAACCCAAAGGAAATAACAGAATGAATTAAATGACGGCAAACACTGGATGATGGAAAGACACCTGAGAATTTATCGGAGCAGATCAGTCGGTTGATAGTGAAAGATGTTGTTGTTTAAAGTGACACTTCAACCAAAAAGTGTATTCTACCCTCCGAGCTCTCACTAGCAGGAGTACTCAGCTCACTCCTCCCTCCTCCATCACTTCCTAGTGACTACAGAATGCAGGAAGCTCCAGGCACGTATATTTAGCTTGAAGCTAATGGAGGCTGGCGCTAACAGCAGCTAAACTGTCCACAAACAAATGTTCACCAACTCTCCAGGTGGTCTGGTGTGATCAAGGGTCTCCTCGATCCAGCTGAAGGATCAGGGATCCACCAACATGGTGACTGAGGAACCAGAAGCTCGGTCACTGTCGCGCTGCACCGGAGGAGCGCCAAGCTAATTGCACCTATCAATTAAATATTTTATCAAATGAACATGATTCTGACTACACGTCGTGCCCAAAGAGCTTTTCACCTCTACAGAGGGACCCTTGTGGGAGCCCACGGCCGAGCGCCTCTGTGAAACCACACCACTGGTCTCCTGGAGGGAGGGAGGATGAAGGCGAGGAGGAGGAGCAGAGTCAGTCTGTGATTAGACAAAGCTTAAAGAGACACGTGCCGTCGTGGTCAGACTCGTCTCCCACCGCTGTCTGCTGCTGTTTTGATGTCAAGCAGCGTCCTCCAGCGGCCCACTGACCCATCTGACGCCGCTCTAATTGGACTTCTTTAATTAACCGGCGGAGGCAGCGGCGTCCCTCTCGTCCTCAGCGAGCAGAGAAGAAGACTTGGCGTCTCAGTGCTGGGACTTCCTGATTGGGCCCTCAGTGTTCCTTGCCGACCTTGCAGAGAGCCGATAGCCATTTAGTTTCACCTGAGCAGGCGAGTGCGGGGCTTCTGGGAGGAGAGTGTGTTGTTTCTAGGTAACGGAGCAGCAGTGGGCTGCGCCGCTGTCAGACATCCAGACAGTTTGCTGTTTGTTTTCTTGAACGCTGCTTCTCTTCCTCCAAGGGGGTTTAAAACCGCGGCGCCTGCTAATTCAGGACTTATTTGATTTCAGTCCAAATGAAATGTTTTTATTCCACAGTTCTCCTCAAGATGGCTGCACGTCAGCACCCATGTGTGGTTTGATTGACTTCTTCCTGAAAAGCAATCATTCCTCCCTCACTGGATCTCTGGAAGCGTATTTTCTCTGATCAGAGTCATAAATGGCGGCTCAGCTCCACTGATCGCTGCGTCCAGGAAACCTGATCCACTGAATCAGACAGGGGAGCCAATCAGGGGCTTTGAGCCTCAGGTCCAGATGGTGGGTGTTCCACATCCCGGCCGGCCTGCAGGGACCAGGTTCAGCTGAAGAACTGGAACTCACCAGAACTCATGTTTTCCTGTCCTGCAGATTCGGACTGACGGCTCACCTGCAGGATCAGAGGCGAAGCACAAACGCCTTCGCCTGTTAAACCACGAGGCCAGCGAGGGAAACCTCAGGTGATCCTTCAAGGTGCTTCCGTTCTGTCTCCTGTGGTTTCAGTCTTCAGTGACACCTCCTTGAATACTGCCAGGCTACTTTCTAGAACTGCTGAACTCTACATTAAGGTGCCAGAGACCCCGACATCCAGAGCTCAGGTGCTCTAGCTGTCGTGGCTGACCACGGACCACACGTTCACCGCTGATCCGATGATGTCACCTGATGTAAGCATGAACATGTTGAGCCACTCCTCCTCCTCCTCCTTCAACATGTTTAAGTTTGTCACAGCGTCTGTCAGTGACTGGGACAAACGCCGGTGACGGAGTGGTTCAGTCCAGAGGTGGTGTGGGGCGGGGGGGATGTAAACCAGTTTCACTAACAAACTCCAGCTTTGAGGCTTCTGCGTGAGTGAAGGAGGAATATCGACGGCGAGTGGGAGAAGTGTCTTCTATCTCAGAGAAGTCTCCAGTGATGCATGCTAGGAGACGCCGAAGCGTCAGGCAGATGTCAAGCGGCCCTAGAACACAGCTGTCAGATGTCCCAGGAAGCTGTCGCCATGGCAACACGAGCTGTGATTTACTGTGCCATTAAATCAGAGTCTGAAGTTATGGGTGGGGCAACACCTGAGCGCTGGTCAGCCAATCAGACAACATTTTCACTTCCTGCAAGATGGATGACAGTCAAGTCAGAGTTCTATGACAAGTCTGTGGTGACAAAGTTATGGAACACACGCACACACACACACACACACACACACACACACACACATACACGCACACACACACACACTAATCTGGTACGTCTTCCTCTGTTATTTAAATTTCCTTTCCTGTTTTCTTGGTTGCTGTGGGGCGTTCCAGTTGACCTCAGGTGGCAATAATGCAGCACCGCCAGCAGGGGGCTCCACCTGCTCTGACAGCTTCTACATTGCAACATTAACAGTTCCGCTGCCGGCCCCCAGGGGCCCTTCAGGACTCCTGCTCCTTGTTTCGTCCTCCTGTCTTCTTTCATGGTGGACATCAGGCAGGCAGAAGGAGGAGGAGAGTCTGGGTGGGGGGTGGGGCTGCCCAACCTAAAAGACCCCCCAGGCCCTTGAAACTGCCTGTCCCCTCTGACAGCATCTTGGGAAGGAGGCACTTGCATCACTACCTCCTCTGATGCCTGCTGGGTTCTGAGCCTCTGGGAGCCTCATCAGCCTACATCAGCGTCTATTCCTGCTCGTTCCTCTCATGGAATCACATCTCCACCGCCGGTGTTCCACGTCTTTAATGGTGGAACAGAATGAGGCGCGGGGGAGCGGTAGGAACGTTCCCACACGCACCGGAACATTTTGTTCTGCGACTGTAAATAGAAGACTTTAATTTGTTTGTTCTCTAAATATCTGCAAGCTGCTGGGAGGCCGTCAGCGTCCGTCGGCAGCATCGTTTCCATGTTTGACATTTAATCCTCGTTAAGTTCTCAGCCTCACGCTGATTAAAGCCTGGTTTTCACTTAAGAAATTAAAAAACGTCTGTTTTCACCTCGAAAGCCATGTGAGAGACGCTCAATGTGTAGATTAACCTTTACGCTAGCAGGAACCTCAGCGCTGAAGACTTCCACACCTACATGAAGTCATTTCTTCTCCCAGAGGCTGACGAACGGTCTTTGCTGGGAGATCCATGGATCCAACGCTCCAGTTCAAAGTCTGGCTCAGAAAATAAGGCGTCCTCAAAGACGGGAGCGAGTCCTCCTCTGGACCTGAAAAAGAACTCCCGCTGACAGGAAGTGAGTTCAAACCCTTATCAAGACTTCTTTTTTTTAAAGGTTGCAGAATCAGAACCAGCAGAACCGGGTCTGTTGTTGGGGGGGTTCAGCGGATCCGCATCGCCTGCCAGACGGGCACGCCTGCTACCGCTGGATCAGCGGCTCCGCCCCCCCGGGGCACTGATCAAACGCACGTGCTGCGGGTCTGGAGTCGCCGTGTGTTTAACAACCGTTTCAACGAACAAATCCTCACGGAGCGCGTCAGAGCGGCAGGTGACGTCAGCCAAGGTGGGGCACGCTGGTGAGGGTTAGTGTGACGGGTGACGGTGTCTCTGCTGACGCCGAACATCCTCCAGCTGAGAGGAACCGGGAGGTCGTGGGGTTTCACTCCTCGTGCTTCGTGCTTTTGTTTGTAAGGAATGACGGAGCAGGAAGAAGAAGCAGAATGAAGGACGGTAACGCAGGGGGCGCTCATTTTGACCTTTAACCTTTGATTTGTTCTGTCCTCTCAGGAAGCTGGGAGTTGAATTACATCACACAGACATTTTAACAAACATTTTATCAACTGCATTTTTTCAAATATTTTTTCAATTATTTAAATAATAGAATTGTTGATTAATCAACTCGTCCCTGTCCTCTGAGGTGGGTTTTAAAAAAACAGACATCTTTGACTGGGGGGGCAGGTGTGGCGGCGCAAAGAGAGCGGGAGGAGGCCGACCGTCCTGCTTGGCTCCATCCTGGGAGAGACGCCTGCCTGAGGATTCTGAGGCTCACAATGACACCACAGAAGAAGACCAATCGACCTCCTGGAGGCCGAAACCTGAGGAGCCTGAGGTCGAAGGCCTGGAGAGTTGATTTAACACTGATTTGATGCAGACGAGTGAGCGACAGGAAGCAGCCGTCCCGGCGCCGTGCGTCTGCTTCCTCTGGCGAAAGGAAGTGGATCCGTGCCGATCAAAGCTTCGGACATCTTCGAGAGTCGTGACTTCCTGGTGTAGCAGGTTTGAGCCCCGTGTTTCTGTCTGGACTCTGGCCGTCTGCGCCGCCCTCGTCCTCCTGCAGATATAAATTACACCCATTGAATTATAAAAACGGCCATGTTTCTCGGCAGACAGTCGTCTTTTTTCTGCCCTCCAACACAATTAATATGACGACTTTGAAATAGTAACCAGAGTCTGACTTTCTTCCTTTTTAATTTTACTTTTTCCCGTCTGAGTCCATGTCTGATGTCACCGGTCCATTTCGCTTCCGTCCTTTGCGGCGGAGCTGAATTATGAGTCGTGTAATCACCGTGAGGGAGGAATGAGGCCGCAGAGTTCACAGCGTCTTAATTAGTTTGCAGTATGTGTGTAATTATTCCTGCATTTTTAAATTCACTTACGGCGCCGCTCTCCTTCTCCTCTCTCCTCATTTTTTAAGGATGTGGTTCAAGGATGTCCTGCAGTGACAAATCAAAGCCACATTAGGCCCAGGGAGCTCGGCGTAATTACACTGTTGCTTCCTCTGAGAGACCAACGCGCGCAGACGCCGTCTCTACATCTGCAGGCTTTGTCCTCATCACTTGGAGGAAGTTTCAGGTGCGGCTCTTTGTCCGGCTCGCTCAGACAGGAAGTGACACGTCTCATCAGAGAGACACCTGACGACACTGTGACCACTCTGGAACGTTCCAAACCAAAATCCTCTGTTACAGGTGAACTCGAAGGGTCGACGAGGCAACCTGGTGTCTCAGTCAGAGACCAACAAGAGCCGGCTCCAGTGCAGCGATGGCGCCTTCAAAATAAGAGCAGTAACGCTCCATTCTCACTACACTTCTGTTAGAGCTGCTTTGAGTCTGAAAAATGTGACAGAATAGATTTGAAAGTAATCGGTTCTCCTTTGAGTAACTCATGTTATGAAGTGACCTTTGACCCCAAAACCCAATCATTCATCCTTGAGTGTGTTTGCACCGACTGTGGAAAACGCAATCTCATCACGTCTCTGGCTGACATATCAGAGTCCACAAGTTTCCCAGCGTGGCACCGTTTAAAATGATCCAGGTGGGAGGAGTTTCCACGCCACTGTGACATCATATGTCTTCTGAACGTCCTCCAGTATATGAGGCTGCAGCCTGAGGTAGGCCGAGTCCGATGTTAATCCCACCCGCCGTCGCCTCGAGCTACCATCACCTGAAGCTCTCAGTGTCATTGAGTCAGAGCGGAGGGGGCGGCCCCTGTCCACAGCCCTCCTCCTCCTGCAGCGCCTCCGGCTCGGCTCCTCAAACTCCACTTTTATTTCAGATGGCTTTTTAATAGAATCACTTGATGATGTTGTTTCTCATTTTTGCCTCACGCTGAAATTTCCCTGCTGATATTCTTTCCTTGTCACGGTGGTTTAAGGCTGCAGGGCGCCGAGACGGCGAGGAGACATTTTTACGTTTCAGAGGACTTTCCACTGATTGGCTCAGTCGTCTCGCCTCCCTCTTCACGTGCCACCTGACAGCTGAACCTCTCCTCTCCCTCCAACGGTGTCTCTCTGGGGTCTTGTTTGCAGGCAGCTGCAGGAGAAGTGTGTCTGCTGGAGGCTGATCAACAACGACAACCAGAGCACTTCAAAGTCCCATGACACCTGAATGCAACATGTTACAGGTAACACTGAATGTTGGAGGAACAACCAGGTTGTGACTCATGTTCCAGGATTTAAACGTCTCAAACTCAGGGGGGATGTTGGGATGGCAGTCGAGGAGGATGTAACAGAAGGGTCACCGGGTCGTAAAAACAGAACCTTCACGCTCATCGCTCGCTCTCATAGTCGTGGGTTAATAATTGGTCACCGTCTTCGTCCTGGCCGAGAGGGCGAGGGTCCTGATCACGTGGGTCCGCAGCGCTGGGAGACGGACGGCCGTCAGCTGAACCGGCAGGTGGTGGAACAGCAATTATAAGCTAAACTGTGTTGCTTCTCAGAAAGCATGTCTTATTTGTAACAAGTCAAGTGATAAAAGAGAGAAATAATTGGATTTTTTCTCTCTGCCGTTCTCACCCTCCGAGTCTGAAATGTTTGGGGAAAAAGGTCTTTGAACAAAGTTGATTTCATTCTAACCTTTGATTCACCGTTTCCCCGCTCGAGGCCTTGCTGCAAAGAAGCTAATTATTCTCAAGATCAGGCTTTTAGCGTCTCATTATCTGTTTGTCATCTCTGCTGCTCCTCTTCAGACTGGAAGTGATGGTCTGTCCTCAAAGTGGACGCGGCCCATCGGTGTTGCGTTCATTCACACTCTGTTGTGTTGTGTCTTCCTGCATCTCAACAACAAACCCTTTGGTTTTTTGGGGGGGGCAGTTAGAGGAAGTAGCGACCTGCTGACGTGTCTGACTCACCTTTCTCATAACACGTGTGCAGCACCTGTCAGACACTCAGTTTTACTGAAAACTCTTAAAAGTTTTAAATCCTTTAAATCAGGTCAGCGACTGAGAGAGGAAACCTGACAACATGTTGTCACTCAGTAACACGCCACGTTCAAATGCTTCCAAAATAACCCGAACTCTGAGTTTTACGCTTTGGACTTGGAGAGAAATGCAGCTGTTGAATCCTGTGGACTGGAAGTGTCAGGTCATTCCCAGTTATTGTTGAGATAAAGACACTCGTTGACTTCATGGCCGATGAGAGTGGAAGTTGCTGCTGTTGCTATCTTGCATTGTTAGCTAACGGCTAACAGCTAACAGGCGCTGCGTGCTCGTCATCATGATCCTCAGCAACAATCTGAGTCTTTCAAAATGCTGGATGTGTATTTTATCCCAGCTGCAAGTCTCCGCCTCCTGGATTCATGTAAACTTCAATAAACACTGGACGGCCCGGTTCTGTGTGGCCCGTTCGATCCTCCCAGCAGCACCAACCAGCGTCTCAGCACCACTGAGCGCTGCTCCGTTCATCACACAGCAGCTCCTACAGATTTTCCCTCCGGTACCAGCTGGGTCACCGGTCCGCTGAGAAGGATTCCGCTGACTAGGTCCTGGTCAACATTTCTGATCTGATCTGATCCAAACTCCATTCAGAAAACCAACATTTTAAACAGCGTTTACTTATCGTCATGGTGACGCACCTGACAAAGCTTGATTGGCGTCATGATGTTGTTCCTTGGCCGTTATCCTCATCTGTGGGTTCCCAGTGAACCAAGGCTCTCTGCTAACAAATGTGGGTCAGACTTCCCAAAACCTATCAAGATCAAATGGATCACATCAGGAAGCTAAAAGGTCACACACACGACGACACACAGCCTGAGCAGCAGCCCCCCTGATCCCGCCCAGCTGGACAGAACCCAACAAAGTTCTGATCTGGCTGAGATCGACCGTCAACGCTCTGGCTGGATTCCAAGCCTGGTTCCTCCTGAGGCTGAGCACTGGTACGACATCGACACGAGAGGCTGCTCACAGGTGCGTCGCCCGTATTGATCTCACGGTTCATGATTCATCAGCATCTTCAGAGTCAAAGCAGGAGGTCAAACCGTCCTCGCAGCTTCAGCTTCGTCGTCCATCTTCCCGTTTCCCTCCGGCAGCTGACTCGAGCCGCCGTGTTCATC
>NC_141332.1:27724191-27736691 GCF_037954235.1 Aulostomus chinensis | reverse complement strand
GCAGTGGCGCAGCCTCGGACTGTGTGGGCTTTTTAAAGCCACTTTAATACACAGAACATTCGTGGCGAGCGCTGCTAGCTGCTGTCGTAATTACAGAGCAAACAGCACACAGGCCTTTAATGGAGGAACTGGCTGCTCTCTGGTTGAAGAGAGAATGACTGCAGGCTGCCTCGTGTTCCTGCAGAGTCCAGGGATTCACTCGCAGGAATGAGCTCCTGGATCACTCCACTGCTCATCCATTAGCAGCCAGCAGCAGGCGAGTCCATTCTCACGTCCTGCTCCTCCCGGAACACCGCTGCTGCTCCTCATCATCAGCGCCCGTGAGCGTTGATCTCCGGGGGCACGGCATAAAGGTGAGACACAGAGGAGTTTCTGCAGTCCACAAATAAGTTAGCATAGCCAGGATCAGGTATTTTTGTAGTCCAACAGGAAGTTAGCATCACAAATACAAGAAGGTGGAAAACCCTTCCTGATGAGTGAGGCAGGCGCGTGAACGTGACGCACTCGCCCTGAGAGTTCAGAGGGTCAAGTTAGGCTCCCTTCGCTGCATAAACCACCGTCTCCTCATCTTCATCAGACGTCTGCAATTTCTGCTCCCTTTCATCAACAGTGAAACCTGAATGACTCCGAACAAAAACCTCGCTACGACAACCTGGTGGCCAGCAGAGAAGCTTTTCAGTGACCAAGGACGATTTCATCCTGTTTGTTAGTTTGACCACAGCCACACACACACACACACACACACACACACACACACACACACACACACACACACCCATCCAGTGTGTTTGTCTCCATTCGTCACTCTTATTCATTCATTTCTCTTATTCATTAACTCGCCCTCAGTTGTCAGCACGCCACAGAAGGCGAGACACTCGTTTCCAGAGAGGCTGAATTATCCTCCGCAGAGGAGAAAAGCTCTTTATCCTCCAAACACAAACAGGAAGTGAGAACAGCCCAAACAGCTGCTCGCTTGTGTCTTCCTGCCGCTCCTTTGTCGTGTCGACGTGTTGAATGATTCCCAACCCGACGGCTCTGATTGGCCTTTCACTGTCTGAGGCGACTGATGTTGAGAGCGAGACGTCTTCAGCTTCCTCTCAACAGCCTCTTCAGGCTTCCGCAGCGTTCACGGCATCGTTCTCTTTCCTTGTTTCCAGTCCAAAGCCTCCGTCACCGTCTTCTCCCTTCAGGGCTTCAGAGACACGTTCTGATACATATTTTTTTCAGTCCGGTCTTCAACACCAGCCTGGGCCACATCGCACCTGCCCTCCATTGACTGGGATGAACTGGAGAGGCTGCAGGACTCAGCGGATGATGAGAGGCAGCGAGGGATCAGCCGCCGGGTGGCGAGGGAGAAACGTCTGGACGGAGCCTGATCCGCCCCAGTGACCCGTGAGCCGCTGAACACCAAGCGAGGTGCGCCACTCAGCTCACCACGAGCATTTAGGGAGGACAGAATCCTCCAATATTCACATTCAACCATTTCTTCAAATTTCTTACATTTGAGTCTGCGTTGAACATCAAAACTTCCTGCAGAGTTTCAAAACCGCTGAAATGATACATCAAATATTTGCAAGGATCAGGGTTTTTACAACAGGCTTTGAATTTCTAAATATTGAGCAACAAATTACATTTGAGGGATTTTGAATTGACAGATTGGTTCTTTTTTAGAATTCTCAATTGTTTGCAAATGTCTAAATTTGAAATCTAAAGTATGGAAAATAGAGTAGTTTTAACAACTGCACTGTTTTATTAATTTAGAGAATATTTCTGGGTGTATCAGCTGTATGTTCACCGATTGTGTTTTGTTATTGTTTAGCCGTCCAACAAAAACCAAAACCTACATAGCACATAGCTATGAAGTTTCGTGAGCTAACAGCTATCAGCTAACTGCTAACAGCTATCAGCTAACCGCTAACTCTAGGCTATGGTGTGATAAATAAAGCAAAAGTTCTTTCAGCAAACATCCATAAACTTTCAAAGAACCTGGTTGTTTTTATTGTATCCATTTTATGCGCTTGGCCAAAAGGGAGCGGCCATGTTGGATTTCATGAATACATTTTAGATGCTTTTGTAGATCAGACGAAATTATTGCAACCTTTTATTGTGCAATCGGTCGCAACCATTACAAGAATAGATGGGCCATGAAAAATAGTACATTATAGTACCATGTAGTAGAGTGGAGCAGTAATAAATGAGCAGGGCTCAGTAATCAGTACACACACGACACCTAATATTCACAGCTGGCGTGTTGTACACGGCGCCCCCCCCCTCCGAAGTGGACCCTCCGTGTTCTTTTGTGTACCCACAGCACCTTTTTTTTCCTCATCTGGCAGTATTTTAATTAGTGCTACATTCTTGAAGATCCACGTTTTAATGAACAAAACGGCGTGCGTGTCGCTGCCGCTGTTATCGCAGCCTCCCATCGCACGTTAGAAAAGGAAACTTAATTAAAACGATATCACAAAGGGCTCTCGGCCTAAACCCGCCTTTTCAATTACACTTTCTTTGTAGGTTTAAAGCTCTCAATCAGCAAATATCCCAGCGCTCGGCTCACTCGCAGCAGCGCAGCCGCCCGTTTCCTGCTGATGGTTCAGTGACCAGGAACCTGGACGTCCATCGGAGTCACATGATAAGGTGTGAACACTGAGATGAATCATCGCTGCATTCGCTTCCCCCTCACAAAATCAAGACATCAAACCGATGAGATCAATTTGTGTCGTCATCGTTGTCGTCACGACAGGAATCTTCCCGCATCACACTTGTGTCTATCGGACTGGACCCACCGCCAAAGGTGTTTGTGATGTCACACATCACGCTCCGCCTCTGTAACCGAGACGTTTAATCAGCTCAGAGGAGATCAGCGAATATGAAAATGATTCAAACCCTCAACTGCAGCTTTAAGAAGACTTCTTTGACTGGAGGAGCTTTAGTCAACGTCAGGCCTCCGTATGACGCCTCGTCTTAAAGTTACGGTAGCATCTTAGACGTAAACCGTGGTCAGGTGGTCAGAAACTCAAGACTGCCGCTGCGTCTCGAATCTTTTGACTTCTTAAGTAATGAAACACCTGCAGTGTGACATTAAAGAGGTTTTCTAACACGGAGCAGCAGAGGAAGACAGGAAGCTGCGGAGTGAAAGCTGATTTGTGGAGGAAGCCTCGCAGCGGTGATTCTTCCTCCTCCTCCTCATCCTCCTCACCCGCTTGTCAGGGTTTGATGTGGCAGAGCGAAGCGAACGGCGGCGTTCAGCCTCTCCGAGAGCAAAGAGGAAGAGAGAGAAGCTCATTTCAGGGCCGACTAATTTCTCCATTATAGGTGCACAATTATCAGAGTGTGACTGCGAACACAGATAGGAGGATATGAGAGGAGAGAGGACGGGGAGGGAGCGGACCTCCCTGGGGGAGGCAGACGGGGGAGGAGCCTTTAAGAAGTTTCTCATCTCCTAATTGTCAGCAGACAAACGTTAGTGACACTGGGATTATTTCAGCGTGCAGACTGACCTCACATCAGCTCAACCCTCTGAACCCCAGACAATTCAGGTCACATGGCACTGGGTCTGGCTCTCCGGTCAGTATATGAAGTCCTGAACTCCTCCCTGCACCAGAACCCAGTTCTGATGTCTTATAGCATCAAAAATCATAAACAAAAGCTATATTTTTTTCGATCTTTTATTGTGAACAAAGATGGATCAGATGAACCAATCAGCTTGCAGAGACCTTGTAAATAAAACAAACTAAAACCAAATGATTCAGGGTAAAAGTGACGCCGCTGGCAGTGGCGCTGCCGAGCCACGTAGGACTTGGGGTTAGAAAACTTGCAATGAAACCCTGAGATGTGACCAGGAAGCTGCGGTGGTGGCGGGGGAGGATGATCCTGTCCAGGACTCTCAAAGCCTTTGAAAGCCTGAGCTCTGCTGGTGATGCACTAGCGATGCGAGGGCAGAACCACGAGGTAGGACCATGGGGTAGAACCACGGGGTAGAACCACGGGGTAGAACCACGGGGGCAGCACCGTCCGGCAGAGGTGAACCTCTTGCTGTAGAGAAACGTAGCAGCCGTAGGAAGTTGGATCTTTAGCTTTGCTCACAGTGTCAGTTGGCATTCAAACCTCCTGCTAGCCAGAAAGGTTACAGGCCCTTGTTGCTGCAACAGAGATGGAGAACCGAGTCAGCCCCGGTTCTCCCAAGGTTCCACAGCAGCGCCGATGGTTGCTGCTCTCACTGAACAACAGGCTCCTCAGCTCCGCCCTCATGTGGAGTCATTAGAGCTGATTATGTAACCCTGCCCTGCTAACTGAGCATCAGTCAGCGTAGCGGCACGGCAAGCTAATCGATGATTGGACCTGTGATTTATAGCGTTTGCTGAGATCAGCAGTACGAGCCGTGTTCTGAGCGGCGAGGGGATTCTTGTTCTCCAGCTTCCCTCTCTCGCTCCACGCAGTTCGGCCTCATAATTGGACTGAGAGGTTTTCATCAGGGCTTCACCCAGAACGCACAGTTCCCACCTCATAACCCACATAACTAATGGAGACAAATGCTGCAATGCATCCTGGGAGATTCCAATAATGTGTGGACTGAGAGGAAGTGAAAGAAAGAAAGAAAGTTTGATGATCTCTTCTACTCTCCTCGGTCTCGTTCCTGCAGTCATGATTTCACGAGGGTAGTCGAGAGCAGGAACGTCTGCCCGCTAGCTGCACTTTTACAGGATCTTCTCTGTGCAAACACCTTATTTTTGGTCAAACGCTGAGGCGTGAGACGTGCTGAATAAAGAGATTTTGATCAAATATCACAGTTTTAAACTTAAAAATGGTTGATTTGTCATGATGGAGATGATCGGAAAGTTAAAAATCTGGTGAGCCCTGGTGTTTTTAGAGATAATCAGCGCCTTTTTTCATTTAAAGAAAAACTGCTGGTGTGTTTTGGGGTTCAAAAAAGTCCACAAGGTGTTCATGTTTGTGAATGAACTTGTAAAATATTCTCTTACGTCCACGTAACCGCTGACAAGCTGGCGAGCGAAACCAAGTCCGTTTGTGTCCCTTCACATCACAGCTTCTTGTCTTCATGCTCATTAGTTTCATCTTGACGTGAACCTGCTGCTGGATTCCTCCTGTAGAGGCCCGCTGTGTGTGTGTGTGTGTGTGTGTGTGTGTGTGTGTGTGTGTGTGTGTGTGTGCGCATGTGTGTGTGTGTGTGTGTGTGTTGTGGACCCCCTCCCTGCCCTGACAGCTGATCCAGGTTCAGCCCTCCTCTCAAAGACAACCCGTGACAAGGACGACCAGCGTTAATCCTCCTCTGTTATCTGTCGCTGCAGATGAACAGATCTGCAGCGACGGCGTCACAGCGAGAGGCAGCCATGCGTGTATGTTAGCACGCCAGCCGCTGGGATTATTGGGTCATCAAATATTTGTTCCTGCTGTTGAAACATCAAAACAGAGTAGAGACAAGCCATAAAAAGTACAAATATTTTAATTTTCCATTAAAAATGTCTGATGAAACTTCAGGCAGCGTCAACAGAGTTTCAGTTGCTTTGGCTAACTGACCGAACCGGTCCACGTTCTGCTGCTGGCGTCCTGCTCCGGCGTTCAGATGGAATGTTTCCTGGTGAAGTCAAACTGACCTTTTCTTTTTTTGGAAACACGTCACTCAGCAGCTCCGTTCCTTCATCGGAGGAGGAAACAGGACATTTCAATCTGCAGAAACATAGCTGGATGCTGCCTGCTTCTCTGCCGCTGCCGTCGTGATGTGGCTGGTGGCGTGAAGCCATTGACAGGCCAATTACTCCCCCGGCTGAATTACAACATATTATATCAAAGCTGGCAGTGGCAGCCGAGAAGGAAAACACCTCGCAGGTGAACCCCTCCACTCCCGCCGCCATGTTATCCCCCGAAAGGACAAAATCAAAGTTCACATGTGGATACGGTGCCCGCCAGCGTGCTCCGTCATCTGACGGGACGCCGTCAAACACTCATAAGTCAACACTGTTGTTTCTCTGATTTATTGGAGGGAGGGTGTAACACCACCAGAGTGGATGATGGCTGCTGACGGAGGGGTCAAAGGTCACCATGAGACAAGGAAACAGTTCTGAAAGGAAAAAAGACATCAGAGTCTCGACTGCCTCGTGGATGCAAAACAGCGGCAAAGTACACATGAAAATATTGTCTCAGTTCCACTGCTGAAAAAACGACATCACACCTGAAATGGTGTGTTGGCACAACGTGGCATAGCCGCTGAAACACACGCCGCCAAAGACGAACACTGACAGACTGATCTGTCTCTCCTGATTCGTATGCCAAAGGGACGAACTGCGAGTTAGAAGCCTCCACTGTGTGTTCATGTTTGTGTGTGTGTGTGTGTGTGTGTGTGTGCGTGTGTGAGGTGAAGTGGCTCCACTTTTCACCTCACACACAAAGTGACTGAACTCAGTGACTCATCATCAAAGTTCTGTTCCAGCTTTTCGAGGCTTTAAACTTCCATCCTGCTGCTGATGACGAGGATGAGGGTCACCCTTCCTCCACTAGAGGTCACCTAAACGCACATGCTGGTCTTTAGTTCTTGAGCTCCTGCTGTGTTCCTGCTAACATGAAAACTGGAGCTTCATCTGCATCATCATGCAGACTGAAGGGACACGGACACACAGCCATGAGTGAAATAATCATGCCTCATGCATGTGCGTGCCTGCACGCGGCGAATGAGCCTGCTTTACCACGACAAATGCCACTGACGCTTCGCTGACCCGTTTATCTCCTCATATGTTTACTTCCCAGTCATGATGAGGATTAATGACACGAGAAAGACGACATGAAGCCAGGTAGCGAGTGCCATCACGCTCCAGCGCGTCGCTGTGTCAAGAATCAGAGAGGAGCCTCAACCGTCCGGCAGCATCTGAACCAACTGAACTGGCAACAATGGAGTCGTTACATCCACAGCTGCAAATATTCATATCTGATCGACTCTCCAGTCGATTTCAGATTCTCGTGTAGTGATTCAGTCATGTGACGGGAGCTTCAGTCTAAAAACAGAAGAGAAACAACAATCCCAGGCGCTACGGAGGTAGTTAATTACTGACGGATGCTGGAGACGAGTGCCTTTGAGTACACGATGGAGAACAATTCTGTCATGAAGGCTTGTAAAGCACCAATCACAATAAGCTCCTCAAACATGCACGCGTACTCATTTGAGGCTTGAATCCTGTCATCGCAGTAGAACTGCAGTACACATCTTCACCAGTGTCCATTAATGCTGCTACAGAGGAACATCGGTTCCAGGTCGCTACATCGAGACCATCTGACTGGCAACGAACTGCTTATTGTTAAAAATGACAAGCTGTTTAGGCTGGCGAGGATTTCCTGCAGCTTCCTATCAGAAAGATTCCGTCACGGGTCCATCACAACCGTCTCTGGCTTAGTTATGGACTTTTTTGAACGCTTTCGTTTGTAATACTGACCATTTCGTTTTCACGTTCCTCGTTTTTCCACTTGTGTTTCCACCTGTGCTTTCCTTCACTCGACTCAGCTCAGTTTGAATTCCAAAGCTCTCCCCTCCTGTGTCTCTGAGTGCTTCTCACTTCCTGTCTGGATCGGTTTCCCACCCTTCATAGGTGTCACCTGGGTCTGCTCAGTCTCAGTCCTGCTCCAGATGGTTCTCGCCTCCTTCCTGCCCTCGTCTTCTCCACCTGCTACGTGATGCGTCGTTAGTTGAGTGTATGTTAGTTTGTTCGTCCTCAGTTGACCGAAATGCTGTACAGGATACGAACTACAAATATAGTCAGCAGTCTGACACATACCGAAATACAAATAAAACAGAAGTCAAAAATAAATTGTAAACCACGATCTCATGCTAACACCAGCAAGAAGAGATGAGTCTTCAACATCGTTTTAAGCTGCGCCTCTGTGGCCTTCACCTGAGCCCAGGTGCGGGTCCTCCGGTAGCTTCGTAGACCTCGGTCCTCTGACTGGAGTGTGGCTGAAAGAACTCAGACAAGTGAGATGGCGCCACACCGTTGAGACCTAGACAAGTAATGCAGTTTTAAACTGGATCTTGAAAGAGGCTGGAGGCCGGTGCAGGGGCCATGTGATCACACCGTCTGGTTCCCTGCAAACGATGCAGTGATGCCTGGTCAAGTCCAACATACAAAGAGTTGCAATCATCCAAACGAGAGGTGATGAAGGCCTGATTCACCCTCAGGTAGGCCTTCATGTTACTAAGGAGCCTCAACTGAGACAAGCTGAACTGATGTGTTTATCCAGTTTAAAAGCAGAGTCACAGATCACACCAAGGTGTGAAAACAGACCCCAAGGGAAGCCTATACAATGAAAATAGAATTAGGCCAAAGATGGAGACTTGCGGTACCCCGCGACTAAGTGGGGACGCAGCTGAAGAATACTGGCCGAGAGAGACTGCTATCCGGCAGACTGGAACCATTTAAGGGCTTTACCTTTACCTGCCTGAACACGAGTCAGGACGCACGGGAGAATGTTGAGATCCACCGAGTCAAAAGCAGCACCCAACAGGACCGGGACGGCAGCTCTGAGTGTTGAGACTCCAGCTGGCAGCGTAACTGGTTCATGGGTTTCTGATGTCCCAAATTCAAATACGTTCAACTTGATAAATAAAACAACATTCTGATGCTTCAATGAATCAGCACAACCAACGGGAAAATGTTCGAACCAGTTCAGTTCTGTTCACAGGTGCCAGATTTCTCAGGTCACCACTCATCTGTGTTCGGCTGCTGGGCAGAACAGATCGATTATTATCGTTATTTACAGTGGAACTTCTTACAGTGTAAAAGTAATGGTGTCTAAAAATAGAAGCCACTTGGCCTCTCGCTGCTAAAACGCCTCCTTTAAGCGAACTCATCTGGGAGGCCTTTTTCTGCTGCGGCGTGCATGAAGAACAAAAGTGTTCCATGACGAGCAATCAGGGACCTCCCGGAGCTGCTGGGACCAATCCCAGAATGCACCAGTGTGGGGGCGGGGTTCCCAGTGCAGCGAGGGCTGGTGGCCCGCTGCTGACGGCGGGCGGACGGTTGTCGGAGCCCAGGAGAAGGCCAAGCTGCCCTTTTTCAGGGGTCTGAGGGAGGAGGCCCAGAGAGTGTGTATTTATGTTGGAGAATAAAATGAGCCTGGTCCCGCGGGACGGCAAGCTGCACCAATTATTTCTTCTTGGGGAAACACTTGAGGAAAGAAATAAAGAGGAAGAGAAGAGGGAGGGAGATGAAAGAGGACCAGATTTGTTCCCTCTGATTCGTGTCAGAGGGAAACAGACGCCGCTTGTTTCATTACTGTGATGGAGGAAGATGAGGCACCAACCCTCCTCATCCTCCTCCTCCCTCTGTAGGGTCCTTGAGCACCACAAAGATTCCCACTGGCACTAGAGTCCCTGACCTTTGACCTCTAGGTGTTGGAGGGAAGACAAGAGCACCTCCAGCTTAACACAGCAGCGGATGTGTGATCCCGTCAGAATTAAAGACATGACTCCTTCAAACCGTCATGTTAGCTTCAGGTGAGATGAACATACCAAGGTCTCACGTGAACGTCAAACACTCCAGACGCCGGGTGAGCAGGCCCGCCATCTTGGACAGGAACACCACATGGGATGGGAGCGGAAACATCCACAATTCCAGATGTATTTGTTTGTTCCAGAGTAATGATAGTTTCCCACGAATGAGAGGCAGGCACGTAGATCCTGAGGGCGTAAGAGAGGACACCGCTGATGCGCTGCAGTATCAGTACTTTCTTACATGTTACACGTGTAACCTGACTCCGCCTCCTCCGTCATCACCTGTGAATAATGTAAAGCAGTGAAGGAGACTGTTAATCACATGCTAATGCTAATGTGATTCCTTAAAGATACTATTATTGTTATTGAGGCCGATGCAAATGTGATTTATGTGCTGCAGGCTGCTGATAATGATCCCACATCATTCATCTTCAAGTGTGACTAATTTCTATCCATTAATTCTGGCAGAGAGCGAGGGATTAGACTGGAGAGCCAGGAAGCCGCCGCCGCAGCAGCGGGGGGTTTGTGAGAAATAACACAGTAGCACGAACGCTTCAATTAGCCTCTTCGTTTATGTCTTCAATCAGAATCCATTTTTCATCATGTGCATATTTGATCAGGGTTAATGTCTCTCAAGACACAACGCAACATGGAGGAGAGGTTGCAGCACGCCACCGCAGTGCCGCGGCCGGACAGAACGTGGTACGTCTGCACAAATAAATAATTCGTCGCCTCAGACAAATTCAGAAGGAAACTTTGGCCATTTGACTAAGTTTGAAGTCACGCGATCAACAATCTGGCGGCAAACTCAAAAAAAGGCGTGTTTATATCGATTCTGGGCGTGTTATTGATTTAAAGGCAACTCCATTTTTATTCATTGTGATGTTTTGATGTATGGAGCTCGTCAGGGTTTATTTTTTGTTGACTTTTTCTCACCAGCGATTCAGATTCCAGCCAACCAGCAAAAACACCCGTAGAGTGAAAACGTGACCTCAGGTCTCATTCTGGCGCTCTCATAGATAAACTCAGGTGGAGCACTGGAGTTTGTGGATGCCTGTGAGGAGTCTGAGGATCCTGCAGGATCTCAGCTGGTCCTAGACTGAGACCTCGGGAATTGTGTGGGAACCTGCTGGAGTCACTCTCCAGTTTGGGGGTCCCGGCCCCCAGGAGCACCACTGCTGCCTTCACCCCCACATCTCCTCCAGCTCCTCTGTCAGCTCCTGGTAGGATTCTTGATACCAGATGCTCCTTCTACCTGGAGGTGGCTCCAGCCTTGCAGGGGCTCCTCCCCCATGATGGTTCCTCCTCCTCCTCCTCCCCTCTATCCTCAGGTTCCTGCTGCCTCACTCAGCAGTTCATCTTTGGGGTCCACCTTCCTGATGTAGACCTGGATCTTGGTGGTCTGGTCCTGGCCTTTGGCCCCAATGGTCACCAGTCTGGGCCCCCCATGCTCCTCTTAGTGTCCAGTCTCAGGGTGCTGGACTTGGAACCCTCCCTGCGTTGTTAGGAGCCTCCTGGTCTTGGTATCAGGTGCCTCCATCTCCCAGTGACTGGCAGGGCTACGCACCATTGGCCAAGTCCTGGTTCCACACCGGCGTGTTCCTCCTTCCTGTTCCTCCCTCCAGTCATATCACTCTGCTTATTTGGAGCGGGAGCCTTTTACGCCGTCTTGTTCACGGCTCCTGTTTTTAAACTTCTAAAAGCTTCTTTCTGGTTGTTTGAAGGTTTCATGTGAGCAGCAGCTGCAGCCTCCAGCTTCACTTTGTAAAACAAGCTGCTCCCTCTGCGACCTTAAACTGCAGTATTTACCCAGAATGCACTCAGTTTGCCACAATAATAAAAGTAATCTCAATCCAAATGTCACAGGCGGCGGGCGGAGAGCAGGTTGCTTTATGCAGCGGACGTGGTTGTAGGAGCCCAGGGCGAGAGTTAGCGGCAGCGAGGGGAGCAGGAAGTGTCACCTCTAATGAAATGATGCGTTCTCATTATCTCACCATCTGAAAAGTAGCAGAGCCTCTTTTTCCAGGTAGCACCACTTCAAACTGACTCAGAGGGAGTTTCTCCCCCCAAGCAGGAAGGAAAATCCTTTAAAGCTGCACCTGAACATTTTCTCCTCTTTTAACCTGAGACGAGTCTGAAGACTGTTTGTTTAGAGGCGACGTGAACGGAGCGATCACAGAGAATCAGATATGTTCACACCACCGCCAGCAAAGTTCACCAGATTAAAGTTCTCTATCAGACAAAGGAGTTGACTTTGATCCTGAGAGTCTTATCAGAACCGGCTCCAGCACCACCAGGATGAGGATGAGGATGAGGGTTCATTTCAACTTTGTGTCATCAAGAGGAACTTCATAATCATCACTTATCACAGAGCGTGTTTGAGTCGCGCAGTGGTGAGAAACACAACTCGGGTTTCCACCTGAATTCATCACAAACTTCAACTGAACATTCAGTTCATCACCAAAAGAAAAACCGGAGGAGCGACTTGGGGGTTCGTGTCTCTGGGCTGGGAGCATCAGTCACTGAGGGAAAGAGACCGTTGGATTATAAACTCATGGTCATGGACTGACATGACGACACACATGACGGAGGATGCCAGAGTTGTTGTCGGGGGCGGAGCTGGACCAGGACACCTTGGGAGGTGAACTGTGGTTGAACAATTGTGGAGAAAAAAAGCAGAAAACACACAAAAACCAATTTAAAGGGACGTTGCTGTGTTGAGCCTCAGCAGTTATTTCCTCTGAGTTCGGCATTTTTATGTTCTGGGAATGTAGCTTGGAAATCAGCAGGAACGCGTTCCCCTACCTTTAGAACCTTCTGAGTGTTCTCCAGATGACATCCCCTCCCATTAAAGGACCTCCCACAGGAACATTACAGGAGTTTTCTACAAGAGATCTAAACATTCCGAGAACAGCCTGAACGTTCCCTAAAAGTCTGACCAGCAACATCCTCATGACCATCCAGGAATCTCTCCAGCCTCCATCACCATCCTGCTGTCTGGATG
>NC_141332.1:27689191-27716691 GCF_037954235.1 Aulostomus chinensis | reverse complement strand
CATCCAATCAGCCCCCTGCCTCGTTATGGCGCTGGTGTGGTTCTACATCTGCGAAGCACTAGCGCCTTCTCTGGTCAGTCAGGGCGCCGTCATCCTTACTATCCTGCAGCCCACACCAGCAGAGGAGGCGGAGCTACAGCCCGAAACAAAAAACGGATGGAAACTAAAAGTGTCATATTTGGGACGAATATTGAAGTTTTCAGAAAAACAAGAAACAAATCAGCTTCAACTTGTTCGCCTGTCAGGACCCACTGGGGGCACTGAAGGCCCCTCGCGTCAACGAGGAAAATAAAGTTCTCGTTACAATTTTAATTTCAAATTTCTACTTTTTTCCTCATGAGACACACCACTACTTGGAGGACTAATTTCAAAGTTTCTGCATTCGTGCTTGTGATTCGTTTTACTGAAATTATCGTCGAGCACGGGGTGGGGATCCAGACAGCCTGTGGTGCGATCATCAACCACCTTGGAGAAACTCTGAACGCATCAGTTGGGTTCAAATCTGGAACAGAAAGTTTTCTGTCTGCTTGAGGCCCAGGAGCACACAGGTGAGGTGAAGAACGCCGCTGCCATTGTTCCACCTTCAGCTTGTCACAGTCTCATCACAGCTCATTGTGTGAAAGACAAAACCCGCCGCTCATTGATCTCCAAATCAGATTTCTGTAGCGCACGCCGCCAACACAGATCCATTGTTGGTTGGAACAATATGGCAGTGAATGATGAGCATGTTACTGATAGCAACGGCGCTGATAAACAACAGGCTGCATAACAATGGCCTGCGGACGGCGGAAAAAACTCACAACAAAACACGGTGGAAAGTTTGAGGAGGAATTAGCAGTCAGAGAGCAGCGCTATAATTAACTCCCAGGCCGTAAAGAATCCTTTCTCAAGCTTGGCAAAAATAATTGCACTATTATTTTCCGTCTTAATGAAGTGGCTCAGGCTTCTTACAAGTGTACAAATTTAATCCTTTTCTAAATCCTATATAATTTAATGTGAGAGAATCAAATAAATAAGCAGCTCGGCTCTTCTGTCAGGAGGTTTGATACGGGTGATTAGGTGAGTGCGGCGTGAAGAAGCCCATTAGGATTGTGTCATCACAGCAGCTCCCGGCGCCGGCCCTAATCCACTCCTCAACCCGCCCGCCGCTGCCACCGCCAGCGCTCGCCACCTTCCCTCCAACAACGGTGGCGGCAGGCGAGCGGCCATTGATTGATGCTTCTACTGTCAAGGAGACGGGACGCAGATAAATGTTGAGGTAATGAGAAGCAATTATCTACCGCGATGAGCTGCATTACGGAGGGAAAGCGGCCTTGTGTCTGCACCGGAGTCTGCAGGGTCAACACAGGGTCAAAGGTCACACCCAAACATAGCAGACTGTAGCTCATATAAACACTTTCCACGCACAAGATCAGCTGATGGCGCTAGAAGACGTCTACATTTACTGCTTTGCTAAGTGCTTGGCTATGCTTCCAGCTAGCTGCTAACTGTCTGATGGGTTCCGGGCGAGCAGGTAAAGACGTGTTTCATACCAGGAAAGTGTGTTTTGCCTGTCAGGTACTGACATCACAAACACTTCCATTGTAGATAAAAACGAACGTTAGAGGAACCAGAAGTGCTCTCATGCATCATCAGACCTTGATGACCAGGAGGTTTTATAAACAGATGTTTTTCGTCGGTTAGCTCTTGTTAGCATCGGTCTCCATTAGCTTCAAGCTAAATATACGTAGCTGGCTCTTCCTGCATTCTGGAGTCACTAAGAAGTGAAGGAAGGAGGGAGAAACATCTTAGTGAGCTGAAGACAACTCACCAGATCCGAAGCAGACCTTCTCTGTGCTGACGCATCATGGAACTGCTGTCAGTGACGACCAATCAAATAAACCTCATTTATCCATGCAGCTGCTGAATTAGTGAAGCCGGAACCATCCTGACTGACGTTCTGGGAGCGCTGGTTCTGTGTTGAGAGGTCCTGGTTCTGGCTCCTACTATTGTGATATTAGGTTTTGTGTCGAGAGTCCAACAGGAACTGATAGGTGATGAGCTGCTGTCCGTCCCGAGGCTGCTGGTCTGTGTCCTGTTTGACGAGGCGTAAAGGTTCTTATTTCGGTGACAGGCCGTGAACTCAGCGTGTTGTAGCCGCTCATCACTGGCGTGTTTGCGGTGCGGCTTGTCTCTGGGACACCTCCAGCATCATCCAGGCAAACGTCGGTGGTGCCCCTGGGAGGCTCACACCTCAGGAGATGGAGCCAATGGCGCGAGCGGCGATGAAGAAATATGACGCACTTTTGATCAGACGCTGTCTGACGAAGTTGGATCCGAAGTCTGGTGGGAGTAACAGCCCACTGTGATGAAACATAGGCGGGCAATAAATAAATCCTGTTTGTGTTCTCTGGGTCCAGGTTTTCCTGGGAACATGACAAAATCATTTTTGCTGAGGTGAGAGAGGCGGTGACAGCAGCTTTAATCCGCTCCTCGGACTCTCTGTTCTGGACTCTCTGTTCTGGAGGGACGGGTGAGCTCGACGTTCTCGAGACCAGAGAAGCTCGCTGGTGTGAAATGCAGAACCTGCCGTAGATCCGGTCTGGACCAAGGTTCCTCCTGCAAGACCTTCCTGATGCTTTATTAAGAAGATTATATGTTTATGAAACAACATTGCCATGGCAACAATACAGTTCAAGGTTGCGATCATCACTTTAACAGCAGAAATATTTCACACTTTGTATTTTCAGGGAGGAGCTTTACTCCCACTAAGCCCCACCCCCTCTGGCCTCTCTAGTTTTCAACTGGTTTTTGTTGGTCGTGTGGTCAGAACTGCAGACTCGGGCTGCAGAGGAACCTGAAACTGAAGTTGAACGAAGCACAACTGCAAAGAGACGTCAACTTTTAAGGTTTTGTTCTGGAGGAGAATGATCGGCTGTCAGGGAACCGATTCAGCAGTCAAACCGCAACAATGAAACTTTCACTTCTTGAAAGAAAAGGGACGCTGTTTTATGGGTTTTTGTTTTTACCCTGACGTGTGTTGGCGGACGGCTGCTGCCGACTCAAGGTGATAAACATGGAAATAAAAACTGCTTTTGTGTGGTTTCTCTTCCTCTACAGCAGCGGCAAACACCAAGGGCGCATCACACAATACCCCGCCCCTGAAACGCTCGCCGACGTCCCGCTAATGGCTAGAAAGCATTTATTATCCTCAACTTCACTTTTAATACTCCACTAATGAGGCGAGCTTGAAAAAACAGAGAAATGTTAATTCATACTGAGAGAAATCTTTTCAAGGTTTTTACATTTCAAAATCCATCATCAATCCACACATAAAAAAGTGTAATTAAAAGAAGATAAAAAAGATTTGTCGAAGACAAACAGCTTCACACACACACACACACACACACACACACACACACACGTCCTGTATTTGTCACTGACAGTGAAACGTGACACCCTACAACTCTCACGTTTGGCCTCTGAACTGATGTTCAGGCTCTAAAAGAACCCAGCTGTAGATGAATGGTGCTGGTCTGGCTCCAGGTCCAGACCCGGTTCCAACCGTCCTTCATCACGGAGCTACTCAGAGTCTTCGTCACGTGGATGAAGAGCGTCTCCTGCAGGGTCATGTGACCTGGTAGTTTATCCTAGTTACACATTTTCACGTTGGAGACAAAGTCCAGATGTTGGTGTGAAGGAAACGAATCTGTAGTTATTGAAACGTGACCAAGTTAAGCTCTTCAGAACTGACCGTGTACTTCTGAGAGTATCTGTACTTCTACTTCAATAAAGAATCTGTGTACTTGCTTCCCTTCTGCTTGTCAGGGTTTTTTTTGCCTGCAGCCAAACTTGTAAAATTGCGGCCAGACGTCTAAACTGTGGCGTTCTAACGACGTTAGAAAATGAGCTTGTCAACTCATTCGATCCCGAACTTTAGAAAACACGAGCTTTCACCAGACGCTGCACAGGTGTGCGTCTCAGTCATGACATCAGCGAGAGCCTCCAGAGGTCCCGAGCCAGACGGTAGCTTCATTCCCGGTGTCCAGCTGAGCGCCATCCGCTCGCTCTTCCAGCTCCTCTCACATTATTTTATGGGGCTGCGCTCGGCGGGAGCTCCGAGCCTCCGAGCCAACTGCACCGACTGCTGGATGAGTTTCCAGCTCCGAAAATATTACATTTCCTCTGTGCGGAGATGGAAATCAGTATTCTAACCCAAAGCAAAACTATGATTAATTGCTCAGCGCCGGAGACCAGGCGTGAGGGTAATACGCTCCACTGGAGGACGTTTGCTTTTCAAGCTCTTCAGCGCGGCCTGCTTATGTGCAAATACAGTTTTAATGTATGCACTACATTAGAAAAACCCACAGAAAATTGAATTTGTGAAGCGACGTGTGAGAAGCAAACGGCTTCAGGTGAGGCAACACAGGAGCCAGAAGAAGAGCAGAAGAGCGCCTGCAGCTCTGAATCCCTCCGCTCTTCCTGCTCGCCACCGTCTCTCACGCCACGGCGGAAATAAACACCCTTCTCATCGTCGCGAGACTTCAATCTTGCAGAGACGTCTGGAGATGAGAGTCTGCGGACCAGTGGTCACTGGCTTACTGACTTATCTTCCAATGACGATAATTAATCTGAACTGTTAATAATTTGTTCAGTTGTGTTGCTGGGTAGATTTGAGAACGTAAAGACGCTGTGACAACGTTTGTCGGACTTCGACACAAAGACGATGACTGACCATCTTGATGGTTTCCATCAAACCAGACGGAACGCCAGCGTCCAGGTCTGAAAATATCCAAACGACTGGTTGAATAAATTCACTACAGTGGTCAGACTGGTTGGACTGGGAGTCCTGAGCAGCAGGATGAAGGTTATGAGTTTTCTTGGTGAGGGAAGGTTGAACGTCATGCGGTGTTTGAGGCCCGCCGCCATTGGCTCATCCCAGAAAAACACCAAACAGCCACCGACGGTTTGGCGCTAACGTTCATTTGACATCTCGCCGAGGTCAGAAATAGACTCCTCCACTCGCCGAGTCCCCCCACGGCGAGAATAATTGACATTCCCTTCTCAGTTTCACTTTGTGGTTTTTCGAGTGGCAGGTGAGGAAGAGGAGTGATGAGGTCACGGCTGTTAATGTTGGCGCTCAGACGGCGGAGAGGCGAGGGAGTGTTGTGTGGTCACCTGGCTTTCAGAGAGAGTTTAACCTTTGAACCACAAACATGTTTGATGAATGTTTACTGGCTAGAGTCCTGTCTCCATGGAAACAACCTGATCATGAAACGCAGTTATGACCACAGAAGCGTTTCTTTGATTGAAACCACAAATCAATCAATTGATGTAAAAACCTCAACTATCGCCTCACTCCCTGCCTTATCTGCTCCCTACCAGGTTATTAGTTCCTTTGCCATCGCCATGGAAACAAAGCACTGCTGCTGCCATTCTACCATCCATTATGTCTCACAGTGGAGACGGAGAGAGTGGACCAGCGTGCACTGTGTGCTTGTGTGTGTGTGTGCTTGTGTGTGTGTGCTTGTGTGTGTGTGAGAGATGACTGGTTACATTTTTTCAGTGTGGGGGCGGGGCTTCAGGAATGCATGATGTCAATCAGTGGAGTAGAATTTTGAGCTGAAAAGGTCTGTGTTGTAGGACCGCTGAGGAGCTCCTGCAGCCTCCCTTCGTCCAGAGCAAACGACCCTCACCTGCTGCATTGAAGCCGATGCTGCAACGTTCACGATGTCTGTCATGTGACTCACTGCCATTTCGCCGTGACTCGTTGAACCATCCGATCGGATTCAGGAACATTCCCGTTGGCATCTTCTGATCAGGATAAAAACTCCAGGATTCGCCTCTGAGACCACAGCCTCAGCCTCTGGATGGAGGTTTTAACTTCCTGAGTTTGGATCCTTAACTTGGAAAAAGTTCTCTCTCTTCATCTTTGAAGCCTCTCAGCGTTTCCTGGTTGCAGGTCTGAATCAAATCTCAGGAGCATCAAGCAGGACGGTTTCGTGAGCTCGGAAACTTCTCTCATCGTTGTTAGGGTTCTACACCGATTCCACCGATGCTGTTGTGTGGTCTTTGATGAAGATCTGGGTTTGGCTGTTGCTCGTTATGTTTTCATTATTTTAATTTAGATTTTATGACTTTTTGGTCCTGTTATCTGCAGTCTGTCATTAGACAAAAACTGCCTTCACCTCCTCGTCGAGCTGAGTCACCTCCCGCAGAGACGTGACACTTCATTTTCTGGGTCTGTAATTTTCAGGAACATTATTATTAAAAGAGGAGCAGAATTAAGTTCATGACTGTGGAACTGCAGAGCCAGAAAATGAAGCCTTTCTACACGCAGGGATACGAATAAACACTCGTCACATTTAGTCTTCTGACTGAAGTTCAGATGCAGGTTTTCAGCCATCAAAAGTCAATTCTACAAACGTGGACTTGCATTCTGAGCTGTAAAATTATAATTATGACAGAAATAATTTACTCAAAAGATCAGTGTGAGCTCTAGTGAGATCTAAAGGTGAGGCAGGACATTGCCACTCCTCGTCAACCCTGATGATGATGACGATGCAGCGCCACTGACGTGACGTCAAATTTGTGTTCTCATAGCAACACGTCCATCTGAATAAGAAGAGTGTGACATCCGGGGCCGACGCTGCTGCTCCACAGTCTCAGTGGCCTTTTGTGTGTTTTATGTTTTCCTTTGGTTTTTGGGGTTTTTTAATTTTTGCTGGGTTCTGTGTTTTTGGTCCAGCTTGAATTCAGTAGTCTGAGTGTTGCCGGGTAGATGAAGCTGGACCAGATGGAAACTCTCTGTATTTTATTTTGTCTTTAGCCTTCACTTTAACAGATTATTGGATATTGGGTGTGACCTGACTTGATGTGGTAGCGGGACCAAACTACCCCTCAACTACTACTACTACTACTACTACTACTACTACTATCAGAGGTAATGACTGTAACGATTGCAGCTTCCAACTCAGGTTTGAGTGATTTGGTTAAATCAACCAGTTTAAATTTATTGGTGGTTAGAACTCTCGAGAACAAGAACACTGGCCACTGCTGACGTTGATCATTTCCATCCAGCCATCCTTTAATCAGTTCATCCATCATCCCTCCATGTTCTCCCTCTTCTCCTGTTGAGGGTGGTGGGGGTGGAGCCTATCCCAGCAGCCTTCCCCCTGGACAGGTCACCAGTCCATGGCAGGGCCAACACATAGAGACAGACAACCATTGGCTCTCCCAGCCACGCCTACGGTCAATTTAGAGTCTGGATTAACCTGGTCCCTCTTGATGTCTTTGGACTGTGGAGGAAGCTGGAGTACCAGAGAGAACCCAGCAGGAACAGGGAGAACATGGAGACTCACCCAGAAAGACCCCGTGCTGCAGCCGGGGCTCCACCCACAACCTTCTTGATGGGGGGCCACAGGGAGGACCACTGCACCACCCACAACCTTCTTGCTGGGGGGCCACAGGGAGGACCACTGCACCACCCACAACCTTCTTGCTGGGGGGCCACAGGGAGGACCACTGCTCCACCCACAACCTTCTTGCTGGGGGCCACAGTGAGGACCACTGCTCCACCCACAACCTCCTTGCTGGGGGGCCACAGGGAGGACCACTGCACCACCCACAACCTTCTTGCTGGGGGCCACAGTGAGGACCACTGCTCCACCCACAACCTCCTTGCTGGGGGGCCACAGGGAGGACCACTGCACCACCCACAACCTTCTTGCTGGGGGCCACGGTGAGGACCACTGCTCCACCGGGCCGCTGTTGATCATTTCTTGGTTTTAATTTCTATTGTTTTATAACCAAATCCAACATCTTCCAAATGTCTTAATTATCACACCCACATGGGAAAGTTAACAACAACAACAACAAGGGTAAATTGCAGCTGATCTTTATGTAGATTTAATTTTCCGTCACCTTTACTGTCATCTGATGTCTCAGTCCTGGTCCTCAGAGCTCCTTCAGTCACTTTCCTCCCCCTGGGCTGAGAGCACCGCTGCTGGCGTCGAGGTGCATCTCTGTCTCCCCTGGGCCTCCGTGTTGCACGACGTGCTGCTGCAGCTGTGAACCAGAAGGAGCGCAGAAGTGAGAGGAAGTTCAGCAGATGAGTAAGCAACATTAAGGAAACAGTCGGCATGTGAAACGTGTCAGTTAGAGAGGAAAGTGAGGGGAAAAAAAATCTGGAAAGCTACTTAGAGCCAAGCCGCAGCACTTAGGCCCAATTAGAATGCATATTTTAAGTGGAGTTAAACCTGGTGAAATATTCATGATGTGCCCCTCTGCTGCGGGAGGAGAGGGCTGAGGTGGAGGGAGCGGCCTCTGGGGGGCGCCATGTTCCCGTGACGTTGAAGAGAGGAGCTGCCCATAGGCGGCCGCAGAGAGGATGAAAGGATGGAGGAGGCAGGTATGATGGACAGGAGGATGAGAGGAGGGTTACTACGCTGTTATCCAGCAGCGGCTCCTCCATCAGCACGCCGTCTGTGCTTCCCAGCAGCGACAGCAGCAGCACGGCCTCCACTCAGAGCTCATTACTGCGACCAACGGACCAGAGGAAACCCGCAACAGTGACGCTTCAGTATCGGGTTCCTCCTCAACTGTGAGCTGGAAACCTCCTCAGTGTAACACCTCATCCTGTGTGGAAACACTTCCTGTTATCAAAGTCTTCAAATTATATAAAAGTAGCTGCTGTAGGTACAAAGATCCACTTCTCTCACTGGAAAGTCACATTTTCATTCAGGCTGTATGTGTATGTAGTATGTATGTGGCCAAGTCAAACCTCCCGCAGCTGATCTACCGCGAAGCGAATGGGCTGACGGAGGTCGACGGCTAACAAAAACAAAAGCGTCAAAAAATCCCGCGTAAAAACTCATGCGATCATCCGTGACAATTGCATGAGCAGGTCGCACTTGCTCAAGGTAGACGAGAGGATTTGTTGTTCTTAGCCCCATCAAGCTGATTAGCTTCAAGCTAAATACATGTGGCTGGCTCTTATAGTATAGAAGTATTCAGGAGGGAGAGAACATCTTTGTAGTTTGAGTACTTGAAAAGCAAAAACTTGGGAGAAGTATCACTTCAAGCTTGACGTAACTGACACTAGCAGCATATCCAGCCCAACATGCAGCAGTTAGCGGGGCAGCTAGCAGATAGCACAGATTTATCATGGTAATTCTACTCTGACTCTGACTGACGAAGTCATCTGTGCCCAAAATTCAATTCCATTTCCACTCTTGTCATTCACTCGTCCTCATGCGCTCCCTCCCTGAGCCTCACTGAGCGTGCTCTCTTTGTGTTTCTGCTCCAGGGTTTTGATGGCGTGGAGGCTGCCGGGGGCGTTGACCTCGCCGTGTCAGGTGTCTTCTGTGGTGCAGAGCAGTTGCTCTGCTCAGACAAGGGCAGAGCTGCGAGAGTGAAAAAAACTGCAGAACTTTTCAAGGTTCCCTGCTAAAAGAGTTCATTTCGGCGTTCAGAGTGACTGCACATCGCTCTCACATTAAGACGGCTAACCAGGTCGTCCTTGGCCGCCGTCTGTGGTGGAAATGGCAGCCTGTGAAGAAAACTGTCAGAGCACGAAGACTCCGGGATGAATCTTTATACCACAAATAGACACTTTTACTGGGCTGCTCATCATTTAGGTTTTATTAAAACGTTCATCTTCATGGAGCCGAGACAGACAGGACAGTTAAAGACAGACAGGCTGACGAACCTCGCTGAGTTACGGCCGCATCTGAATATCAAATAGAGAAAATGTGCCTTCAGCGGGGAAATTAGCCAAACAGCTGTTTGTTTCAGGGGATCAGTTGTCAGCAGCAGCATCCTCACTCACAGCGAAGATCATTAAAGCTCCTGTGTCCCCACTTCTGTGGCTTTGAGTTTGGCTGGAAACGTCTGCAGGGACAAATGTCACTCGTTGCTTCTGTCTGATGGTGAGCCTTCGCACCATTGACAGCTCCCGACCGCTTCACGGAAACTAGCATCATAACACAACCACGGCCGTTAAATTGGGTTTGATTGCCTTGAATGTTGAGTCAACATGATCTCACAAGCGCAGCATCTCTCTCAAGGACATTTCATGTGTCGCATCTTCTTGTTTTACGTCTCTTCTGCTTTCTGCGAGTCAATAAAGGAGCCGCTGACGTCTCCTGAGGAATGAAGGGATCAAACTTCTAGGTCTGCTGTTAAAAGTTGTTTGCTTGTTGTGACAAAACACAAATTTCATTTTCTGTGAAACATCAGCGTCATGACGACGCTACTTTGGCTCTGCTTTGATCAGTTTATTACAAACATTGACTGGAAAATTATGGTTGACAGGTAGGTGGCTGCTGAGCAAATACAAATTGTTTTTGAACCCATGACTTTTTGATGAAGGAAATAAGAAAAGTGGGAGTGAGAGGCGAAAGGGACACGGACACGCGTCACCCCCTGTTCACAGGAATAGGGCATGTCATCACGTTCCAGTAGCAGTTGGAGCACGAGACCAGCAGATGCCTCGCCATCAGATGGCGATTAATCCTCCCTCCGACTGTCAGCCGGCGGCCCTGAGCCTCCACCATCACCACGGCGACGGGTGGCAAGAACACATGGACGCAGTGACGGTGGGAAGGAGGCACCGCGGTGGGCATCTCCTTTCCTGTTGGCTTTGCTGTGGTTTTCCTCTCATTGGACGACCAGCTGGAGTCCTCCATGATGTCCACTGTGTGTGTGTGTGTGTGTGTGTGTGTGTGTGTGTGTGTGTGTGTGTGTGTGTGTGTGGCGGACCTTATCAGGACCTCTGTTCCTCCTGGGGACCAAAGACCAGGCCCAGAGCCCCGTCACGTCTGCTACTGGATCAACTCCACCAATGTCAGTAGCCATCGATGTCCACGCCCGCCGCCTCCTGACTTCGGCTGCAAACACTTAAAGATGCAGAAACAAAGAGCGTTCTGGTCTTTAAGGACCCCTCACTTTCATGTTACCCCAAACTCCCCAAGACCAGCACTTCTACATGGAGCTTTACGTCTGCACTAAGCTAAGCTAGACTAAGCTAAGCTAGGCTAAGCTCAGCTTCTAAGCTTATCACTTCATGTTCTCCTAGAAACACAGTTAAAATGAACAGATTTGTCAGTCTGACAATTTGATGTGTTCTTCCTCTTCCTCCTCCTCTGACTGGTTTCTCTGTAAAAGCATATTTGTGTTTGGGGCCAGCAGCAGCTAGCATCCTGTAGCCCAGCTGGATGCTAATAGCATCCTGGCAGCGGCGAAGCTCCTGGCTGCTCCTCGCGTCCTGTCAGTCAGGTGATGCATGTTCTGCGCTCTGCCGTGTAATGGGATGCAGAGTGAGTTTGATACCCGCTAAGACAAATAAACACGGCCGACGGTGTTGCACGTCGCCACGGCGGCAGCATCTGGAGGGCTGCAGAGGTGGTAATCTGTCAGCCTACACATGCATGCTTGGATCCTCTTCATGTGTCTGTGCCGGGGAGAAGCAGCTGCTGTCTGCCTGCTGCTGTAAATTCAGCTCAACGATGCTGAGCAGGACTGGGCTGCAGCGTCCTGGAGGTCACCAGCGAGCATGAAGGGACATTTTCTTGAGGTTTATGCTGCATTCATATCCAACCTGAGAGGTGGGTCAGATGAGCGCTGGTGTGTTCATCCATCCAGACGGTTCAATCCAGACCAGGAAGAGCCAGTTGAAGAACCAGAACTTCACTTTGTGAGGGACGAGAGTGATGAATACTCGTGCTGGTGAGAATCTTTAAAAAAACCAAAAAGCGAACCAGCATAGACGTGGCTCAGAGGTAGCGTGGTCGTCTAGCAACTGAAGGGTCGCTGGTTCGATCCCACTTCCCCAGTGACCATGGCAAAGTGTCCTTGAGCAAGATACTGAACTCCTAATTGGTCCTGATGGACCTGAGATGGACTGGTGACCCGTCCAGGGTGAACCCCGCCTCTCACCCAATGTCAGCTGGGATAGGCTCCACCCCCATGACCCTTAATGGATAAGCAGTATAGAAAATAGATGGATGGATGGATGATTGATAGATGGATGGATGGATGATAGATGGATGGATAGGTGGATGGATGATGGATGGGTGGAGTTTTTCAGCATGTCTACATGGCTCCAGGAAGTAGCCACATCCTCTGAGTCTTCTTCTGTCGTCGCTGACATCGACATTCCTACTTCAGCATTTAACATTTTAGGCTCTTTAATTTTCCGGTTGTCCAGCTCGTCATCCTCATTCCTGCTGGAAAGAAACTGCAAAGCGATTAAATGGTCATTGTCATGTGACCCAGTGGAAGGCAGACGTCCTCGTCCAAATGTGAGTGTTGTTCGTCAGCGTCATGATGAGCTGAGCTGCTGACGTGGTCAGAGACCGCGTGGTTCCACCAGCCCTCTGGGGTTAACGCGCAACAACAGCCTTTTCTAAATTTACAGGAAGCGTCAAACTAGTTTCTTGTTTCTAAATGATAAAACAGTGCTGCCAGGCCAGCGTTTACCAGGAGATGTGCTCCGTGTACTTGGAGGGAAGTCCAGCTCCTGACTGCATGATGGAAACCAGGTTTTTGAAATATCTCACCATTAAAGTGCATGTCAACAGATCAATGAGGCTGTTAACCTGACGGGATCAGGCATTAGTGGTCAGACTTTGCATTGCGACACATTTTGAGAGCTGAAAGAGACTAAAACAAGACGAGACCTCCACCTTTATACTCGCTAAACGATCTACATTTGTTCAAGCTGTCACTGGCAGCTGGAGCAGCCGTCCATCACAGGCTGAGGCGGCGGACTTTAGCAGCTGCTCGACGATCCGAAAGTGATTTCACCTCTGTATGTTTTTTTAAAGACTCAATTACCCAGCGAACCCATCGGCTGTTAATGCTCAAAGCTCCATTCACTGGGTTTGGGATGAGAGAGCTGAGGATCAATAGTGAACAAGAGAAGCAGAGCTTGCCTCCATTCAGCTCTGAGAGCAGCAGCACTCATCTCTCCGTGTGTGTTCATGCATAAATCATCCCCAGCAACGTGGAGGAGAGATATAAATCGAGACCTGTGAGCTGATCACACGGGACTGCTCAAGGAATTGATCAAAAAGTGTGGAATGCTGAAAAATAGATAATTTTTTAGGCAAAATGAGCCAAACAGGAATCCAGTTACGCTGGGAAGGAACCTGCTTTTACCACCGTTCTGACATTTTCAGCCAAATTTAAAGGAACATTTATGGTTTGAATGCAAAACCATAGAGAAAATTAAAGCTGCAAGCAGCGTTGTTAGGGCCTGAGCCCCGTCCTTGACGCCAGCCCAAATCCAAGGGTGTCTTGGTCAAATCTGCAGGCCTTGTAGTTCAGGAGTTAGAAGCCTGAGTGGGGGCTGGGACACTGTTTAGTGTGTGTTTGTAGTGCTGCTCATGTGTTGCCCTGCCGAGCAAACAGAGTAACTAGTAAAGTTATTGAGGGGAAAATAAACATTTAAAACCAGTCTGAAATCGAAAATTAAAAACAGACCAAAACTCACATTTCACAGGTGGATTTCCCACCTGTCGTATCGGCAGCTGAGCAGTAGGAGAGTAACTCCAGTCCTCTAGATGGCGATCACACTCCTTGATGCCGGTCTGACAACAGCTGGTAAACTCAGACATCAGAAACACCGATGGTCATGACTGAACGCGTCATGACGACGGCTGAGATTCACGGACACACATGTCGGTTGTTTAGGGAAGAATCTGATGCTCTCATTGATCGACTTTCCCAGTGGGTTGGAAACAACACAACAGTCATTTAAACACTTTTAACGCAATAAATGTTTTTTTCGATACCAAAATAACTTTTTAGACAGATATTGAGATGAAGGAATGAGCGTCATTAGCGTCTCAGATGTCAGCGGCGGTCGAATGGCGTTCATCATTTTTCATGATTGAATCTGCTTTGAAGGCTTCACGAAGACCTGCTGTGTGTGTGTGTGAGATTGGTGTGTGTGTGTGTGAGTGTGGTGTGTGACTAGTGTGTGTGAGTGTGGTGTGTGTGTGTGGTGTGTGTGTGTGAGTAGTGTGTGTGAGTGTGGTGTGTGTGTGTGTGAGATTGGTGTGTGTGTGTGTGAGTAGTGTGTGTGTGTGTGTGAGTAGTGTGTGTGTGTGTGTGACTAGTGTGTGTGAGTGTGGTGTGACGTCGCCGGCGTGTGGGAGCTGACCTGGCTGCCGCCTGCCTCCTCCTCCTCCAGCTCGCTCAGCAGGTTACGCCTCAATCGGATTATCAGTTCCGGGGCTGGGTTGAAATCCAGATTGCGGGCCGGAGTGAGAGTGACGGACTAAGGAGGCGCCGTCAGGACAGATTGATGGGGCTCCTCATTCATGGGGGAACCATTTATAAAGCAGTAATTGCCGCTGTGATATCGACGCTCGACCTTCACCCCCGCCTCCTCCCTCCTCTCGCCGCGTGAGTCCTCCTCTCATCCGTCTCTCATAATGGCTGCATTTTGTCCAAGAGCAGCGTTTAGCAAATCAAACTTTTGATTTTCTCTCTCCTGGCTGAGAGTTCCCTGAACTGCTTATTAGCGCCACACAGCTGCGAGGTCCGGCTTCCTCTGTGTTTGTCAGACCCACCACACGGAACAACGAAGGCGGTTCAGGACATTCGACCCAGTTTGAGTTGGAAAATAACCCTGCAGAACTCAGTGACTCATGAAAGGAGGATGAAGACAAACACCTTGGCAGGAACGTCATCAGTCCTCTACTGACAGGAATGTGACCCTCAGAGTTTCAGTTGAAAACAGGATATTAGAGTGTCGCAAACATTTGGAGCCTTCAGTCAGCTGATTCATCAGACGTCGCTATTTAATCACCACCCTGTAAATTCTGGAAAATGCTGCTGCTTCATTGTTAGCTAGTTGGCTGGTTTAACAGGAACAGATCTCCTGCTGGCTGCTTCACCATCAGCGCCATCAACACCTTCTTCTTCTGCTCAGACGCTGCGGCACCCTTCCTGTCTGACCGATGATCTCGGTTGCTTCTGACTGACTTCGGTTCTGGAGGCCTTTTAGTTCATTCTGCTTTATTTTGAAAGTGTTTCTTAGTGTGTCAGATGTTTGCTTTACTTCCTGTAAGTGTCAGGTCAGGTTTCCCCGGTCTCATCGTCATCAAAACTTTGTTTATAGATCAGGAATCGTTTATTGAGTCGCTCTGGTTTCACTCTCTGGATCACGTTTGTGGAACCTTTGGTTGAGTTCTGCAGGAATTTCTGCCTCTGCAGCAGCAGAAGCTGGACACTGAACAGCTTTCATAGTGACCTTTGACCTTCAAATGATCGTTTTGTGTAAATTTGAAGGAATTTGCTCAAATCGTCCTCTCAGAATAAGAAGAGAAATCAGAGACACAAACATGGAGCATCCGTCTGATTTCACCAGGATCAGTTTATGAGTACATACACCACCCATCCATCAATCCATCCATCATCCATCCATCATCCCTCCATGTTCCCCCTCTTCTCCTGTTGAGGGTGGTGGGGGTGGAGCCTATCCCAGCAGCCTTCCCCCTGGACAGGTCACCAGTCCATGGCAGGGCCAACACATAGAGACAGACAACCATTGGCTCTCCCAGCCACGCCTACGGTCAATTTAGAGTCTGGATTAACCTGGTCCCTCTTGATGTCTTTGGACTGTGGAGGAAGCTGGAGTACCAGAGAGAACCCAGCAGGAACAGGGAGAACATGGAGACTCACCCAGAAAGACCCCGTGCTGCAGCCGGGGCTCCACCCACAACCTTCTTGATGGGGGGCCACAGTGAGGACCACTGCTCCACCCACAACCTTCTTGCTGGGGGGCCACAGGGAGGACCACTGCTCCACCCACAACCTTCTTGATGGGGGCCACAGGGAGGACCACTGCTCCACCCACAACCTTCTTGATGGGGGGCCACAGTGAGGACCACTGCTCCACCCACAACCTTCTTGATGGGGGGCCACAGTGAGGACCACTGCTCCACCCACAACCTTCTTGCTGGGGGGCCACAGGGAGGACCACTGCTCCACCCACAACCTTCTTGCTGGGGGGCCACAGGGAGGACCACTGCTCCACCCACAACCTTCTTGCTGGGGGGCCACAGGGAGGACCACTGCTCCACCCACAACCTTCTTGCTGGGGGGCCACAGGGAGGACCACTGCTCCACCGGGCAGGCCTGAGTTCGTAAACCCTGAAATTCAAACCTGCATTATTCAAACAAGCTGATTTAAATTTTTGCTTGATTCTTGTCATCAGTAAATCACTGAAGAGTTGAATTTGTTTTCAGTGTTCAGGTGGGTGAAGGGGGCGGGGCCTCATCTAACAGGGGTCAGCAGGCTTCACCTGCTCAGACATTTGGTATTCTGACTTCACACCATCTCCAATCAGACTGTCAGATGCTGGAGTGTCGAAGATGGGGAAGGAAGAGGCGGAGGAGGATCAGCAGGAGGAGGAGGAGGAGGAGGAGGCCTGTGACAGACGGGTCGGTGGTTCAATCCCTGCTTGCGTGGCGTTCACCGTCCAGCAGGTCCAAACACTCTTGTTATCCACTTCACTCCCTGTCCGACTGACCCGCCTCCTTGTCCAACACCACTTCCCTTTCATGTAATGAACTTTTCAAAATAAGATGTTTTAAGTCTTCTCTTAGGATGGAATGCTTGGCGTTTATATAACAGTAGATCAGCCCCTCTGTCACATGATCTTGAGTCAGAGAAGGTTGGTGACCGCTGCCCTGAAACAAAGAGCCCAAAGCATCATGGGAGCTACCTAAAATGTAATTTGGGGACAAAGAGCTGGTCGGTGGATAAAGAATGTGGACCTGAGACCCGAGTCCTTCTGCCGTGGATTTTATTTCTGTTTTCTGTCTCGTCTCCGGTTCTCTCAGCTGTGCCTGTTGAGCCGCGCTGCCAGTTTTCATCCTCTTTCATTAGTCGCTCCCATTATACCCTAATTTCCTTCCTCTCGCTCTTCGGGCACCTTTAGCACAAAGCAATCAGCCGGCAGTTAATGGCTGAGCGGCTGGGACTATCCCACTCTGAGGCTCTGCCTCCTTTTCTTTTCTTTTTTTACGTGAGTGTTTTTCCCCAGAAAATGAGAGGAGACATAAGCAGAAGCTGCTCTCATCACCTTGGCCTCCATCCTCGCCGTGATCATCAGAAATGAGTCTGTCAAGTGGACGGCTGAGTTGGAGTTGTTTAATGGAGCTCATGGAGTAATGAGTGTGTTTGTCTTTCTGGAGAGTGCCGGCGGCGACGGGCCTCTCTCAGGGTTGGAATCAGATGTGGAGCAGCAGGTGGTCGTCGTCACGGGAGACCAGGTCCTGATGGTATCAGGGGTCGATGGAACCGGAGTTTCCTGATAGAGAAAACTGAGTCAAAATGATACCTGGGCGGGTTCGTGACACGCGTGTCTCATGTGCATCAGTTGATAAGAACGCCAGCATCAGAGTCACCGCTACCATCGTACTGCAGCTCAGCACTGACCACAGGGTGGAGCTGTGGAGCAACAACAAGCCCCTCCCAGTAGTGCTTTATTAACCAGCTTCACCTGATGTTCTGGCCCGCCTTCCAGTGTCTTCAGGAACGCCGTTGCCGACCCCTGACCTCGTCACACTGTGTAACTCTTTCTAGATGAGCTCCGTCACGTGGCCTCATAAAGCAAACCTCGCTGCGGTGAATTGGCGCCATCTTGCTGCTCCCGCTCCTAAAACACTCATGTTTCCACTTTGGTAGCGGCGTCCGTCGCATTTCTGGTTTACCCAGTTCACATGAGGTCAGACTGGACCGGACCGTAGGAACCAGAAACCATCTCATCCTCCTCAGCCTGTTTAAGCTCGATCCACTTCCTGTGACTTCATCGGCTCCTCCAGCTTGCCTTGGCGTTCACACTCTGGTTATTAATGACATCATTAGATTCCTGTTGACCCTGCGATCCACGCCACCACCACGCCAGCGCCTGCATCAGATCCATGAAAGCTATTCACTCTTACTCCGCCACATCTCACCATCTCATTCATCGTTGCTCTGCTCCTCTCTGAAGCCCCTCCCCCTCGCAGCGCCCCTCTAATCCTCAGCGTTATTGCCGGCACGTTTTCATTATCTTGGTGCAACTGCGGGCGCTTTGATGAGTTTATGAGCAGTGGCACCTCTAATCCGAGAGAAGATGCTCTTGAGAGAGCGGTGATCAGCGCACATCAGACCGGCGCCACCGCCGCTGCCGCCCGGGGAGCAGCTGATGTCATTTTACACTGGTAATAATAATCTGGAAGCCTTTAATGTGATTCAAACACAGTTGTGTCAAAAACGATACTGTGGAGTTTATATGAGGCGAGGGACCGTGGAGAAATGTGGCTTGGTTTGATCGGGAGAGAGCGAACACGGCGCTTCGCTGGCTGGTCGCTCACGCGTTTGAGAGCTGTCGTGTAATGAAATCGTTCAGAACCTGAGATCATGAGGTGAAGAACAAACACATCTGGCGTGGAGCAAAGTCTCCAAGGCTGCCGTGTCTTCACTCCCCCTACAGCGCTGCACTTTTAAACGTCATAAATTACCAGATCAAAACACTTGCCAGCAAACCTGGTGCGGTCCCGGCGCCCGTGACATCATTACACCTGTCTGACCTTTTAATGCAACGACGTCGGGTCTCCGTCCACAACTGCGTCTTCTGTGTGTTCTGGATAGCTCTGCTGAAACGAACCGAGGGACCTGTTCAGATTTTATTCTGAGCTTTCAGTGATTCCGGGGTCCCAGGTTACGCTCACGCAGCCACAGCCGCCTCCACAGCTCATTGTCATCCTGCTACGGTGAGAAATAATGGCTGTGTTTTGTTTTCGTTCGCTCTTCTGTAAGCCAATCAGAATCCAGGTGGATGGTGCTACTCCCCCTGGCAGCAGTGGACCCTTGTTGGTTATTGTTGGAGGTGAACCACTCCTGTATTTGTTGTACATCTGTACAGCTGTTCACCAACACACCGGTCACTCTACGATCCAAGTCTGTCAACACATGGTCAGTGTGGAGGTTGCTAACCGCTAGCTTCCTCTTGTTCTTCCACGAAGCGGACAAACCTGACCAAAAGAGTCATTGTTGAGTTTAGAGCTGCGGTTTTGCTTCAGGTAATTAATAATCATCTGTTTATCAGTTGACAGTTCAATTCTCTAAAGTGACAGCAAAACTAGCATCACCACACCCCTGCTGGCTAGATAGGTGCTAACGTCAATGCTAGGTGCTAACGTCAATTATAGGTGCTAACGTCAATGCTAGGTGCTAACGTCAATGCTAGCTCCCCCATCCCAGATTCATCTTTTGTGGCTTCATCTGCTGACTGACCTTCATCCTGAGGTCACCTGACACTCAGACGTCGGTGAGCTTTTCTCTTTCTTTCACTTCTTTCTTGCTGCTGAGAACTGCTTGTCTGCTGCCTGTTGCCTCAAGCTAGCCAGTGTCAGAGGCAGGCTGGAAGGAAGCGCCACACTGACAAGAAGATATTCATAAATCACATCCTAAATAAATGACGACGGTGAAAAGAGGGATGTTTTCCTGGGAGGCTAAATTCCTTCATTCATTGATATTTTTCTTTTCTTTGGAAAAACAAACTCTTCAAACGGTTATTTTCTCTTTTTAAAGTATAATCATATCTGTGAGAAGCCGTGATTAGCAAATAAAGACTAAAATACTTATTATTACATACTTAATAATCAGGCATGAAATGAACTACTTTACGCACAACAACAATAAAAAGAAACAAAACTGAAAGTTCAGGGAAAGTAATTGAGAAATTCCAACAAAATTAGACTCGGAACATCTCATTAGCAAATTAGCGAACGCGTCCCAGTTGCAGAACAACTGGCAGAAGAAACCACTGAGAAGGACTTTCTTCTCACGCTTGAAATGGGAAAACTCTGTCTTTTATCAGTTCTTTGACTTTCCTGCTCAAATAAACACCACAAACTGCTCTGCGTCATCAAACGTTCACGAGCGAGGAGGGAACGGACAAGCGTCCGCTCTGCGCTGACGTCACATGGTTGAGCGTCGCTGGTCTGATTCTGGCCTTTTAGAATTTCATGAGTGAATTTGATTCTGACAGCTGGGAGGAGAGAGAGAGAGAGAGAGAGAGAGAGAGAGAGAGAGAGAGAGAGAGAGAGAGAGAGAGAGCGCTTTTGGAAATATAAGTCACATCTTTGCAGCTGGTCCCGGCCTGCTGGAGTCGTTCTCGCCGTCCTCCGTCTTCCGCTCGCAATTTGAAACGCTGCTTGAAGGGCTCGCTGTCTCTGGTGTCTAATTCATCCCTCTGGTTTGTTCTTCCTCCTTTTTGTTTCTTCGCTGGGTGCAGCTGTTCTCACTGACTGCTGCTGGGCCGACGACAGTAATTAAGCACCAATTAGCCCACCTTCACAAGTGTATTAACGAGGCTCCAGGGCCCGCGGTGGGGGCAGCAGGCTATAATCACCCAGCAGCCCCCTCAGCAGGAGAACGGTACAGGCGTGAACCGCTACTTAGCCACTCAGCTGCTGATCTTCTTACCTCCAGTCGGGGTGGAATCTGGCCGACTCCTCCTAAATAAGCCCTTTGATCATCTTCTGTTGTGTGGATGCACTTTTTTGTCCTCTGGCGGCCTGTAATTAGCACTCAGAAAGTGTTTGCGGGATGCTTTTGTGATGATGCAAAAGGAACCGGAGTGTGCAACCAAACAACAACAACTCATTTCCCATCCTATTAACTGAATCATGATTCAACTTAATGGCTTTATTAAAGAGAAAAATCTGACTCTTCACTAACGAGCAGCGCTATAAGATCAAGGCACAAAGACGCTGTGAAATTAAACGATGAAACACAAGCAGCTGCCCTCCAGAACCAGCGCCGCTCCGACCCCTCGCTGGTTAACGTGTTTACGCCAACAAGTCTCCCAGATTCAGTCACAACAGTCGCTGGAGAACAACACGCACACACGTGGCGGCTCCAGTTTCAAAGGAACACCAGTGTGATCAGCAGCTTCAGCAGTTCTCATTTAATCAGCTGATCTGATTGGCTGAATGGAGGTTGAGCCATGCGAGGATCAAATTCAACCATGGCACAGCAACAACAGCTGACGCTGATATTTGGATGTCAGTCGAGTTGCTGAATCAAACATCTTCAACATGTCATGAACTTTAATTTCACATGATTTGAATGTCTTGAACTTTGTTGGCGTAAATAAACCCGACTACCTTTCTGCTGCAGGAGCATAAAGTTGGCCTTCGTGGCTCATATTAGCGCCACTTTATTTCCTGTGAACATGGAAGGGCATTTATTTTTGAGAGAAGAGCTCAAGCAGACAAAACTAAGAAAGGAAAACGGTGCAAGGAGGTTAAGAAAGTAAAACCACACGAACCAACTCTGGACCATCAGTCCAGGCTGGGACGCTGCGCTCGGCTCCAAGTCCAGAGTTGCAGTTTGTCAGGAAGTCCATTTCCTCAGACACTGAGTCCTTCTGCTTCGCCTTACAAATAATAATTCTAACCTTTCTGGTAAGACGTCATTGTCTGTTTCCACTTTTGTTTTCAAATTAAAATCTGTGATTGGCAAATAAATACTAAATTACTGAAACCCTTGCAGGAACAATCAACTCTGAGCAAAAGAAATACGATGAGAAAAACAAATGGAGAGAAACATCAAGAAGATTGGATTGATTCGTGTCGTGTGCTCGCAAACTGAAACAACAACAAATACTTTTACTTGATCACAAAATCCAGCCTGCATAGTTATAAACAACACGATTGACCATGAAAAACCAACAGGAAAGAATGATGAGTAACGAGCTGACGAACACGCGCTGCAGAGAACTGCTGGACCTGCTTCCTGTGTGGGGACATCCTCTATCTGGAGGTACCGGGGCCCCTCCCACCACAGGCAGCCTCTGTGTATGGAAGCTCTGACCTCTGACCCTGCAGATTGCAGGCTTTCTGGGAGTCATTATTTGCCAATGGGTGCTTTTACAGCCCCCCCCCCCCCCCCCCCCACACACACACACACCCGTCAGTTGCGAGGAGAGACAAAAGCTGACAGACAGGGCCGACCCCGGCCGCTGAGATGATGCTGTCCTACAGAGATAATTGCTGAGCAGCAGGGGTCATGTTTGATGGAAACACACTTTGCAAATTTATCTGGGGGCCGGTGGTGTCAGAGCGGCGGCCTTCAGAGCCGCTCTGCCTCTTCTACTGACGCCTGAGGCGCGGGGAGCCGCCACTTTGACGGTGACCAGGGAGCGCAGAGCCTCCTCCGTCGTATCCAAAGCTGTCGCTTCTGGTCACAAGACTTTTACTGCAACGATCTTAGATGAGTTCCTGTCATCTCAGGTGACGGTCAGGTGACCTGTTTTGAGGCCAACAAACAGTGATTTTCCAACCTTTAGTTAAACCGCAGTGCCGCTGAGGATCGTGGAGGCTCGTCTTTTGGTTCTGTCCTCTGCTGCCGTGTCTGCTTCACGAAGGCAGCACAACTGCATGAAGCAAAAAGAGAGAGGACAGAACCCACAGCAGCAGACCTTCCTGTAAATCTGCTGCTGGTAAAAATCTCATCTCTCGGTTTCATTCACACTGGCTGGTTTCCACTGAAGGAGCGAAGCGTCTCCACGCCGCGCTATTGTGTCATCACGCCAGATGAATATAAATGGCATCAATTTCCAGTGATAAATGCAGCCATGTTGTGCCGTGCAGGCAGGATTAGTAAATAATTGGGAGGAAATGTCAGGGATACGTGAGGATGTGCAGCAGGATACTAATGTGTTTACGTCTTCACACTCTTCCTCGCTGCTGGGGAAACGGCAGAGTTTCTCCCAGAAAAGTTTTTGGGACAAACTTTGTCTAAGAATGCAGCTCGTCAGTAAGAGGAGCTGGACTCATGATCAGCTGGGGATGGCGCCCAACTAGACGGGAGCGGAGCGATGGCGCCTGACTGGACGGGAGCGTGACCCTTACAGTCCAAAAGTGAAGATCATTTCAGCTTTGACCGCTGATGCTGGTGACCAATCAGAACACAGCCGATGACATTTGTTTTCCGTTCTCGCCTGACAGCAATGGCAGAAATACACCAGGCCGGGGAATGGCGTCCTATTTGGCGGTGGAATTTTAAGATGCTACAATGGCTCGGAGATATAGTTGAACATTCTTCCTGAAGATATCGAAGTCATAAATATACTAAAATATAATCTGTGTGGAGGCGATTCTTCCCGCAGCGCATTTTTATTCTTCCACGGTAGCTCGCAACATCTGACAGGTCGAACGTGGTGCAGGCTGGTGTTTGGTCGCTGTGCACACGAGGCTCCTCCTCCTGCTGAGCGGGGAAAATGTTCACTATGAAGAGAAGCAGGCGGTGGGTTCGATCCCTTTCAGGCGCCATTTTAAGCGGCATGGAGGTGCTGCTGCCATCTGGTGCTCTGATGGTGTAGTTGCAGATTCCTATACTTGCTGTCAACACCTGGCAGCCGGCATGAAGCCACGCTGGCTGTCGGTCCATCTGGCAGTCACACCTCAGTCAGAGGTGCAATTTGCTGTTTGTTTTCTCAGTTCAGTGTCTTGATGCCACCAAGACATTTCCAGTGAGGAAATGCCAGCCACATATTTTTAGATTTATATCAATTATACTTATAAATAGTTGCATTTTAATTGGGGTATTTTTACATGTACTTTAACACCGGTTAAGTGTCTCTCCCACCACTGCTGACACATTCTCTAAAGCCCACTTGAATTGTTTCTTTTTTAAGTGTGTGGGAGTGAAAAGTGATAACCCGTAATCAAGGCCCGGCAATTATCACGGCGAGAGCGAGACGCTTCCCTGACAGGAAGCTTTCCTCCGCAGCGGCTCCTCACCAGCCGTATATGTGAGCCTCCATTTGATGGGTCGTCACAGATGTCACGGAACAGAATAAAGGTCATCGCTTCGCCACCTTCGCTGGAACGTCACTGTATTTCTGTACCTCAGCCTGCTTGGGTGAAGAAAAAATCTATAAAACATGGAAGACGTGAAAGCCTGGCGTGGTATGAGAGAAAAAGCTGCTGAAAAATGTCTCAACAGTTTGGTGTTCCGTTTTCCATTTGAGGAGCGTTGACCAATCACGTTTGAGCAGGCCTTGATTGCGTCGGTGTGGAGCACAAACGAGAGAGGCGACCATGTTTGATATTTGACCAGGGAACAGGGAACTGTGGTAACTGGACTCCAGGTGGTCGGATCTTTGACGAGAGTCCTGAGGACAGTATTCCTCCCTCTTTCATCCCTCCATCTCACCTCCAGCCCCCTGCCTCTGCCCTGCATCCACATCTAATCGAGGCGGTGGGGCGGGGCTACAGACCGTCACAGCTCTCATCCTTCTGTTAGTGACATCACAGCCACGTGAAAATAAGATGGACTGTCATTCCGGAGGAAAAAATATGTTCATTAAAAGAATGAAAGAACGAAGCATTGGGGTGGGGGTGGGGGGGTGAGGGGCTGGAACAAATCTGCTTTGATTGGTCGGAGGATTTTTGACCTGCTGCAGAGCCAGCATTCCTCCGCTGGCCAATGAGGGGGGGGGGGGGGGACTCCTGGGATGGGTGGGGGGTTCACTCGTGAAATGAACTAAAGGAACTCGTAGATCAGCAAGCAGCTCATTAAAATTAAAGCTCTCATTAAAGCTAATTGGCAATTTAAGGAATCTGGAGAATCCATCCAGCTCGCTACCCCGCTCTCGATCCGCTCACCTGCCAATCACAGCGGGCGGCTGGGCTGTGGTGTGTAAATCTCTGGTCGTGTGGCTCAGGATGCTGCCCCCTCAGCCAGGGTTCCATTTTAAAACAAATCTGTCATTAACCTAAATATTCAGTTATAATATTAATATTCAGAACAGTTGATGGAGCTTGACCTCTCTCGTTGTCATGGCAGAATGTTTGGGTTCATCAGGCTTTAGACGAGGGACCGATGAGCTGGGTGACCTCTGATCCCGCCTCCTCAAGAAGAAATAGTGCTACTTTGCTGTAGTGTTGTCAAACTTTTAATCTCTCTTTTTGCTCTCAGCAGCTGTCACTCATGTCAGGATTTGATGTTGCCACTCGACGACCTCCGCTGGATCAGTGCCACTCGCCATCAGCACCATGGACCTCCTCCCTCCCTTCCTTCCTCCTTCCCTTCTTTCATTCCTCACTTCCTGCTCAGTGGAAGCACGTCAGTCTGCGTTGCTCCTCCCAGGCAGCCGGCGCACATCCAGACTGCCAGGAGGAGGTGGAGCATCAGCGACAGGGTTATTAATTTCAGCAGAGCACCTGCAGGCAGCACACACACACACACACACACACACACACACACACACACACACACGCGCGCGCACACACACACCACACACACACACCACACACACACACACACGCGCGCGCGCACACACACACACCACACACACACACCACACACACACGCGCGCGCGCACACACACACACCACACACACACACACACACCACACACACACACACACACCACACACACACACCACACACACACACACACACCACACACACACACCACACACACACACACACCACACACACACACACCACACACACACACCACACACACACACACACACAAACCTGTACCTGAGGCTGAATCAATGGAGTGTGAAGGTGTGAGGTGAAACACACCTTGGATCAGTTTCGCTCTCAGCCACCACAAGCCGCCGGCTGCTTGTGAACAAGGTTGGAAGCTGGTATCAGCAACGTCGACCTGCAGGAACAAAGCGGTGTCACCGCTGGCGCTGGCGCGACACATCAATCCATAAAGCAGCATGAATAGGTGGAGGTCAGAGCTTAGGCCTCGGAGTCAGGCCGATTTAAAAAGCAAAAACAAAACAAAACAGAGAGAAGAGAATGGGAGAGGAGCAGATCACCGGTGGTACAAGACTCACAACATGGTCATGACCTTTCAACTCTCCCCCTGGCACCAACACTGGGCTGGATCAACAGTTGAAGCTCAAAATTCATCTGATGTAAGAGCTAAACTTTGTGCTGAGCCACTGAACCTTCCTCCCGTACCACCACCAATGGTTCACAGCCAGAAGCTTGAAAACCACCAAGCATCCTCAGATCCAGCTTTCCGTCCTCGAAGGAATCGCCTGCGATGTTCACACTCGCATCAGGAACAATAAAAATCAGGTCTCTGCTTGTGCAGCAGAGCAGATCATCCTGGACACCCGGAACCATTCAGCCTCCAGCTGTGTCCCTCCTCTACCCCCGCATGGGTGCTAGCACCACCAGTGGCTAAGCTACCCTGCGAACATGAATGCCATGGCACCTGAAGCCCGGAGCCAGTGGTTTCCCAAGTCTGGACTCAGTCTTCAGCTGGTGTACTGGGGGATGTTGGGAAACACTTCTGGTACGTTGTTATGATCCGTAAGACCCCTCTGGTAGGTGAGTACCTGCTGCCAGGTGTGCGGAGGGGGAGGGGTCGGCGTCGGAGCCAAACAGAGGATCAAGCAGGTCGACACAGAATACAGCAGGGAAACATTCAAACTCTGGTTGAGTTCCTCGAAGGATTCTCAGAGGAGGCTACACATTTTTTTTGACGTACCACCTGACGTAACGGTATGTACCTCTGGGGGAACGCGTACCTCCGTTTGGGTACCGTACGACAAGATGCTTCAAACTTTCACGCCACTGCTCCAAGTTGTACAGATTGTGATTGTGTTGCTGTTGCCTGCAGTTCTGCTCGCTAAAAACTGAAGAGCAGACCTGCAACGCTCTCCTCCTCTCTTTGACCTTTACACACAGATAACAAACAAGAAATGGCGGGCGGTTATAGATTCCATGCGTGCCCGCCGCGTGCTGGCAGCCCGATCGATACATCATACTAATAAGTAAAATGTGCAAGCGCCAATTATTGTGTGTCATGTTTACCTACCCGGGTGAGTAATTGTCCAATTTGGTGAACGCTAACCGAGGTAAGTGGAGCCGTTGGCAGCGCCTTATAAATGGTACATCCTCACACACAGACAAGTAATTAAGTTCCCAAAACACACATGGAAATCTTACACCTGTGTGTGTGTGTGTGTGTGTGTGTGTGTGTGTGTGTGTGTGTGTGTGTGTGTGTGTTCATACGCCAGCAGCAGAAATCTTCACCAAATCACTTTTGCAGCCCAGAACTCATGACTTCAGATTTTGTTCATTAATTGATCTTTTTTTTATGAAAATGTAAATATAACGTCTCTACCTTTGATTAACGTCTCTGGTTGAAGTACATCATGTCAAGAGGAAGTACTCAAGTACTGCATTTAAATGTTCATTATTATGTAATATCATATCAAATATAGTACTATGGAATATCATACCATGTTTGTGTTATTTTAATACAAAGTGCTTGATTTTCATGTAGTCAGGTCAGGTTTATCAGTGTGGCACCAAACCCCAACCAAAGTTCTGTCCTGACTCTGTCCAAGTAGAGCAGGTCCAGCACCTCCCTCCTTCAATGAACCTCCACCCAACAATTCTCCATCAGCAGCACATCCTGCAACAGCAGCCACCAGAACCTTCCTTTACCAGCAGGAAGGTGGAGCAG